>NC_066843.1:14007030-14336197 GCF_001640805.2 Lates calcarifer
TTAATGTCAACAATGTCACTACTACTTTGAGATAATACTCAAACATAATCCAGCAACCTTTTGATTATGTTTTACTGCTTTAGCAAAATGCACAGTATTAGTTTGATTGCAGTAAATGCATAGTCAAAGCAGGAGGCACACACCAAATCTGCTAACTAGCATTTTCCTATTTCTTCTATCAGAGGATCTAGAAACTACTAGCAAAACGCTAAAGTAGCATTTTCAAGCTTTCAGTGATAAACGCCAGTTATGCAATATTATATATGATGCTGAGATCAAATATTGGATTCCTACTGACATATTCACAGCCATCAGAACAGATCACAGCTACATTTACAGTCCCAAGTGATTAGTTCAGAAAGATTACCAAGACAAAAAAGTACACACAGTCAATGACCAATGTTTCTTTGACAGAGTCACTTAATCATGTATAATAACTAGCATGAAACTTTTAGGACGTGCACGTGCAGAGTGCTTAAACCAGTGCTTAAAACCAGAGTGCTTAAGTCAGGGGAATACCTTGTTTTGTTACAGGGGTGTGTAGGAGGGGGAAACATGTTTAGGCTGAACAGTGAAAAAGAGCATCCAGGGAGAGGAACATTAGATAAATGAGAAACAAAAATTAGAGGGTAGAAGGTGGGAGAGAATTAAAACAAGAATAAGAAAAGAGGGAGGAGAGGTTAGCAGTTAAAATTCATTAAATGACATTTAATTGGGATGAAAATTATTCCAGAACACTCTATTAATCAAACATTGTTTTTGAAAGTGATTGAAAAAGAGACAAAAGTGGAACAAGTTCAGGCTGAAATAGCCCTGGGTCTCATATTGACAGAATATTTGAACAGAAGGATGTGTACATATTTGCACAGGTGGGTGTCAACTTCTAAGCCCCTGAATGAGCTGAATGTTTACACCTAAGCTATTCCCTGTAGCTACACACAGTTGCTAAATCATATTTAATATTTATTTAGATTTAGTTGTTTACTTTGATTATGACATTTTAAGTAGTAATTTCAAGTACAGCAACGGAAGGCTCTGGTGCACATTATCCTCAGAAAATTGATAAGTCATAAATTGTCTTTTAGTACAAGAGCATTGTTACTCAAAAACGCAATGTAATTTTGTCTTAATATGAATTTTCAAATAATTTTTTACACACGATGAATGTCATACTGATAGAATGACGCGTAAACAGGTCATGTGTTCAGCTTACCCTCCAGATATGTGCGAGCCACAAACTTGAGAAGCTCATCGAGGAGGATGACTGGGAAGGAGAGCTTCAGCACCATCATCCACTGCTCCACATTCAAGTGAGTGAGCTTGAAGATCATCTGTGGATGACAGCAGCCAAACACTTTCAGCTCAGGTTTATTCAACTAGAGATCACATTACAAGTAAGAGATGTGGAAAATAAAAATAAATTGAAAGAATAAATGTAGAAAATAAATACTGGTTATTTAGCTGAATGATCTTTCCTCTGGAGAGCAGTGACAAGTGTGTTTTTTAGTCATATTTTTAGATTTTACAGTTGTAGATATAATGATTTTCACTAAACCCTGACCCTCATTGTTTGACATCTAAAGTCTTGATTTTTTGACTTAGTTCCAAGTTAAGCCAGGTTATTAATAGTAATCTGCCACTAAGAAGCTATAGCAAATGGGGCCCTTAGGGATTTGTGACAAGAACTAAAGAAACATCTGAAATTTTCAGGAGTTCACAAAGCCAAGCAGTTTGATTGTGTGGCGCTGTGAACGCCACCTCTGTTAGTAGTTTGGGCAACAGAGCGTTGGGTCATCTGTAAGTATGTAAGCAATGAGAATGTGCGAGAGAACATGGAGGTTGTGGAGGCAGTGTGTATGTGAGGGAAGAGTGGAGGGGAGATGGATGTGGTGCAGGAGGCCAGACTCACGGGCAGGGGGTCGACGTAGATGATCATGAAGTGAAGGGACATGGAGAGGCTCATGGCGCCCACCAGCCAGCCGTTGCTCCAGGGGGGCATGCGCACCAGGGACTGGTTCTCAGACAAGCTGGGGGAAGGGGAGGAAGGAGGAGGAGGAGGAGGGAGGTGGGGTTGGATTGGGAGGCGGAGGGGTACGTTAATTTGTGTGTGTTGAGGTGAATCCATGAAAAGTAAGAATAAAATGGAAATATGGCAAAAGCTGAAGGAGGATCTCCTCGACTAGACTTCCAAAAACATCTCAGCACTGGAAACTCTGTGTGTGTGTGTTTGTAGACAAACCACTGTCATGTCAGTGATCAACTCTTGTTTCATGGCCATATGATTTGCACTCTTCTGCATTGTCATGTGTTTTTAATGTATAATGCATCATATTCAAAATATATCACAGTTACAATGATACTGATATTTTACATTCATGCATCTGCTACTAGGTTAATGGAAGATATCCACAGAGCTGCAATTAAATGGTTGTTTCTGATACAAAAGTCCAGAGAGCATAATTTTAGTCCAAAGGTCAGTTGAGCAGAGAGTATTCAGATCCTTTAAAAGTAAAATACCACAGTGTAAAAGTACTCAAGATGTTTGGGAAGTATTACTTAAGTAAGAGTATGTATGTATAAATAGCAAAATATACTTGACATATCAAAAACAAACTCACTTGGCCCATGTGAGTGTTATACCATTGAATATTTTGTTGTTGGAATAAAAATTTGTAACCATTTTATGTACTGTTAAATGGCAAATGGACTGGATTTATAAAGTGCTTTTCTAGTCATATTGACCACTCAAAATGTTTTACCGACCGACCACGTTCACCCATTCACACACACATTTTGTTGAACTTTTTTTATATATATTTTTGAGTAATTAGTAAGTGAAGCTGATAAATAATAGAAGAGTAAAAAGTGCAATAGTGAAATAGTGCTTAAAATGTGTAATTAAGAATAGTACATATACAGTACATATAAGTATTTATCTATTTCCTTCCATCTATTTTGTGAGGTTTGTGCCCAGGTTGGAGAACCCACAATGCCCTTTGAGCGCACAGACCTGTTCAGAGCGTTGCACATCTCAATGGTGACCAGCACAGACAGAGCCATGGTCATTGGTGGAGCAGCCTCGAACACCTCGCAATGAACCCCGGCAAAGTCCTCGTTCTCCTCGCTGCACTGCATGAAGTGTGACTGATGGGAGAGACACAAATCCCTCAAAGTCTGGCAGAGTGTCTCAGAACTTAAGAACCCTCAATTGAGTGTTTGTGTAGAGGTGCTGTAGTTTTATATGATTTAGTTGATTTAGTTAGAGCAGTTTACAGTGAGACAGGGTCCTACAGATTCCTTTTTTTCATAGAAGTTCAGAAATAAGTGTTAAATACCAACCAGTTGGTGGAAGGTGACCATTGGGCCATCATCACAGTACAGGAACCACCAGGCAGCTGCTGCAACAGTTGCAGCACCAACATAACCTAAAAGACACATTATTGTGTTACATCTGCCTTCAAGTGCTTCAGTGGATGAGACAAAATAAAAAGGGAGAGATCAAGACTCTGTTGTACCTCCAATGGCCAGATATCTGAAGAAGAGCCAGCCAGAGATGAGGGGCTCCTTGGGGGAGCGAGGGGCTTTGCCCATGATGTCCAGGTCAGGGGGGTTGAAGCCCAGTGCGGTGGCAGGCAGACCGTCAGTCACAAGGTTAACCCACAGCAGCTGGACGGGGATCAGAGCCTCAGGCAGACCCAGGGCAGCAGTCAGGAAGATACTGGAGGAGGAGAGGAGACAGAATTTTTTTCTTAGCTTGGATACAGTGCCTCTTTTTGTTTTAAACATACAAGAGTTGGAATCGTGTACTTACCAGACGACCTCGCCCACATTGGAGGAGATGAGGTAGCGGATGAACTGCTTCATGTTGTTGTAAATGGCTCTGCCCTCTTCAACGGCAGACACAATGGAAGAGAAGTTGTCGTCAGCCAGGACCATCTCAGAGGCAGACTTGGCAACGGCAGTGCCAGAGCCCATGGCGATGCCAATCTCCGCCTTTTTCAAGGCAGGGGCATCATTCACTCCATCACCGGTCTTAGTGAAGAGGTAGAGGGAAAATGGAGGAGAGGAATGATATATCAGCCTGAGGTAAGTTATTGTATTTGTTTTGTAAATACAAATGAAAGCTGTGTCCTTCTCCTCCTCACCATGGCAGTGATCTCATCAAAGCCTTGCAGGAACTCAACGATCTTGGACTTGTGGGACGGTTCTACTCTGGCAAAGCAGCAAGCCTTTCGGACAGCGTTCTTCTGATCATATGAGGCAAGGTCATCAAACTCACGACCAGTGAAGGCCTTGCCGGTAACATCCTCATCCTCAGTGAAGATGCCAATACGACGGCAGATGGCCACAGCTGTGCCCTTGTTGTCACCTACAGGGCACCAGAAATTAAGATTTATTTTTTTCTGTTGAAGCTTAACACTGACATTAAAATAAGAGTATAATACTGACCAGTAATCATGATGACACGGATGCCTGCAGCCTTGCACAGCTCAATGGAGCTCATAACTTCCTTGCGAGGAGGGTCAAGCATGCCAACGCAGCCCACAAAGGTCAAGTCAGTCTGGATGTGATAAGAAAGCAAAAAGTTTAGTGTCCTTGGAGCCAATCACAACTGAGAAATGCTGTAAAGATACAAATCTTTATCTGTCCTCTGTCACCCACCTCATAGTCTGCAAACTTGGTTGAGTCCTCCAGGTTCATCTCCTCCTTCTTCAGAGGTGTGTCACAGGTGGCCAGTGCCAAACAGCGGAGTGTGTCGCGCCCTGTGCCCCACTCCTTGATGACTGACATGATATGGTCTTTGACTGGGCCAGTCAGGGGTACGCGGTTGGTGCCCACACGGACGTAGGTGCAACGGTCAATGACACCCTCTGGAGCACCCTGTTGACACAGTAACAACAAACATTTGCTTGCGTTTTCCTACATCTCTTCGGTTGGACAGCTTTTTCATGATGGCCATTCACATATGTCTAGTGTCACACACTCACCTTGACAAACATCTTGTTTCCCACGGGAGCTTTGGCAGACTTGGCGGGACAGCAGTAGACTGACATGGACTTCCTGTCTCTGGAGAACTCCAGGGTGAACTCCTTCCTCATCAGCTGCTTGATCACCTGTCAGAAAGTGATCAAAAATCAAGGTTGAGTCTTGCATGTCTTTTTAGCCACTATTCATATTTCTCACTTTTTGCATTGATTAAACCTACAATAACATTTTTGGCTTCTTCTTAAATGGTAAAGTTGCAGCAAGTGTGGGATATTTTGTGGACTTACACCACAGCACGCATTTGCCCTTTCCACTTTGGACAGGCCACGCACTTCAGTGTTGAATACGTTCATCTTCTCCACCAAACAGCAGAGGGCTGTTTCAGTGGCTTCCCCAACTTTCTCATAAATACCCTTAGACTGCATCATGGAGAGAGAAACCAAGTACATTTTAGGCTCGTCAGCAGTCTGTTACATATTAAACATAAATGTCATGAACACAAAACGATTTCTCTGCAGACCTCGTTGTAGTCCAGAGAAGAGTCATTGCACAGAGCGCAGATGGTAGCCAGCTCGACCAGTCCGTCATACTGTCCGCACTTCACAGACCCACCGTTCTTTGTACTAATAGAAAATGATAGAATTAAGTATATAGTCAGGATATTATTCAAGAACTGGTTGTTGTTTTATGTGTGTTCTTGGTGTTTTTTTTAACACGAATTCCTTGCTTTTTTTTGACACTTACACTTCTCCCTCAGGGGTGTACTTTGAGCCAGAGATGTCAAACTGACCAAGGGAAACACTGTCACCATCTACTTTTTCGATGATGAACATCTTCATGGAAACATGACAAAAAAACACAGGTTCTGCATTAGATCGATTCTCCTATTCAGTTGGCAGCAGTCTGTGTGGATTGAAAAAGAATGTATGTATATTTGTGTATATGAGTATGAACCTACCTTAGTTACACACATCTGGTTGGTGGTAAGGGTACCAGTCTTGTCAGAGCAGATGACTGAGGTACAGCCCAGGGTCTCCACAGAGGGCAAGCTTCTGACGATGGCATTCTTCTTTGCCATACGACGTGTTCCCAGAGCCAGGCAGGTGGTGATGACAGCGGGCAGGCCTGATGGACAGATGGGGATGGATGAAGTGCAGAGGAAAAAGAGGTACAAAGTGAAGATGACATGAGGTGACAAAACTTTTCAAAACTATTAAGGAAGGGAAGGTAAGTCTGGTTGGAAGATGGAAGAAACATTTAGAGGGTATTCTCACTATCTGACATGTCTTTTCAAAACCACCTGGACTTTAGGGACTCTGCCACCTGGCAGGCTGACAGTAGTGGTGGTCCCGACACAGCCCTTAACACATCAGTTGGAGCACGCCCAAACTGCTGTGCTCTCCAGAGGTATTCGTGTGGGAGGGGGCAGCTGCAAGCCATTCAGTCCCTCTGCACCATGAGTCAGATCTCTGTTCAGATTCTTGGCAAAAATCAACCCCAACATTGGTGCGGAGAAGGTCTGGAGAGCGTCCAGCTCAGTGACATTATGGTGGCACCGGTGTTTGCAGATGATGTTGTCCCTTTGGCATCATTAGACTGTGGTGTCTGATGTGTGTTGGCACAGTTTGTAGCTGACTGTGGTGTGATGGGGAGGACTGTGAGCACCTCCAAGTCTGAGACTATTACAGAAAATGTAATCAGTCCTATCCACTCAATAGGGTAACTTTTGAAGAAAGTATTGCCTTAGAAAGTATTAAAGGTCTTAAATTTCATTTACAGTTATCTTTATTTCTTTCCTGTCATAGACAGCAACATTAGTTTAACATATTTTTGGTTTGTGGTTGTCGGCTTTCAGGAGACGTTATAAACATATAAATTGCAGGTGAGATTTATGAGATTGAACAGTGGACTAGACACACACAGCTGTTTCTTCCCTCTGTGTTTTTTCCCCTATTTTTTCAATAGGTAAACCAAGTTTGATGGGCGGTAAACCAGTTGGGGTGGGCAATGTATTGGACTTTAATGTGTTGATCAAGCTCTGTCCAAGCTCTTGATTTATTGGCCAAGAGTCTTTCCAACACTTATTTATTCTTGGAGTTGGGAGGAGACCAAAAGAATCATATCAGTAAAACTAAATAATGTAAAGCTCCCTGTCTGTAACAAACTGCTCCTGTTGAGAGGAGCCAAGGTAAAGTGCTTCTGGCACCTGGTAAAAATATAATAGTTTATTCTCACAGAATATAGAAATCCTAGACCAGACCCAGGACACACTGAAGGAATATATCAGCTGCCCTGGTAACACTCAGGAGGAGTTTGAAAGAAAAAAAAAATCCTGAATTTAAAAAAGATTAGGCTGTTCTGTTTGCTCTCACCTGCCATTTAAAACCATTGAATTGATCTCCTGGATAAGTGGTAAGGGAATGAATGAATGGATAAATATAATCAAGATGTTTTTACCTAATCATACTCTACATTAAAGGCTTCAAAACAATGCATTAAATTGTGTAGTACTTTATAATATTGTGAAGATCAATCATAAACCATAAACCCATATTTAATTTTTAATGGACTTGTGGCTGTAGCGTCATATAGACAAGCTACACAACATGAATCTTAGGTATGATAATCTCCCTGGACAACTGAATATAAATGAATCCCAGTGGTTTACCTTCAGGGATGGCAGCCACAGCCAGAGCCACAGCAATCTTGAAATAGTAGATAGCACCGCGGATCCAGGAGCCTCCATGGACAGGGTCATTGAAATGGCCAATGTTGATTATCCAGACAGCCACACAGATGAGAGAGATGACCTGGAGGACAGGCAGTCAGACAGACATGTGAGGTATTAGTTGAAGTTTTGTGAACAAATTTTAGGTAATTAAACTACCAACTGGCGCTGGTAGTGATGCAGTTTTATGTCTGTCTCAACCACCTTAGAGAGCTGCTCTCCAAACTCGTCCAGTTTCTGCTGCAGAGGGGTCTTCTCCTGCTCAGTGGCAGCCATCTGGTCACGAATCTTGCCGATTTCAGTGGAGACACCAGTTGCTACAGCAATACCAGTGGCTTTTCCGGCGGCGATATTGGTGCCCTGAACAGTTTTAACAGGAGAAACCCATTAGAAAGTTTGTTGGTCTAAAATATCTCATGTCCATCTCATCTTTGAGATTTATGGTTCCAAAAAGCATGTTAGCATTAAGCTGAAGGCACAGTGGTGCCTTAGCTACAGCCTCATTAGCCTTGCAGAGCTGCTTGTGTACCTTGTTGTTGGTTACCATTTCTACAAAACTCAGCATGTCTAATTTGAGCAGGAGCTCACTTTTTTAAAATTGCATTTTGGAGGTACTTGGTAAGGCAAGTGTAGCTGTGTACCTAACTGAGGATATGTTGGGTAACTTTTCCATCTCTGCCAAATGCAAACATTTTATATATGATATTTTGATTTTTTTTTTTTTTTTTTTTTTTTTTCTGGCACACTCAGTGCACATAAAACAGGTGGATGTAAATACACTTACTAGCATGGTTTGATAACATACCTAAATGAAACTGGGCCATCATTAATGCCACAACTCTGCTTTTTGGAAAAAAGTGCTAAAGGTTGTTGTAAAAAATGTTGGGGTTTTTTTTGATAAGGGAAGGACAGTGGCAGGGTTGAGAAAAAAGTGTAGGAGAGTAAACAGCAGGTGTAGTTTGTCAGGTCTGATGGAAAAGGTGGAAAGATGGAAAAGAAAGGGAGAACAGGACACAGGGAAAAGACTCACAGAGAAGAGCATGTTCT
The DNA here is from genome assembly GCF_001640805.2 of Lates calcarifer. Taxonomy (NCBI): domain Eukaryota; kingdom Metazoa; phylum Chordata; class Actinopteri; family Centropomidae; genus Lates; species Lates calcarifer. Next base: position 14,015,792 of record NC_066843.1, read on the forward strand.
TCTTGTCCTGGTTGACAGCTCGGGGGTCTGGGACAGGATCAGTGTGCTTGATCACACTGACAGACTCACCTATAGGAGAGAAGAGTTGGGTGGTCAAGGAAGGCAGCAGACATCAAAAGTACATCGTTTTTCAGCTGCCCGTTTGTCACGTAACACCTACCAGTAAGAATGGACTGGTCCACACGCAGGGTTGTAGATTTGATGGAGATGATCCTGATGTCAGCTGGCACTTTGTCACCAACTAGATGTACACACACAGGCACACGCAGAGGAATACACACACGCAAAAACTGTGTGTTACTTCATCAAAATTCATGTAAATGTAGTCTCTCTGCTATAAGTGAGCTTTTGCTTTGTGTGTGGGATTATTGTACAAACTGCTTCATATCAATCTGACTGCAGCATTACAGCAGGATGGAGGTATGGAGGAGGGGGTGTGGAAGGGTGGGAGGACAGAGTTGATTGACTGGTTTTAGCACTCTGGATGGATAGTGTTGTTGTTGAAAACTGATACCACAGTCAGAGGGAGAGGGAGACCTTGGGGAGATCATGAAGTGAAAAGAACAGGTGTACAACAAACAGAGGAGAGGGTGAGACAGAGGAGCGAGTCGATATTAAGTGTATTTATACTCAAGCTTGTTCTTTTTTTTTTTCTTCTCACAGAAAGTTCCTTCAGTTCCCCTCCACCCCCTTTTCTCTGTGACTGCCTTTAAAGGGCCCAAGTTCAATCTCAAGGACATCAGTAGCTGTGTTTACACACACACATGCATGTGACTTAACTTGCAGTATGTGACTGGACCGATTCAGCAGCCATGGGAAGCTGAGAACCTTGATCTCTTCATCATGTCAATCAAAGAGATCTGGCTGAGTAAGCAAACTGTAGACAGTTTTTGTTTGCAAGTGCATGGGGCAAAGGTCATCAGTGACTATTCTTTCATTCACAATAGGAGTCAGATGTTATTATTAAACTTCCGTCTAGATCCAAGGTTAAGAAATCCTGGATAATCCACTGAGATGAGGTTTAGCTTGACAAAAAGCACAAAGACCTGGGGCTCCTTTTTATTACCTCTGCTGAGTCATGTTGAATGCATGATCATACCATTTACAAGCTAAATTTGCATTTTGAAATTGCACATTCACTGGAATTTGCACACTAAAATTGCATAGTTTAAAGACCTGGATGATATTTTCTCCTCTCTCATATTACACCACACATGTGAGGACGCACACCATGAGTCCAAGCCACACAGATGTGAATTATATGGATATCAGTCCCACTCTCTGAGAATTTCAGTAAGTTTGGATCAAAAGTTTGATTACCTCTGATTGGTTTACAGGTTCTGTGACCCTGAAGTTCGCTGCTATGGCCAAATGGCAATGGTTTTGGTATTCCTAAAGTGTTTTCACTGGATGGAAAGCAGTGAAAGGCAAGCCCTCCATGACTGGGAATCTTACCAGAAACCTCCACCACATCACCGGGAACAATCTCTCTGGCCTTGATTCTCTGCACACTCTTCCTGTCTGCTCGGTAAACTTTTCCCATCTCAGGCTCGTACTCCTTCAGAGCCTCAATGGCGCTCTCTGCGTTGCGCTCCTGTTAAGAAACAAAGCAAATGTATGGTCATTTTGGTGCCATGGTCTGCCAAAGTGTGTAACTCTAATGTATGATAATTAAATCAAAGCCACATATTTGTTTGCACAGGTCAAATTATGCGCATCTCATGATACCAAATAACATGAATACATGATAATATAATCCCTCTTTACCTCCATACAATATTCCAGCAATACTTTTCCAGCAATCTCAAGACTATCCATGGTGTTGATTTAACTGGTAATTTTACCAAAGTTTGTAATGTTTGAGGTAATTTTTTGTTATATTGTTGCATTAGTATGGAAACCCATTTCTGCCAATGTGATGAACTGAAGGTCATTATAATGAGAAAGTTTCTTAAGATAATGACTTATTACTTGTATTTAGTACTCAGTCATTATCTTGAGAAAATTTCATAATTATGACTTACAAGATCTTTTATTGTTATCACATTGGCAGAAATAAGCCTCCGTACATACATTGATTGCATCGCATTTTAAAAAACTAAGCATGTTTGCTACAATCTGAAATATCTGTTTTGTGCAGTGAAAAAGAGAAATAAGTGAGGCTTTTATTTCATTACTCTGTCTACTATTTACTTTTGAATCAAATTTTAATTTAATCAAATATTTGTGTTTATACAAGCAACAATCAAAGTTGAAATCCTTGGATAAATTTAACACAAATACTGGATCTGCTTCTGGTGGTGATCACACCTTTATACCAGTCAGTCTTCATGATGACAGGTGTTTAACCACCCAGTCAAAGATGGTGAGAAACATATCAAGACATATAAAAAGTATAAAGATCTTAAAGGAGTACAGTGTATTTTAACAGAATGTTGAATCATAGATGTGAACATCCCGTGTGTTCGCACTGTGAGATGTCCATCAGTCTAAACAGCTGAACAACAGGTTGATCGGAGAATAATGTTCGGTTCAGTCTGTGATTTCTTCCAAGGCTGCCCTCGACCGCCTCAAAGTGTAAAGCCCAACTTATGCCAGCCGCCCTCCCTCTCTGCACTCTCCCTCATCCCCCCCCATGTGTGAATCCTTGTGCATAGTTTCCAAATGACTGCCGCAGGGTTGATATGAACCCCCCTACCACACACACACACACACACACCCCAGGCCTGTGGTAACCTGATCATCCCTCTGTATTTTTACTGTGGATTGCACAGTGTGGATTGTAACGAAGCAGACTGCATTTTGAGCCTTCAAGGCAGGACGGGTCTCAGTCTGCCAGCCCTGCGCCTCCTCCCCTCCCTTCCTCCCCTCCACTCTCCCCTGTGCTCACCCCGTTGGCTTAACCTTTCACCTTTTCACCCCCTGCTGACGTCATACCTCTCATTCTGGCTTCCCTTGAACTTTGAGCGTTCGGCCGCTGCTCTGGAGTGTAGAGTGTGTGCTCACAGTAAAGGACACAGACGGCGACCAGAACAGGCCCTGTGTGATTTATAGTGTGTGACTGTTGCTAAGTATAAGAGTCTATTTAGGTGTGTGTAAAAGACAGCATTCGGGGACAGGTATGTGTCCTTGTGATGTGCAATTGTTTCTCTGGGCGTGCATGTGCGCTCACTGACCTGCCACACTCCAACGACAGCATTTGCAATGAGGATGAGGAGGATGACGAAGGGCTCGACAAAGGCAGTGACGGTCTCCTCACCTTCCTCAAACCAAGCCAGTACCTGAGACACACAGACAGAGAGAGAAAGAGTGAGATACTACAGATTTTAATGAATGTTTGTGATCTCTATGAAGTGTGATGACAGAAAGGCACCATGATAACTGAAGTTTTCACCTACAACTTTATCCCCTTAAATATTCTTCTGATATTCTCCTTATTTATAAAACAGACCTAGGACTCAGCGAATAAGGAAAATGCCCATGACAGGTCCCTCCACAGTACAAGCTGATGTCTTTAAATTTCTTCTTAACAGTCCAAAACCCAAATATATTAATGAAAAAAAAAGTAGTTATAAAAATGTTGATTAAATTTTTGTCTAATTAATTCAGCAATAAAGTAGTTGAATGCAAACACCTGTATTTACTTTATCTTATGTATTATATTTGTGATTCACGTGTACTGTAGTCCCAGAGAGCCATTGTGATCTTTCCAGTCTTCACTAACAAATTGCAAACTTTAACTTCTTAAATTCAGATTTTTCCCTTAATTATCACTTAATTTAGGGGGAAAAAAATCCTTTACACACTTCCAAATAATGTATAACTGTGCGTTCCCACTACTTTAAGCTGTTTGATATAGAGCTCTAATGATTTGTTGAACTACAGAAAGTTAACTGTTAACAATTTTGATTATAAATGAATTATTTAAGTGATTTATTGAGCAAAAATGCCAAAAAATATCTAGTTTCTAGAATTTGCTGCCTTTAGTTGCTTAGAATCACTCTCAGTGGAATACTTTTTACTTACTTTTTTTTTTTTTAAACAAAAAATACAACAAAATTTTCACCCCAACTCTACTAAGTATCAGTAAAGTTCTGTGTGTTTGAACAATACTACAGTTGAATGAATGCATAAGGGAGTCTGGGAGCACTGAAGAGGTTCATTTTACTGATGCTGACTCTTTCATTCTGAGTTGAAATAATGCAGTTTTACTGTCAGTAAGCCTGATTCTCTACTTTGTACAACAATTGTCTTTAAGTTTATTGTGCACGTGTTACTCAGGGTGACAGTATTATCTTTTACTGCTGACCAGCATTAACGGTGAGTAGCTATTTATGAGTTATAAAGCATAACTGGATTGAATGACATTTCACTTTGTCACTGTTGTATCATATGTCATCCTATGTGTGAAGTCGTCCCTCTAACATGTGACTCTTTTCCAAACCTATAGTCTGAACACGTGTGCGCCCCTGTGAGCGGGGGTCCCATGTTGCTGTCGTGGGTCTGTTTCGGAAAGGCCCTCGTGTTGACATTGACACAGATTAGTTGCAGGCCAGCGGAGCACAGAGTTAACCAGAGAGAGAGAAGAGATGAGAGTCTTCCCATCCTCCTCCGGTAGCTTTCAACTTCTTGCTCAGCATCATAATCTTCTGTGTTTTTCATTTGCCTGCTTTTCATCTCGCATCCTTTCCCACCCTTATCCCAAAATAGGCTCTATTGCTCACTCTCTCCGGTCTGTCTTCACTCTGCCTCTCTTCAAAGACACAATCGATCTCCAGAATGAGAGTCAGAGCCTGTCAGCACGTTGCAGTGGTAGGACATTCCTGTGTGTATGAATAGGATGACCATGTATTTGCAGTATTTAGTGTTCTCTCTTTTAGAAACCATATACGACTCTGAATCTATTGCTCTCGTTTGTCATTGTAACAAACAATGCCATTGTGCAACTCAATCCCTGACCCTCCTGCCCCCCACTCCCCTCGACACCCTCCTCTCTGTCTCTCACTCTCTCCTGCTGCTGCAAGCCATCCCTCGTTCCTTCCATCCCTGACCTTTGTCCAAGGATACAGTTTCTCGTCCTGGCTTGAGACTTTCTTAAAATAAAGCTCCTGCCATGCATATGTGCGCAGACACACACATATACACATACACACACACGGCCACTCTCTTGTCTTTCTCTTTATCTTGCTCTATCGATTTCACACACACACACACACACACACACACACACACACACAGAGGCATCGGGCCTTCTAAGGCCATAGTGACAGCTGTACAGGGAGGCCAGAGGGCAGAGATCGAGGATTAAGACAACGTGTCCAGCCTACTCTCCTCCACAAAACTGTTTTGGAGAGAGTAATGGGAAGGCGGGTTGGGGGTGGGTGGTGGGTGGGGGATTCCTTGTGTAAATGAGAGTGAGGACATGAGTCCAAATGTAATTTAATAACTCAGTGATGTATATGCTGTGTTTGTCGGCCCGGGTGTGTGACAGTGTGCGTAATAGCAAAGAAAACACGTGACTGGGTTAGAGAAGATGCAGTTCATTGCTGTTCATTGTCCCTTAACATGTGCTTTTGTCATCATCATCATCAGGGTCTTTTTAGTCCTATTATTTGTTTCTGCATGCCCTCATTTTCTAGGACATTGCCTCTCAAGCAGCTCCTCCAGGATTGGTACTTCCCACTAAATCCAAACTAAGCCAAACATTAACCTCAACATAACCTAAACCTAAACATTTGATTGGTGGAGCTTGCTCTGGATGGTTTGAGAGCAAGGGGCATAAAAAGTCCTTTACTTGTTCATACCACCCTCTCACTGGTCAGCTTTGACATGCTAAATTTAGTGTTTCTTTTCCCCTTACGCTCCTCAAATATCTGGTGATCAGTTTCTACAAAACTTTGGCCAAAACAATGAGTGAACGCTCAGTGAATGTTACAAAGACACAGTACCATGTGTGGTGAAAAGTGAAGAGACTCACAAAAGAGATGCAGGCGGCCAGCAGTAAGATTCTGACCAACAGGTCCTCAAACTGTTCCACCACCAACTCCCAGATACTCTTTCCTGATGCAAAGAAAACACATACAGTATTCAACAATGTGTGGTCATATATACACTCCACTGTTGTATTAATCTGTGTATTTCTATATTTACCCATTAAATGGCTGAAATGTTATGTTCTTTCATATGAGACAGAGAAAGTAGGGTTAAATAGGAAAAGCATTGATTTTTGTATTTTTTTAAAGTGATGATTCATTTGTAATTAGAAATGTTAGTTTTTTAAAATCTGCCCCCTAAGTGATCTGTGTGGTACAAACTCATACCACTTGTGTTTTGGGCCTAATTAACGTTGCTGAAACATGGTCTAATATAGCTAGTTTGTGTTGAGTTGCTAGAAGGCAGAAAATGAACACAGCTGGATCGACTGATAAACATGTTATTAGTCATTTGGGTCACTATAACCATCTCAAAGCCCGTGACACACTCTGAACAGAGCAAGAAGCCAGCGACAGGTGTTAAGCAAATGACTGTGGGACTTGTCATCACAGGAAGTGAGGGAAACAGGTGCGCCTGGGTGTCGCGAAAGCTAAAAGATGCGCTTCTGATTGGCAGGTCATGCGATTCAAATGTGAATAATTGAAAAGCAGGTGTTTAAAGTGGACTCACCCTCCTCTGCTGGCAGCTCTGTGGGTGAAGAGAGACAAAGAATATTAATGAAGCATAGCTGCACGCCACATTTACTGCATTTGTTTTTGATGGTTGCAGCATAAAGTGTCAGTGAGGGCAGCACAATTATAAATGAGGAATCACAGCACACATAAACTGAACACTACAGAATCCACACACTCTCTGTCTTCATAAATATGTTGCACATGTATTATCGATTGATCTTTTTTTTTGGTCCAATCTGTCCTGCAACATCCATCACTCAACTAAGTGTAAATTATAAGCAGCAGCTGGTTTGTTGTTTCTTGTCCTGCTGCCAGTTGATGACACAAGTATAGTGGCTTCAGTAACTGACCTTTACAGGGACCCTTAATTACTCTGTTATTATAGTTTGCTGTTACTCTGTCAACTTGTCAGCTGACACCAAATACAGTCACTGCACCCTGAGCTGAGCGTGCAACAATAAGACAGTGACTTTATCCAGTGTGTGTGTTCATCAAAACCATTTGTGTTGTGGGAGTGTAAGATAACAGGCCTTTTCCACAGTAGATATTTTGACTGGTCATAGCAGCAGATTTTAAGTGTCCCTTTTCTTAACACACTTAAACACAACAGCATTTGCAATATATGCTTTCCCTGCTATGACAAGTTAAAGTGTTTGTTGTAGAAAAAAAAAAAACAGCCTGTTGGACGCAGGTGTCCTCCGAAATATCAGGGTGGCGACTAAATTTTACTCAGATTGGCAGAAAACAACCAGTGGACTCAAGGTCCACTGACAAGCTTTTTCAGGAGTTCTCAGCTGTGAGATGCGGTTGGAAAAAGCGCAGAAGTGGACCACTGGTGTGCTGAGTGGATTCACTCAGTTTCAAAATAAAGGCACATAAATCATCTTCAATCTAAACTAAAGCCACTGGTGATTGTCAGAAACCTGAAACTCTGATGCACCTGCTCCACAGACATCACTCCCCCTTTGTGTCAGATAGTTTCCCTCAATTAGACCAAAGTCTAAAAGTCACACACTGTGCCAGTTCATCTATCAGTCTTCTCCCGCTTCTCCTCCTCTTTCACCTTCTCTTTATTCTTCCCACTGATTTTTTTTTTTTTTGGCCATTTTTTATCTTGCTACACCTCTCACATAGAAAGTGTTTCTGCCTTATACCTGCCTACCTCTCCCCCAAGCTAAATCCAGCTGATTCATGTGTATTCCTCCTTCTGGACCATTCCTCAATCACTTTGCTACTCTTTCTCTCCACTCTCCAAAGCTCCATCCAACTGTTCCCTCTGGCCATCCATCCATCTCTTTCTCTCCCTCACCGTTGAAGCCGTACTTGTCCAGGTTCTTCTTGACCTGCTCAGGCGACAGGCCGGTGTCTTCAGTGACGCCGAAGTAGGACAGAACGTCCGCTGACTCTTTGATGTGTGCGTTCTCCATCCTCCTTGAAACGGAGAGGCTTCAGGACAAAAGGGATAAAGAAAAAAAAAAAAACACAGAAACACTCACATCAGTCTGAGCGGCCCAGCTGGCCTGAAACTGAAACTTAAAACAACTGAAGTTATGTTCACCCACCACTTTCTTGAAGTGTGGGATTGGGATTAAAAACTGGCAACCCCCCTGCGTTCACACTTGCTCTCTCTCTGCCCCCTCTCTCTCTCTCTCTCTCTCTCTGGGCTGTTGCTCTCCTCTCGGAGCCCTGGACTGACAGAAAGTGCAACCCGGCAAACTGTCCTGAAAAGTTTTATACAGATGAAAAAGTGGCCTCATTGGTGCTTGCTCACCGTGCACTCCCCCCTCATTGGTTGAGAACGTCACAAATAGGTGGGCAGGGATGGCCCTGTGGTAAAGAATAGGCAGGGGGTGAGGGGGTGGGAGAGGGGCAACAACTGCAGAGGGGATCTACTGCCCTGGCAAGCTGGAAATAAGATGTGCATAAGAGAACATGCGTGGTCAGGACAATGAGGAGGGGGCAACGTAATGGCTTTCTGAATGAGAGGTAGGGGACATTGATGGGCACATGACAGAGTACTACTTTGTGTATGTGTGTGTGCACGTCTGTGGACACGTGGACACTCATTCACTCAACAGGTGTATAAAAGAAATGTAAGAAATGTAAGGCTTTCAAAGATCTCCAGGGTATCAAGGACATTTCGTCAAGTACCATCATGAAGCACTTCTACTTAATGTTACTTTATAGTTCTATCCCACCATGTTTCAGATGTTGCTTTTCTTTATTTTACAAATGAAGATTTAACATATAAAAAGACATGGTGCTCTTACAAAATACGATGTGCTGCCATCACACAAGTGATTCTCAACCTTTTAAGCCTGTAACCCAACACGAAAAAACACTGTTTTTTCTTCTCAGATGGTTTCATTTAAATAGCTGTTCAAGACTCAAAGAGATAAAATCATCCAATATTCCACAAAAACAAGCAACATGATTTTTTTTTTCTTAAGGAAACACATTTATGTAGCAAAACTTTGTTTTTTTCTCTCTCTCTCTTTCCTGTTTCGTTAATCATTTTCCTTGACCTTGTGACCCTTTTTAGGGGGTCTGACCCTTCGGTCTGGAACTACTGGATTAAATTACTTAAATGTATATAGATACGTTTGATATATATTTAATATATATGAATGCAGTATACAGCATATATGAGTCACAGCGGCCATTTTTCTGCATAACCATCACTTTTCTTTTTGATACTTTAAGTTTATCTTGCTGATAATACCTTTACTTACTACTTCTTTCATATCCACCTATCAGAGGAAGAACAAGAGTGATGAGGATGAAGCAGTGTTAAGGCAGCTATCTGTGCAGCAGAGGAAACACATGCATACATCACTCAGAGGAGAGCAATTTGAAGTGGGAGGTCCAGCTCAACTATTTCTCCTCTCCAGGGCATGGGAGAGTAAAGGATCTGTGCTGTGCAGGGCCCTGATAGAGACAGAGTAATGCTCTCACAATCAAACAAACATGTGGAGACAAACAAACACATGTTGGGGGTATGAGAAGAAGAAACAGCAGTGTTAGGTGAGGAAGAGTACAGAGTAGGAGAGGTAGCGAGATTTTAGGATCAATGAGTTCAGATCAGTTGATCTTTTATTGCTATGGAAGGAATGTACAACTACTTGTCAATAAAACCCTGATATTTATTGTTTGGTTTGGAAGGTTTTGAAAGTTCTGCTGCTTTCTTGTGTAAAAAGCAGTACAGTGACATACAGTATACGTCATCTCACCCTGTCGTGTGACGTCACATGACAGAACCAGGCAACCAGTTCTAAAATTCATGTAAATGTGTGTGGTAAAGCTTAGTTCAGTTTGCTTATAATGCATTTGTTTCTTAGGTTATGATAAAGTATTTTTAAAACTAATAGCATTCCCATCAGCCTCAGCTGTGTTTACTACTTAGCAAATATTAGCATGCTAAGTAATGCCATACTTTATTTAATCATGTTTAAGTTTAAGTAACACCTCAGTTTATGGCCTGTAACATAATTCTTTCCAATTTACAGAGTCATTTTTACACTGCTGTCTGTGCCAAGGCATTATGTTTTTGGATTTTTTATCTGTATGAAACACAATATCTCAGGAATACCATGAGAGATTTTTTAAAATTTAGCACAAACAATCACTTAAATGAAGTAATCTGAATTTGATGGTCAAAGGTCAAGGTCACTGTGCCTTCACAAAACATTTTTGGTCACATCTTAGGAAGTCATTTGCTAATTATGACCTAATTTCACATAAATGTGTGATCAGATAAAATTATGATATGATGACATTTAATATCCAAAAGGTCAAAGGTCAACTTCACTGTAACATCATCATATTATGAGAATGTGTTTTGGCCATTATCCAGTGTCATAACTCGAGAACAGAAGGGCAGATTGTGACCATATTTTCTGCATTTGAGGCATCGCTGACACACAACCGTAAGGTGGTAATTCTACTTTTTGTACCAGTCCATTATACGTTTTACCAATGTATGTGCAATATGCACCAGGAGATATGAAGCTGGGGAGTAACAATCTGGGAAAAGAATTCATACTTGTAAATATTTTTTTAAACTCACATGCACCTGTTCTATTATTACTGATCTTTATTGAGCCATGAAAACACAAGCATAACATGTGAGGCTGAGCAGTCATTAACATGAGAGTATCATCCTTCATCACCAGATCCTTTTCATTATCTGTCTCGCCACCTTTTTCTCTCTTTTTATTTCTCTCTATCTGCCCCCAACATTTGTGTCTTGCTTATGTCTTCCTCCAGGCAAGCGTTTGTGTTAAAGTCGCTCCGCTGTGTGTTTCCCCTCTGACCCACGGCGCTGTTGTGGTACCGGCTGTAGCAGTGCAAAGCTCAAGGTGGCTCACTGACATTTAGCTCAATCTCCCTTTGGGATCGGGTTACTGCAGCTCATTCTAAGCACTGTGCTCTAATGCTAATAAAACACAGCAGTGATAATGCTGCACCACCCACACAGAGGCACACACACACACACACACACATTGGTCTCAGTGTTCTTGCACGGTGAGAAGGCAATTCTTGAAACACCGGTTTGGGATCATTTCTTGGAAAGAATAATCAGGTGTGTATCATGCGTGTCAAGTCATCTGAGCTGTGACGAGAGTTTAATTCAAAAGGACCGCTCACTTCAGTGGGACAATGACTGAATTACCCATTCTGCTAAAAATGAAATTAACGTCTCTTAACAAAACAAAACAGAATTCAAGTGCAAAATACACACTTTTCTAAAACAAAAGATAATTTTAGATAATAAAATTACAATTATATTTTCTGTTCACATATACAGTGTGTTATTGGACTGACTCATCCCTCCATTATTAAAATACTTAGCTCTACTTGGCTAACCTTATTATGACAGTTGGCAGTTCCTCCTGTAAGTTCATGTTTTCAAGGTGCTGACGCTCACCAGAGGGTTGACATGTTTTCTGTCGTGGCTGTTAACTTAAGGACATTTAAGTCCTGGGATAATGTGGAGGACACAGTGCTCCTAAAACAGGACGTCCTCTATTGTCGACCCCTCACTGCTCTGTTGTGTGTTCAGAATCTTAGCCTTAAGACTTACATGACATTTGATTTCTGTGGCCATTTGCCATGACCCTCGTCTCTTTGACTCTGTTAATGTAGGTTGCAGACAAATTTATTGACAAATAATTTATATAAAAATTGCATAAATAAATGATGTTTTTTAAAAAATGCTTGACCGCAGTAAAATTTAGTTACACCAGATCTAATGAGAAACTCAAAACAGAAAATTATAATAGAAAACAATGAAGTAAACAAACACATTCTGTCTGAGTGTGTACATGTTGTGTATCACTTTTTCAGTCAAATATGTAACTGCTAACAACTGCTAATGAAGACCAGTATTATCAATTTCTATAGACATTCATAACTTTACTTGGTCATTCGTTTAGTTGGTAATTTAATGCAAACTTTTGTGTGGAAATAACTAATTATTGCAACTTAATGAAACACATTAACTTGCTACAATTTGCACAAAGAATTACACTCTTAAAAAGTATAAAATATTAAGTATACCAACAAGAATTGTACTTCTCTTCACCTTAACACATTTTAGAAATTGGGAAGCCGGATGTCCTGCGGTGACCTTCAAGTTTTAGCTCATTAAAGTGGAAAAGCAAAGACTCCAGATTTTCAATATTGTGAATGTCACTTAATTATCTATCTGTTTCTAACTGTGAACACAAACATCCTGCAGTTATATTCCACATTCTCCTTTCCCCTCAAATGATTATGTGCATAATGATTTGGAGCTGGGACGGGGACAGGCTCAGTCGTGATGTAACGAGTGTGTGTGAGAGCTTGTTGGCAGGCGGCTCGGTGTGGGAGGTGGGCACGTCAGGACTGCCTGTCTGTGGCTGCTCATCACTGTGATAGATACAGGAAGCACTTTGAGGGAGGATGATGAGGGCCAAAAGTAGCAGCAGGGCAAAGCAGTAGTTCGTTTATGTGTGTGTGCGTGTGTGTGTGTAGGTAGTGGGTATACTGCATTGTATTATTAGCTGAGGCAGGGCAGCTGGGGTTTGAAGTGCCCCACTGTAACTGTACCTATAGCAGCAGTTGTGCTCCTCTGGTATAAATAGTGCGGTGGGCATGTGGGCAGGCAGCTATGACACAATGGCAGAATTTCAGTGTTCTTTCAGGGAGGTTTGAGAATGTGACACCCTGTGGACGAGGACCCCCCTAGATGCTCCACCAAGGCTTGAAGGTTACATCAAGGTGGGGATGAGTGTGTTTACATGCACTGTGGTAACCTGATTGCCCCCCCCCCCCCCCGTTTCTCCACTAATCTGATCTGAGAGTGTAAACAGAAAACCCAGTGTCTTTTACATAGACTTAAACAGTTAAAAGAATGTTTGACATTTTGGGAAATACACTTCATTGTTTTCTTGCAGAGAGTTATGAGAGTGGTATCAATTTCTGACCTGTCTTACAGTAAATATGAAATTATAGCTGGTAGCCGAAAATTGCCCATTGCCCCAAATGTTTAACTATATATAGTCTATTACCTATGTTGTTTTTGCCCATAAATCAAATTACATTTGCTAGCAAGGCTTCTTAAACCTGCATTTTTTTTTCTATTGTTGGCCATATAGGGGTGGTGAAAACAAAAACAGTCACAGAGCAACATTATAATTCATGTTTGTGGTCACCTTATGAATGTAAGTCCAGTATTCATCAGTTTTAGCTCTGATTTTGGTCTCAACCAAGTCTTGAGGGAAATACCTGGCTTTTAGCAGCTAAATGCTCCACTGTGCTCACCAGCTTAGTCTGCCTTTAATGTAGCTCAGATTAGTTAGTGTACAGTGGGTTTTTGCTGGGTAGAATAACAACTTCATTATTTTGTTTATGACTACCTTTTTCTAAATTCATCTTACTGACTGAAACACATTCACACTGGGGTTCTAGAGTAATTAGATTAAAACAACACATCTCTTTAACCTGAACTGTGATTGGTTTTTATGTGACAGGTGACATGCAAATATAACTTTGATTAAATTGATTCAAGTCTCCCATTAGCATTGTTTATTAATTGTAATATTAATTTTAAGATAAAAGATTATTCACATTTTTTATTGTTTGGGGGAAATAATACTGCTAGTGTAACCGAAGACAAAAATAGCACACTCATCTCACTCACACTCTTTTTCTTATTGCAAACCTGGATTGAAAACGTGAAACTGTACTCTTTTATAAATGTGACTATATCCCAGTGCATATGTGTGAATGTACTCCTGTCGTCCCAGCAATCTCTGGCCTGAAACCTTCCTGTTCTCTGTTTCACCAGCTCATGATTCCTGTCCTCTCCTTGACCTGCTTCATCACTTTGCTGCCACGTGCCCCGAAAAACTGTCCCTGGAAGTAAACCAAGGCCAGGCGCTTTCTTAAGTAAGTCTATTCGTGACAACATGAAGTGAGGACACACTCCAAGCTCTCGTGTTGCTCTGTTATGTCACCAAATCTCAGGCCCCCCCTTCCTCCTTCCTCTCTGGTCCAAGGAGTGGCTGGAAACTGATAAAGAGCCACTTCCTCCTCAGAAGATCTGGGCTTTGCAGTGAGGAAGAGCCAACATACACTCACACACACACTCTACACTGTGTCTCCAAGATCTGTGGTGTGGTTTTGTTTACAGAGCCCTGTCCAGTCTTTCATAAGACTTATGATACCAGTTAATGGCTCATTACCAGCTACTGCACTGCTTGTCTTACACACTGAAATCTCTTTGACTTATAAGGTGTTATCTCAACAAGAAGTGTGGAGACAAGTCTGGGTTTTGAATTATAGTCAATGCAAGTTAGCTCAAAATACTGATATCAAGCACCATGAGCAATAGTGTCTTTCATAGTGACCATTAATACTGTTAGATAATTACATAATATTACACAAGTAGTCCTTTGATGGGACCTGTAAGCAAGTGCTCACACTGTCATAGCTACAACTGAGGACACTGAGGACTTGTGAATTTTGAAATAGCAACATTTGCAGCTTTAACAACAGTGTTTTAGACTTAATGTTTTACAACAATATACTGAGCAATGGGATAAACTGATAAAGTAAAATGAATAAGTGCTGTTGTCAAATATTGCAACAGAAGTGTTTCTTTGAAGCTTCCTCAAAGCTACAGAACATAGAGGAAAAACAAAGGTTTAAGTCGTTATTTGGTGTGCGAGTATATTTAATGTGAAAAATCCAACAGTCATATTGGTTTTTACTTACATTTACATGTTCAGTGCACTGTATGAAACATATAATTGTCTCTAATATTTCATACAGTGTGCTCAGATGTCTGAGCATTTCCTCAGTGGATGGATAAGAGTTTTAGCATTCCTGAACTCACCTTACAGATCTGACTTCATCTCACAACAATCAGAAAATGCTTACTCTAATGAGACAATGAGCACATGTGCCCGTTGTGTACCCCTACCGCCCCACGGTACATCTCTCTCTGGCAGGTTAGTTGGAGGAGTTTGGCATTCTCGGAGCTTCAGAGTATATTTAACCCTGTGGCTCCCCTGCCGGATGGCCCCTCCATATACGGGCCTGACTGCAGGCAGGCTGGGAATGACTGGGTGCACAGGGTTGGAGAAACAGCAGCGATGACAGAATGATGGATGATTGTTAAGCAAGATGGAGGAACTTTACTCTGAAGAAGTTCAGAGAGACAATGTGAGCAGAAGAGCTCAGTGACAATAAGTTTATGTTTCATTGACTGGTCGAGACAGACTCTTTGTTCAGCCTTGTGATTTCTTTAAGCATTTTTATATGATGAAAACAGATGTAAAACATGTCACCGTCTTTATGAAGTGATGAGGAATACTGAAGGATGTTCCAGCCGCAGGTATACAATTGACTTGCATTTGATTGGTGGCTTCTATCATAAAGCAACAAACACAAACCCAACCCTCAAAAACGTCTGTCAGAAGCTGCTGGCAGTATGGCTGCAGGCTCTGAGACACATGCACACATCCTCCAGGCTGCAATCAGAAAAACAAGTGTAACAGCAGCCATGTGAGAGAATATAGAAATGTGACCTTGCAGACACAAGTGTCAACATTTCTGAGTATGTCACAGTATGTTCAAGTGTGAATGTGAGACAGACACACAGACACACAGAAAGACAGACAGACAGACAGACAGACAGATACAGTGTATGGTATGCATCAGACAGGTGCGTGTGTGTGCGGGCATGCAAATGTGAGTGCACATGCAAGAGTGTGTGTGTG
Organism: Lates calcarifer; assembly: GCF_001640805.2. Classification (NCBI taxonomy): domain Eukaryota; kingdom Metazoa; phylum Chordata; class Actinopteri; family Centropomidae; genus Lates; species Lates calcarifer. The sequence continues at coordinate 14,031,726 of NC_066843.1, forward strand.
TTTGTGTGACAGGTGTTTAGTTGGAATGGTGCTAAGCTTTAAGTGCTGTCCCAATGCAAGCCCTATTCCTGGGGTACACACACACATGCACGCACATGCACACTTACACCATAACAGTAATCATCAATAGGAGAATGCTTAAGTTATCCATGAATAATTATTAACAAAGAAAAATTGTGATTTTTAGGACCAATTGATAGGACCAAATCTTAACCATCATAGGACCATTTAAACTTGTGGGTTCCAGCATTCTGGTCCCCACAGAGCTGTTGGACCTCACAAGTATAGTGGGCTCCTGGTTTTCTGACCCCATAAATATAGGAAAACAAGCCCACACATACACACACACCACAGATGTAACCAACAGTGGCCAGATGAGAATGGGTGAAATTCTGGACAGGGGAGTTGAGGGTGGGCATTGTCATGTGGCCATGGTGGGCGTGGCCTCCAGTAAATTACATTCAGTGTCAACAAATAGTACAGGAGAAAGTCATAACTAAATTCTAAAATTAATGCTTGTAAATCCATACATACATCCAACAGTTTTTGGGACATCTCCTTACCCTGGTGTAACTACATTTCTAACCAGATTTTTGTTTCCTTCCAGATGCTGAAGTGGTGTGCACGCATCTCCTTTAACAAAGAGGGTGGTGCCCCTTTATATTCTTTACAAAACAAACAATATAAGCCTAAAAGTATATGGAACAGATTAAACAGTGCGTTTATCCGTATCTGCGTTGGCTGCAACTACTAGCTTGTCCAGCTAACTATCTTACAGGGGACAGGGACATTTCATGTCACATATATTGTGTGGGATTACAGGTTACATCAAGAAATGCCTGTTGACGACTAGCTCATCCACTGTGTATAGTATTAGTCCACTGTATGGAAGCTCATCCTGCTGCTATGGCAGAGTTTAAGCTAATGTTAGCAGCTCTGTCCTGTCCAATTGGATTTAGGAAAATGTACACTCATTTGCCACTCTTGAACATTCTTGAAGTTTTTTCTCTTGTAAGACTAGAAATATGAACAATAAAGCAAATCTTGGTCATCCATGTAAGCTAAGCAGCTAAACAGGGTTATGTCAGTCTAACAGTTCAAGAACAATACTGTTTCAAGAAATTCAACAAGTCAGCTTGAAACTTTAACAAATCAGCTGGTGACAGAGTTTTCAATCAACTCATAATGCTAACATTAACTTAATTTGTTGCTGGCTGTATCATTTCAATATCATTTCAGCTGGTTAGAAGCCTGCTTTTGTCTACTGTTGTTCAGACTGTTGTTTCTGAAGTTAATAAGATCCCAGTTATGACAATGCCTGATTGTTTATATACTAACCTTAAAATTCTGTAATGTAAAAGCAGTTTTCACATATCTCATTAGTCAGTGGTGAATGGCTCAGGGTGTGCATGTGCCTAAATAGCTATCAACCAAAATCAAATTAAAACTTTTGGTACTAGTGTTCATGCACTGTGTCCTCTCAATAATTCTGATCCAAGGTGTCAGTGGTGAATTGAGGTTAATTTACTGTACATGCAGGCACATTGTAGCAGTGGGGGGATAGCTGAGGGCAGGGCTACTGGATGTCGACCCCGGGGCCTATAAATCACCTGCAGTATGCGTGGAGCTCGATTACCGCTCCAGAGCTGGAAACAAAAGAGCCCAGTGCTGAAAGAGGAGCCAAGTAAATAATATAACACTGAGTCCATCACTGCTGCTCTGGAACAATTTCCTGTGGGAGCTTATGGTGGGCACCCAGAGCATGGCTTCTGAGGAATTAAAACATTTGAAGAGATTTAATATTTTAATGCTGGATTAAATTATCATATTTTTTCACTGTACTAAGAAAGTCTTTTTCCTCTTTTATGGTTACTTCTTGAAACATTCTGATGCATTATTATGTTTATTTTATTGAAACTGAATTGTTTGTTGTCTATGTAGTGTATCTGAAACACGTTTATATTGTCTTTAATAGTCTGGAAAATGGATGTAATTGACAGTTTAAGGGGTCATGGCTACAAAGGACCGCAAAAATAGTTAGCTGAACAGAAGGTCCCATTTCTCCAGAGCCAGTTGACAACACTTCCTATTAATAGTGAGGATTGTCCTTGGGTATTTTTATAAAAGGAGATGGGTGTGTGTGTGAGTGTGTGCACAGGGAAAGTAAGGCAGAAGGGGATGAAGCTTTTTCAGAGAAGACAGATAGAAAAAAGCTCGATATTACAGCAGCCTTACGCACCACTTGGCTAATGCATCACACTTTGCCTCCACTCATTAGCTTGTATCACTTTCCCCCAAATCTTCTCCCCCATCCTTCTTCGTACACTTGATGTCACTTATTCCACATATCTCTGTTTTTGTCTGTCATTTTCTCCACTGTACTTACTCCACACACACACACACACACACACACACACACACCAATCTATTTTTAGTGTGCTGTGGGGTTTGAAGGTAGAGTTGTGTCAACCCCTTGTCTCACCCCAGCTCCAGGCCTTACAAGGACCCCCCTGTGGACACGGTTGCCTAGCAACCAGCCAGTGTTTGCACCTAAGCTGTGAAGGTCCAGTGCACGACCTGCACCTGCCCTTCATCATCTTAATTATCAACGTCAGGGCCCCTGTCCTCCTTCAGAGCATCATCATCTTTATCTTGGTTCAGTGTGCTGATGTAAAAAAAAGGAGGAGATGTAAGGTTGTACTCGTTGTGTCTTCAGTTCTTCAGTTGTGAGTTATAGTCTGGGTGCGTCAGGGCCCACTGAACATGCCAGCAGTAAAATGGATGAGAAATATATGAAATACTTGCTTTTTCAAAATAAATATACACTGAAGTGTGGATACGGTTATAGTGGTTACACAAATTTAATACAAAGTTTCAAAACTGATTTAACACATTTCACCCATGGCAGCATCACATGTCTGTAGAAAACTGTTACAGATGAGAGAGTAGTTCTGACAAACACGCTATTTAAAGTATGTAATGACTTGCTGACACTCACACAACAAACACTAACTAGGAAATTAGATTAGATTCCTTTTCCCCTTTCATCTCTGGATTAAATTGTCCAGTGTTAATGCTTTAAAACAGTACTCCACTGAGCACTGTGGACTCATAAAAAAAATAAAAATTACAGTCACAATTGATGCAGCCTGAAGCAGAAATGAGGAGTGAGCTACAAACTTGTAGTCTTCACACCCAACCAACAGTGGCTAGCAGTGACTCTATGGTCCAATGGCTTAAGTATATTGAGAGTTGATGATGAGTATTATAGTAATATAATATCCAGAAGTTCATGTAATTAGTGTACTGTATACTCAGCTGATAACCAGTACTGTGCTGAGTGACATTTTGCTGCAGAGGATGATGAATGAAAGAATCAAAACCTCTCTTTAGTCTGAATCAGTGTACTTCTCTGTGTGTGCATTGATAAAGATAATTGATTTTTTTCTTTCCACAGTAAAGCTGTGTAATTGCCCCCAAAAGAATAAGTTTCTCTTTATTCAGATGATTAAGTTTCATCATCATATTTTCACCTTTGTAGTTTCTATAACATGATCATCATCCTTACAACTATTATCATAATCACACATCTTTAGGACTCTCACAGTGGCCAATTATAACAACCATCATCATTATTATTAATATCTTTCTTTGCTGAGTCACAATTTTACCCCATTTCACCCTGATGTCCATCAATGTCTTGAAGTCCAATTAGGTTAATTATCCCACAGAGACAGTGAGTGAGCAGCAAAGAGTGTGACAGTGAGCTGTGGTAATGATGGCAGGGCTAGAAGGAGAGTGGAGGAGCAGAAAGGTCGAGGCCATTAGTAAGAGACAGCTGCTGGAGACAGAGTGACATGTTGGAGGAAAGAAGAGGAGCACACACAACGCTCTCCTGCAAGCATGAGTCCTGGGAAAAATAAACATTGACGGTCTGAGGGCAAACAGTGGGATCTGATAAAATATGACAATAATACAGAATTTGTCAGTAAATTAAATGTCTAAATGTTTTTCAAACTACTTAATTTAAAGGAACTGTGTGAGGAAATTGCTTGACAAGGAACCAGCAGCTGATATTTGAACGAGGGTGCCTATAGTCCAAATGATTCTGGTTTCATAGAGAGGGAGCAGAGTTTTTTTTACATACACAACAAATCAAATTGTTCCTTGTTCACTTTTTTTCAACCTTGAGATAGCAAATACAACTTTGTGAACAAGCTATTTCTGGTGCGGTTTGTAACACACATCATTAGTAAATTACAATGGCACAAAACTGCTGCTCTCTCTGGGATAAAAACTTGTTGTACCTCTGTATCACAGATCAGTAAAGTCAGTAAAGTGTTTTGTTGCCTTTGACAGGTGAGTCGACAAGTTGAACCCACAGAGAGCAGAGTGCAGGGGCAGGTTTCTATTCAGTGCGAGTCAGTTGTGATTTATCGATCTGTTAGCACAGTCGCTTATCTACAGAGACAGAGCAACATTATCATTCATTTGGAGTCATCATTTATTTCATTCAATTTTGCTGAAAACAGCTGCCCACTGAAGCTGAAAATAACTGTACAAGAGCAGTGAGTGTGAACCGAAACAGTTGCAGACCAGAAAATGAACAAAACAGTGAGCAGAAAGGTGCCATCAGGCTCCATAAAACTTGGATGAACAGCATGATGATGATTTTACAAACAGTAGCTATCCATTGGTAATACTGGGTCCAGCAGTTTGGTCCCCACAAAGCTGTTAGACCCCACAAGTACAGTAAAACTCTTCCACACCAGTGAACAGCAGAATATTTATTTTCACATAACTTAATAAAAACCAAAACCACAGGTTAATGTTGTGATGACTGTTTTATTACAGTATAGAAATCGCTTACACAAGCTACAAAAAACTCTTATATCTCATATAATTCAACGATTCAGCTTTAAAATCATCACTTTTCTCAGTATTGGACATATTGCATAAAATCTAGTGAAGCACAGACATTCTTTAGAAAGAAATACGTGAGCTGAAAGTTACATAATTATTGTTTTTAAGACATCAATATAAACGTGTAAAATTCTCTCACAAAGCATTTTCCAGGAGCAATAAAAATCTTCCACATGCTAAAAATGTGAACTGAACAGCCATTCACAGTGAACATGATGGAAAAATAAGGACGGTATAAGTTATTCATAAAAAGCTGTAGTTCACATTTATTCAAAAGATGATCTCATGTATTCAGACAAGGTATGGATGAATGGCGAATGGCAATGTAGCAACACAGGATCAAGCTGAAATCACTTTCATTTCAGACTGAAATTTATGTAAAAATATACATGATATATGATATATACATACATTTATAAGGTAACCCACTTTAAAATACATTTTTTTTCCAGTTTAAAGCCATCAGTAAATACCCCCCCCCAAAAAAATCACAAATGATTCCTACAAGGAGTTTCATGTTAGAAAGCAATATGCTGTGTTGTGTGGATCACAGAGGAGCTCTAACATGTAATCTGTAGAAAGAGTAAATAACTACACAAATAAAAACATTGAAATATATGACCCAAAAGTACATTTATCTCAGTCCTGTGTCAAATGTTTGATCCCTAAACTGAAAATTGAGTAAATTAGAGATAAATGATGCACTGATTGTCAGGCTGGTTTTTACAGTATGTGGCTGGTCCCATTGTCAACAGAAGACTCGTTAACACCTTAAATGTTAGTATATAGAAACTATTAAAGGGTGCGGCAGCAGACGGAGGAGTGGGTCATTAAATCAACTCCTCCTCCTCATTTCCACAGGCATCAGAGTGTTAGGGTCCACACACACACAAAGGAAACCATGCCCACATACTCACAGGGCATAAATAGCTACATACACACGAACATACAAATTTTCAGCATGGTCCAGTTGTCTTTCGTTGGCATATGCATCTTTCATTGTTAGTAGCATGTTATATGTATAATATCTGAGTTAGAATAACATGAAGAGTAATAAGAGGAATACTATATTTTACAGAACGGCATGAATTTTGTCTGTTGCCAATAGTTTAACTGCTCTTTTAATGTAATTATAATTTTAAAAAATGTCTTTCTTATGTCTCTTTGTAAGAATCACTGTGCTAAAAATCTGTGTATGTGTATGTGTGTGTGTGTCAGGTGATCTTAGGAACCCTATAGGTTGCTGAAGAGCTCATTTTTCTTGGTCCAGTCCATGGGCGGGGCTCTCTTGTTGGAGCGTTTCTGGTGGGCGAGCTCTTTGACCTGCTGGAGGGTTAGGTTGAGAGCTGGGATGGCATCTGCGATCAAACCCTGGAGAACGGAAAAACAGGTGGTTGTAGAGAACAAAAACATATTTACAACAAAAACATGCTGCACATTTTTTTTGTTAACTTAAGATTGTTGTGCTGCAAACTATATTCTGTGACGTACCTCAGGCGGGGTGTTTGTTGGCGGGGTTGTGAGCGATGTGTTGGATGAGGCGTTGGATGGAGAGGGACTCACCGACAGCTTCGAGTCCCTCTCTGCCTCTTTGGCCCCTCTACCATTCACCTAGGAGCACAGACACTCATCAGCATCACTTCATTACACATACTGACGCATCAGAGTATGTATAGATGATACCATGAAATGTTCCCCAAGTAAAAATAAGCAGCAAGGGAGACACATTTGAACAAGTACAATAGGGAAAATATTATCCCTTTGTCCAGACTTAATGCAGTACCAGACCTCTCCACAGGGAGGCAGCCTTGGATTTGAGTTCTTTTTCTATTGAGCCCAATTTTACATTTTTTAAATTTATAACCTCCCTTGAAGTGACATAAACAGTCTGCACTTTTTCAAACTCACCTTTCCAACACTTAATTAGTTTGGATGAAAGCAAATAAAGTGGAGTCTATGTAAAACTTAATTCCTACAAAAAGCGTAAAAACAATTCAATGGTGATTTTTGAGTTTCTGTCTTTTTTTTTTTTTTTTTTTTTTAGAAATTTTAATATTAACCACATTGTATTTAGGGATCTGTGATTCAGTCGTATGAGGACGTTGGTATATCTGTGGAATTTCTTTGGATTACATTTGGAAAGACGGCCATGGAATCAGCAGCACTCTAACATTTGTTTTGTGAAAGTGTTGAGAAACTTCCTGCTTCTCTTCCTGGTTGAGTTACCCATCATACCATTCACTGATTTTCCTGTTCTCTGTTTTTTGTGGCAGTCTGAATAAGCTGATAAGGTTGCAGGACGAGGCATTTAACACCACATCCCACCTGACCTTGCAGACCACTACCGCCTGACCTCTCGCGCCCCTCCTCCTCCTCCTCCTCCTCCTCCCAGCTCTTCAAGCTTTTAACCAGAGCCTGTTACACAACAATACGAGGAATGTGTAACTTCACTGCCGCACATACAGTCCCTGAGTAACGGAAAAGCCAGGGTCAGGCGTCACTTTGCATATCTGGCCAAATGCCCAAGCGGAAGGCAGCCACAGTGGACACAGTGGTTTCTTTTAGTTTGTGCACTGGTGTCTTCATACGTGTCTGGTATTATCTCGTCTTATCAACACTGATTTACATAAAACTCTAGTGTGTTCACCAGGGGAAGAAGACACCCTGGTAACCTGAGACACCCTGAAAAAGCATTCCTGTGATGCCACTGACGATTAAGGAGAACGTAGGAAGCACACACTGGATTTCAAGGGAATGGCTTGACATTTTGAGAAACACACTTAGTCTCTTTCTGGTGAAGAGCTTGATGAGAAGACTGATACCATTCCCACGTTTGAACAGTAAATATGAAGGTGATGCAACTTAGCTTATCTTAGCATTGCCTCCTACAGTGGTCTCTTTGGGATTACACCCAAATACTTCAGCAGGATTAACATGAAGCTGCGACATTCTCCATGCCTCAGCTCATGAGTGTAGCTATTTAATCATTCTTATTTTGTACTCTCTGTCCTTGGTCAAACCCTTTCAAATAATTCAAAGTTAATGGAGTACTAGCTGGGTGGGGTTTTCTACTACAATGAGCACCAGAACGTTTAGACAATCACAGGAAAAGTCCGTTTGGTACACGTCTCCATGATTAATAACTCACTTCACCAGCCTTCTCGGCTCTCGTGTGGCAAACCACACCTGCAAAAAATGCAGCGTGTTGCTCTCAAACGCCGTTCGACCTTGGCCCTGCTTGGTTTCAGTGTGTACCACACGAGGAGCTGCTGAATATTCGAAGGCAGAAGGCTGAACTATTATTGTCCTCCTCTCTGCCAGGAAGGAGCGGCTCCATCAGTGGAGAGGGAAGTGGCCGCTGTGGGAGTACCAACAGCTCCTCGCACGCTTCAAAGTTCACATTCCCACTTTTGGCTTTGCTCTAAAGCAGATTTCCAAACCAAATGATAGCACTACACACTTTAAAGCGTCTCCTTGAATTTTTCTCTCTCTATGTGATACATTTGCTGCTGATGAATCTTACCTTCTCCTCCATTCCTCCATTAATGACAGGTTCTGGCAGCGGACCTGTAGGCATTAAAACGACACAAGAATCAGTCATGCAATCCAAAAAAACTGCAAGTCTGTCTGTCTCTCTCTGTCTGTCAGCATCAATGTCTTACTGGTCCTAACTGTGTCGGGATACCTACAGTCCTTCACTCCTTCCAGTCCTGCACCATCAGAGCAGAGAGCTCCACTCAGCTAGATCAAAAGTCTCTCTGCAGCTCACCTTTCATTCCACCAACACCTACTCCATTACATAGCACAGGTATGAGCAGATCATCTATAATTCACACGTGGTTCATCTTCTATGAGATGGTGCTCCTCTTGGTCCTCTCTACCTCCCCTCCTCCAGTGAAGCCACAGGCCTTTTATCTATTAGATATCTGCAGTTTGATCCCAGTTTTTGTTATAGAGACGCACTGATGCTCCAATGAAACCATGTTTTAATACAAACTCGACTTTGAGTGGAGGTAGCTGCAGACAGACATCATCTCAGAGGTCTGACAGGTCTCTTACCGTCCATCCTTCTGATCTGATCCTCAGCCGAACGCGGTTTTAGCTAATAATGAGCTATTATAGCAGATAGCAGCTGGTCCTTCAGAGTTAATCTGAGATTTGAGTCCTCCTCGGGTCTCTGCTGTGTGTGTGTGTGTCTGTGTCTGTGCCCCTGACTCTGAGAGGAGCCTCTCCAGGTCCTAATACAGCTCCAGCTCCAGGCTGAGAGGCCACTTGGTGTGAGCGCCTTGGAAACCAAACAAAGGTGCTGGCCAGAGATAGACTGTGTGTGTGCATGTGTATGTGTGTGTCTGTGTGTGTGTGTGTGTTGAAGTTAAGAGTCAGTGTAGGCAGGTGCCCTCTGAGTGGGCAGCATGTGAAGTGCAGGCAGTTACCTGGGAAACACCTCACTGGAATCTCTGTCCCCTGTTGGACGTTATTATTTTTAATCCTGGACTGAAACACTGAAGGGTTTAAGAGTCCAGGAAATTATTATGAAACATCTGCCTCTCATTCAGTGATGGCAGACCAGTTTCTCTTTTGCCCGCACTACAGTTCACTGCATTAATAGATCGAGCTACAGTGGTGGAAAATAACTAAGTGCATTTACTCAGGTACAGAACATTCTGAGGTACTTTACTTGAGTATTTCCGATTTTACACAACTTCATACTTCTACTTCACTACAATTCAGAGGGAAATACTGTACTTTTTACTGCACTGCATGCATCTGACGGCTATAATTACTTAATAACAACAAAAAATCTACTTGGAGTCTCTTGTCATGTTTCAGATGTCTAGAAGTTTTCTCCTCTAAACTTATTATTAATCAAGAAAATAATCAGTAGTTGCAGTCCTGGATAAAACTAGCTTCACCTCCATCAGTATTAACAATCTAATAATGTCATTCATAACAATATATCAATCACAGTGGTATTTCACTGTCAAACCTCTACTTTACTCTAAGTTCATTTTGCTGATAATACTTTTGTACGTTCACTTAAGTGTAAATTTATTTTGAACGCATGGCTTTTACATGTAACTGAGTGTTTTTACATTCAGGATCTGAATACTTCTTCCACCACTGTCTGGCTAATTTATTCATAATGAACTAAGAGCACTGGGAAAAATTCTTCCAAACCATCAGCACTAACAAGTGTAATATCTCAAATATCATCGTAAGAAAAATCTGTGTCCCTATTTTGTGTAACACCTCTCTCCCTGATACAGTGGGTTCCCTCGAACCCCGGCTGTTGCCGTGCCAACAGCAGACAGCAACATGTTTATATGAGAGGTGCAGAGCGGCACTCAGACATTTGGCCTGAGCACAGGAGACACACACACACACACACACACACACACACACACACACACACACACACACACACACACACACACCACCTGCCTGAAGATCAGCTGCTGGGCTGCGGAGGATGGTTTCCAAACACAGGAGCCAAATCACAGACTGTGCTACAGCTCCCCCTGGGGGGTGCAGTAGATATACCAGGACCTGAGGGATGTCTGAGGGCCCTTGAGCAAAGCAGTAAATATCAACCAGCTCCTGGGATGATCATATCTCTTTGTTGAGAGAGTAAGGCAAAAAGATCCTTTCAATCAGTCATGTGTATATTGAGCTTAGAAGTTCATTATCAACTTTTAGACCAAGGTCCCCTTACTGGAAATTTGCTGGAGTTTTCAGCTACATCTCATGGCCTTCATCAGCAGATGAAGTTATAGACATATATGTCACCACTTGTTATCACATGAACCATAGTTTTAGTTTTACATATTAAAACTTTTGTGAGACTTTTGTGTATTTAAACTTTCCCACGTTACAAACAACACTTGCTCAGTGCGATCTCAGTCTGATCTGTCTGATCTGATCTATTTATGTCCAAAAGATTAACTTTCTCCACAGGACATCAACATGAAGTGGGGGGCAGGAAGTAGCTCAGTGTCTCCGTCTGTCTATGTTTCTTGGCCAAGAAAGAGACCAGTGATAGAGTGAGAGAGAGAAATAGAGGAGGAGAGAGAAAGTAGAGCCGTGAAACTCTGACAGACTCTTAATCTGCAGGAGAGGAGGAGACATCGCCTGTAACTGCGGCTGTTGACTGGCAATGAACCTAGGAGTGAAACATTACGAGTTGATTGCAGTCATTCACTCCATTCCTCACCAGACAATTGCAGCTGGAGAGTGACTCCTACTGCCTGTTAGTGATGGTGAAATCATTCTGTCTGTGTGTCCTCTCACCAGTCAGGTGGTCCGAGGTGGGGGCCACTCGGCACCTCTTGAAAAAGGCGTCTGTGTCGGGGTCCACCACCAGCAGCCGGGTCTCGCTCCCGCCAGCTTTAATGGCCGCCACTACTTCTGAATGCGTCTTCCCCTCCACTGACACACCGTTCACCTGAGGGAGGAGTTTTTTATTTAGAAAACTTGACTGAAAAAAGTCACTATTGTTTCTTTTTTTTGTGCCTGTCTGTCTGTGTTCCCACAGAGAAATGAACAAACTGTTTTATCACTGTAAGGATTTCTTTCTTAATATTATCACTTTGTCTGCCAGAGGCTCCATGGGCAGGAAATCCTGTGTATCCACACATAAACGCATGTATGCACGCACACGCTTTCAACCACCGACTTACAAAACAAACCATAAAGGGCTCGTTACTACTGTTTAGTTTGTCCTTTTAATGAACTGCTGTCCCTCATGTTTACATCTTACTTGGTACTTCGCTGTGTGACACTATGACAGCTGTACTTTCTGCTCTACAGTAACTTAACATGCCCCCCCCAAACCAGCTGAGTGTTGTGGGATAAAATCACCATGGGAAAGCATGTGAAAAATGTCTCTAAGGGTGTATGAGTGTGTGTGTGTTTAGGTCATAGGGTGGACCCGCATGTCTTAGCCAGTCCCACGGAGGAAGCCGGACAATAGCCGCTCGGCCAGTAACAGTGGTAACAATGGCTCACTCCCCACAAAAAGCCCTGCTCCCCCAGCGGGTGGTGTGGCTGTCTGGGGGCCCTTTAGGGGACTGGAAACCCCTTGCAAAGACTCTGAAGACACAGACCTGAAACTCTGTGGTTGTTTTAATCCCTCTGCACACTCATCCTCTTCTCATTCTTCTTCTTCACACTCACGTGCTGGGCGTCAAAATGTCATTCAGTTAGGGAGCCAAAGGAGGTGTGCATGATGGTCCACACCAGTGGACACGCCGCCGCACTGGTTTGACCATGACTTAAAAAACACTACTGCACTGAATGAGTCATAGATGTTCACTGTGAGCTGATTCTGCTTCTGCCGGCTAAATAACAGTGGGAGTATGATTGGTTGTATGTATAGTAACCACATTGTCTTGTGGTTGTAAAATCTGTGGAAGTGCGGTGAAAGCACAGATGTGATCTATGGCAGACCTGAAAGTGCACAAACCCAAAAACTGACTAAAAATATCTCTCACACAAAGTCATACTGTGCGTACAACTGAAACAGTGTGATTTTGTGAAGCATAGCAGTGTTTCAATTTCAATCTGAGTAATGAGAACTGAATTTGAAATGTGAGAACTGAATGTGATGTATATATATATATATATAGAGCTGAATCAGTGAGGCTCAAATACAGTTGCAGAGCAAATGGATTAAATTTCATAATATTACATTCAGTTTCAAGTTTATTGCTGTTCAAAACGAATAAATTCAGTTACAAACTATGTGATTCAAAGTCAGTTCCTAGTGACACAACTTAAAGAAAACTTGTTGGTTTTCATCAAAAGATCATGTTAAATCGTTTATTTTAGGCAAACTGGACTGATTCGGAAACGTCACTATTTCACATTGTCTCCCTTACACACACATGTCTCTCTTTAGGCCAGTCTACGCTGTAATGACGCGGAGCAGCAGAGCAGACCTCAGACCAGTTAAGAAGCTGATTATTCCAGTGTGAGGCCACTTGCAGTGACAGTTACAACCACATCCCCGGGGGGAGGATTTAGGACCCCACACGGTGGCGGGTCAGTTTAGTTCCCGTCACATTCCTCTGAACAAACTGTTTGGGAAAAGACTCAACCACTCACCAGACCCATGGATGTGGACTATCCAGATAGACCTGTAACCAGTTTCTAAAACTTGTACTTTACTTGTGTTTATTTCCCGTTATTAAACAGTAAAAATGGTCTTACTATAATAATATCTAGATAAGGATGACATTGATGCAACTACAAAATCATGTTTAGAAAGTGTGACACAGGAGTCATGCTTTAAAAATATATATTTACATATGTTATATACATGGTCATGTGTGACTGTTTTTAATAGTTTGCCAGTTGTGAAAGTGCCACTGGTAATCTGTCACACCACAGTATGTATGTAAAATGAATTATGGGATCACAGGAATCGTTCCTTTGTTTTTGTCTGAGACAGTTAACAGCCTTTTCACCTCATACTTCATAGTGTAGGTGAGGCCTGATTACATGCCAAACCATTCTTCTCTATTTTTATCCCAATAAAAAAAATACTACAGGTTGCATAGAGCGGAAGTATGGCAGACTAATCAGGATACAGTATTTGTTTGGATATTTTTGGGTAACTATAAGAAAAGCAAACTTCCTGAAAATGGCCCAGGATTTAGAGAAATACAACCTCCATATGACCAAGACTTCTAGGATAGAAAATCATATAACAACGTCTTAATGTCCCTCTTCATACACCATACTGACATAGAGCCCTGCATGGTCTCACAGTATTCCAGCATTGATCTCATTAAAGTACCTGTAATATCCTGTCCTTGGCCAGCAGGCCTGCCCTCTCTGCTGGAGAGTCTTCATCCACAGCTCTGATGTACTGGCCCGGCCGCGCCCGCTCGCTGTGCAGGTTGAAGCCATATCCGTTGGACCCTCGCTGGATCACGCACAGACGTGGCCGCAGTCCGGTGCACACCTCCTGAAAGACGGCACAGAGGAGAAAACAGGTATGATTAACACACTGTATGTGATATTCAAGTATATAGCAAAACATTAGCTTTTAAAAATACCTCCACCATGGATGTCTGTTCAGGAAGAACAAGAGGCACAAAGATAACGGAGAGCTCCAGTGAATCGTTAACCATGAATATAAAGCCGAGGTTGAACATGCAGGTGGCTGCTGCATGCTGATGTGTTGTACAGTGTGTTTTTAACAATCATGAGTAAACTGGAGCTGCTGCTTGACTCCACGTGACTCCCAACTGCTCGCCAGGAAGGAAGAGGGTCTTGGAGGCATATGATTGGAGGGAGAATTTTGCTGGAAGAATTTGGGGAAGATGGGGGGGGTCTAATGGTGGGGGTGGGCTTTAGAGGAAGGGACCAGTTCCGGTGTGGTCCGCAGCCCTGCTCGCTCCAGGCTCCGAGAAGGACAATGGAAGCTGGGTGTTGACCTCTGACCACCTCCCCTCGCCCTGTCCCATCCAGTCCCGCTCTGGGATGGCAGGAAGAATTAGAGATGTATTGTCATCCAGGAAAAAACTCCAGCTCAGAACCCAGAACCTCCCTTCCGATGTATGGATGAAGCAGTTTCTTTATTTAGCAGAGGGAGCTTTAATGGCTTTGCCATCAAAGGGGTCAAAACGCAGTGTACGTGGTGACATACAGGAGAGCACAGGAGACTGCTGGTCAGGATAATCTTTGTCAGTGTGACCGAATTCTACCTGACACTCCCTCCACATCAGAAAGGCTGTGCGCTCCCGCCCTCTGTCAACTGAACACTCGAAGACAATCAACTCTAGAGATACGTCAGTGTGAATGAGTCACTTTGTACAGAAAACACTGGCAAGAGCCTGAATGATTAAAGCCACTTTAAAACATCAGTGGACATAAATGAACTGTGGATATTTCAATAACTGAGGCTCTGACTCAACATTTTCTCTCATACACAACCTGACACTGGAAATGAGTGATCGTCACTTCACTATATTATGCAAGCCAATGCAGCCAATTGTTCTGAGCTAAAGCCCCACCCACCCCTCCCATCTCTGCCAAGAATTAACCTTCCTCTTTCTCTCGGTAAAGCTCCTGGAAATAAACTTTTTTGCCCTTTTTATAACCTTTGATCTCATTCCCTGGAATAGCAGATGGTAAACATGAGCACGTTAACAAGAAGACATATTATTATTAGGATTAATATTGTATCCAATTAAACCTTTTAGAAAGAGGAGTCAGAATTAGTTTATAGTAAAAACCTCAGAGGCAATTTGCAGCTTTGAGCCTTTACTGGAAGTGGGCAAAGTAATCGTAGTTTTGTTAGCATGCTAACATTATCTAATTAGTGGAAGTCACCATAGTTTTTATCTGATGGTGACTGATGACTGATTACTGCTGACAAGTGATGAAGAAGCAATTGATCCAGTAGTTGTTTTAAGATATTTCAAAATCATGGGCTGGCTGACCAACTAACGCTGCTAACCCTCACGCCATGCTGCTATCCTGGCTAAAAACATAAGGAGAAACACTACCTAGTGCCACCTCTTTAGAGATAAAACACTGAATGTTATTTCAGTTTTGCTGACTGCAGTCTGTTCTCATCACTGATGCAGACTCATCTTCATGTCTATCTTTGTCAAGTGCCTTCTGAGTACCAGGAGATCCTGCTGATCAGATGTGCTCCTGATAAGAGCTCTGCCGCCGCAGTAACATCCTGATTATACAAAAATGGTCGACTGTGATTGCTCGTCCTTCAGTTTCTCAAGTGTCACACCCAAATTTCAAATAAAATCACACATCACAGAAAAGTGCTGTGTTTTCTTTGAGTAAATGGTTGGTTTCGC
The DNA here is from genome assembly GCF_001640805.2 of Lates calcarifer. Lineage (NCBI taxonomy): Eukaryota > Metazoa > Chordata > Actinopteri > Centropomidae > Lates > Lates calcarifer. Next base: position 14,047,475 of record NC_066843.1, read on the forward strand.
TGCTGTGGGCCTAGATTAGACTGTTCTTCTGACCTTCCCTCCCTGAGAGGCTGGGATTAAGCTAACTGAGCTCTCTGTCTTTTACTTTAGCTACCTGATGGCAGAGTGTTACATAAAGTCTGATGCTCAACACAAAAGAAATTACAAGGTGTTTTTGAATCACTGAGGGCACTGGCTGGTGTTAGTCGTCCCTGCGCAGGGAGAGAGGGTGAGGGAGGCTCTGGCAGGGACAACAGAGGAGGGTTTGTGTCCGGAGAGGACCGGAGGGCAGAAGAATCTCCATGCGGGTCTGAAATCTGTGGAATCTGCTGAACACACACAAGCCATGAGGGAAACCAAGGACCCACTACTTGTCAAATGTGTGTGTGTTTTTGCTGTATGTCACTTGATTTACTTCTTAACAACATCAATGTTACAGCAGAAATCTGATACACACTGTTACAAAATGAGCTGCAGATAAACTGGGCACATTAAAGGCACAACCACAGAACATTCAGAGCAACGTCCTGTAAATCCCAAACTGATATCCTAACTCCTCCACGTACAATCAGCTGAGGCTCGTGGATAAAACAAAACTCAACGGCCTTGAAGGACACACAAATCTGTGTTCCCCTAATTTACACTGAGATTACAAGTAAATATTTGTCGCAGACAGGCTGAGCCTTGGCCTGAGGTCAGCTTAAGTCAGGAACATTTGTATACTTCCTCTCAGACACTTTATTTGGTTTATAGTGCTTCCCAGACCCTAAAGCATCTGCAAAAACACGATAGCAGGAAGGAAAATGCAGACTACCTCATCTATTTGTGCTAACTGCTCAGATTTAGTTTGGTAATAATACGCTTGCAGCAGAGCTTTGAAAACACTCGACTCCCTTTTGTGATGTGATGCACTGTGATACATGCACTACAGTATCAGCTCAGCTGTGTAAAGCTCTTATTCATGCTTGTAGATCACAAAATATCTTCTCCAACTTACGAAAAAAGGCCTCTGTGACCATCAAGCAAATAATTTCAGTCACATTGAATGTGACATGACATCTGCTTATCTGGTTATTTACATTTCTCACTATCTCTGATTGTATCCCTTCAATATCAAAGTCGCATAGTTTTCTATTGTGTGAAAAAGTTCTTCTCTGCCCAGAAAAACAGCGTTTTGAGATGAACACTCTCTCTCAGTGACACAAACTTTCCCTTTGAGGAGGGAAGTGTTGAACAGGAACTGTTGACACATCTTCCCTCTGTACGCTTCCCTCTGAGCTGGCTCAACTTCCTGACATGAAAGAGAAATCAATATACAAACACACCCAACATATGCGCAAAAACACATATGTACACACACACAACGTCATGAGAAAGGAGGCTTTCATTACTTAGGATGTAGAGGATAAAGTATTTACAAATTGGAAATGAAGAGACGTTTTAATCTCCCTTGAGGGATGAGAATAAAATTGCTGTGTTTGACATCTAATAAATAAAACCAGGCATCAGCAAGCCACTCGGAAATGCTGACCACGAGGCAAATATGACGTGGATTAACATGCTGATCCCCTCACATAAACACTAACTATGAGAGGACATTCAGACTCTAAACTGAAACCTGAAAAACACTCTTTACAAGTGGGAAAGTGGGAGGATTGGCAGGCTGAATATGGAGGTGGAAAATACGGGAAACACGTGGGAAAGCTTGGTTTAAAAAAAAAAATCTCATTAATAGTACAGATTTTCACATCAGCCTTCAATTCTGTCTCTGCATTAATTAGCTCTGTGGAATGAGGAAGAGACCTCTGAATAAAACCTGGAAACACACTAGGTTACAAGAAGATGGCTGCACTTAATAATGTAATATACAGATAGCATTAAGAATAATACTAACACTAATGTTGGGGTGCAACTAATAAATAAGTTGACCATTCATTAATATAATATTTAAATATTAATTATTGTCATTATCACCACTATTATCATCTATTTATGGTGATGTCCAAAAATTATTCCATTTGTAGTCATATTAAAACAGAAAATAGCAGCAAATAGTCAAATATGAGAAGCCAGACCCACTGTTTTTGGACCAATTAACTGATTAACACAACATTTGGTTTCAACCAACCAGATTGTTTCAGCACTAATCCAACACGTTATCTTGCAAGGCCTTATCAATACCAATAACACAGTGCATTATTTCTATACTGCCACCAGATATAGTTGCTTGTATTTAATGAACTTTCTGGATTCAATAGTGATATTGAAATATTTGCTGAAAATTAAAGAAGTTTGGAGTTTATGGGAAATTCTGTAAAAATTAAGGCACTTCATTATATAGCTGCAGTGAGAATTCTGCACCTCTGCAGCACAGTTATTTGTGGTTTGTTCTTATCTTCAGGGACACACATCGACAGTATATTGTTTATCATGATGATCATTGTTACCCTGCTTGAGTTTTACTGTGATTTCCAGCCCTAAAACACTGGTATAATTTTTGTTGTAATATGTTGAGCTGAGTTTAACAGTTGAGTCCACTTGTGTTAATATTCAACCAACCATTACTGACACAGCATTAACATAACCTGGGTGGATACAAAGTTAAGTAACACTGGACAGTCCAAATAAAGAGAAACTTTTTTTCTATTTTCTTTCATGTAGAAAGCAACATTGCATCATATTTGTTTCCACTGCAACAAAACTGTATTGTACCAACTTCGCTCTAATGTCTACTGCTGCTAGACCGCGGCCTCTTTCATTAAGACGCGTCTCCTTTCAGGCAGCTAATACATGAGTGTGGTTTCTATCTCCACTGCTCAGGCTTTGGCGACTAAAAATAAGCAGTTGCTTTGAATACCAATCGCTCCAAAACAATACCAGGGCCCATTTTAATATTCTCAAAACACACTTCTGAGTCACACTGTGTCACGAAACTCACTGCATCTGCTGCTCCAGTTTCTCTCTGTGTTTTCAAGATGCAGAGTTTACAGTTCTCAACCCAGAGGCTGATGCAGCCCCATTTTAGACATGTTTCTGGTTTTCCTCAGGAGGCAGTGATAACCACGAGATAAGATACAGAGGCAAAATTCACAGGCAAACTGCAGCATCTCAAATCACATGTTCTTGCTAAAGATATGATTAAGATTGAACTCTCTTGACTCTAAAATTAAGTGGTGAATTCCAAAATCTTATATAGAACAATTTTGGCAGATCACAAATTACAACTTTGAAAATAAAGCCTTTTTTGTATATATTCTTAAAATGTCCTTTTCTATCATGCAGGATGTCTCTTTTATTTTATGCACACGAGTGAAATACAAACCCAATGGGTCATGTGATAAGGGATGACATTGCTAACCACTTCCAATTTTCTGTCATGCTCACATTTAATGTTAGACATCTAATGAGAACAGAAAGAGCACATAATGCAGATGATGTGTTAGCAGCTCTGTGAGGCTGTACTTAGGCACAGCAGTGCCTAGAGCTAAATGCTAACATGCTGGTGTATGCAGGTATAATGTTTAGCATGTTCACTATCTATAGCTAGTCAGTTAGCACTAAACAAAGTACAGCTAAGGATGATGGGAATGTGATTAGTTTTGTAGTTTTTGGTAATAAACCGAAGTATTGGACAAACTGAAATGTTGACCTGATGCTGGATCAATCCTCTGGAGAGCATGAACATCTTTACAAAATCTCATGGCAATACATCTAATAGTTGGTGGGCCGACAAACGAACCGACATTGTCACCCAGTGCCGTGCCACTAGTGATGAAATTCATTAAATATCAGCTTTTACATGAACGTTGCTCCAACAGAGCCATGGTGGACAGGGGCATCGTTTATGCCTTGGAGCTCCCGACGGTGTGTTTGATGAACCAGATTGATTGATTTGCATCCTCTAAAGCTCTTCAGGGACTATTAAAAAGCCACCATCTACATCCATAATAACCATCCATCATGTTTATCAGTCTCTGACTCAGCCACTGGGGATTTGCATCTGCCAGGCTCTCCTTGCTGATTCAGTTCGACAGAGGAGCGCTGTAGCTGCGAGCAATTCACTCTGGCATGTAAGGAGCAGTCTGTGTGCAAAAGAATGTGTGTGTTTGTGTGTGTATGAGTGAGAGATGCCAGAGGCTGCAGCTCTGCCACTCAGCCTGCCGGTTGCTTCATATTTTCCCCCATGCTTGGCCAGACAACTGATGTGTAACTACAGGCCTTAATAAAGAAGCACACATATGGGACATCTATTACTGCAGGCTTGTGTCATTCCTGAACAGCTCTGGGTCTCTGACTCAACTACTCTTTTCGTTGTTGAATACCCATGAAAAAAGGTCACAAGCTGAAAAAATTTCCTGTGACTACGCAAACACCTCGCTGACGCATTTCAGCTGTTTCTTCTTCTTTCCAAACACCTGCTTTTTGGCCGCTGATATCGTCCAGTAAACTCGTCCAGAGTGCTGCAGGTCATCAACTGAAAACTGTCACACTCAGCTGAGCTCTGCACACAGAGATGTCATCTAAAGCGGCCTCTCTTTCATCTCCCTGTATCGCCCTCTCTCCTTCTGCTGCTTACTTCATCCACCCCCCGTTGTTCTAATAAGCGAGGGGCAACTCTCCCATGAGTTCGGCCTCTTTGATCAGCATAAAGAATAACCGCCAAGGCGACGCGCTGCCAGGCACCACGGTTACTGAGTGACATGACAAATCGCTGGCCTCCCGGTCCTTGTGATTGTCATGTGTAGTTTTAAATGGAGATTAACAGCCTCAAGGACAAACTTAATAAATGTTTGATGTAAACCTGGCTCCCTTTTTAACCACTAGCAGCACCAAGTTTTGTCCTCTTGAGTGAACGAAGCGCACCACTCTCTCAGGCAGGACAGGGGGTGTTGGGTTTCAAGCTGGACCATTGAACCAGCTGCGAGGCAGGCAGAGGGAGGGGAGGAACAAAGCACGGTACTGTCCCCCCTCCACCTTCCATTTGAGGATGGGACAAACTGGCTCTACAAAAGACACTAAAGAAAGGTTCTGCTGAGGGTTCCCATTACAATAGACTCTTTTTGGGGGGGGGGGCTGAAAATAGAAAAGTAATGTCAGTCGTCACAGCAGGAGTACAGACACTGATAAGAACAAATGGAGTGGTCTTGATTACCAGAGAGGCCTGACCATCCCTGGAAGATCTTTGAAAATGAGCTAGCAGGTTGTGCCTTTACTCAAGTCTTCCTTTCTAAAATTATGATTGCGTCAGATCAGCCAAATGTTGACTGACATTTTTTGTCTTATCTCGAACTAAGGAGGCAACGCGTTTTATCTCCTCAGCCAGTCTTCCTGTCCCTAACCCTCCACCCATGTGGACCTGCGCCCTACCTCCAGCACAAGTTCCTCTATCACCTTTCCAAAACAAAAACTGTGTTTGATGTATGAAAATGCTTTTAGAGAGGAAGAGAGGAAGGCAACACACAGAAAATATAGAAGTTGAGATAAGTGAACACTCGAGCAGAAGTGACAAGATGATGTGGTCACAGTCAATATTACATTTACCCCTGTGGCCCACTGCACGAGCAAAGAGTTTCATTATATCCCCCATGCTATCTCAGCTTTTCAGGCAATTAAAACCAATCTAATGTCCAATCATGGGTGTTGATCTTGCAGTAAATAACTCGCCCCTCATGTAGCTCTTTTTCTGTGCACTTCTACTTAATGATTCTCTTCATTTCCCATGTTTTTTTGTACCCAATCACCAAAACTTGGCTGTTGCATCCAGCTTTTAGTGGAGTATGTAGCTAGAGGCCAATAAAGATAGAGGCAGAAAAAGACTGATCATTAGCAGTCAAGAAAAAGTCATGCCCCTCACTCAAAATATGTGTTGCTTTATTAAGACTACTCTGTAGAAATGTATATCTTATTTGTTCTCTTTGTGGTGGATACAGCTTGGGTGACTGGCTGCACAGGAAACATGTCAACATCACAGCCAGTCATCACTGTATGTATGTTTGTTTTTGGTATCCACAGAGATAAGAATGAGATAAGACAACAGATAAGACTTTGGTCAAGTGGTGGTGGTTTACAGCAAGATTACAGGGTATTTTTATGTTGAAGAAAAGACTACAATCAACAGGCACGCTAGGGGCTCTGTGAGGCTTCATTTTGGGCACATTGTGTTTAGATAAATGCTAATGTCAGCATGCTAACATGTCCAACAGGCAGAAAGTTTTTCATGTTCATCATCTTACGTTAATGCGTTAACATGGTGACATTTGCTAATTAGTGTAATACATCCAGTACAGCTGAGACTGATGGGAAAACCACCTTAGGAATCCTGATCAGGTGCCCAAACCACCTCAACTGGTTCCTTTAAGCCTGCTGTCCGGTTGTATCCACACTCTCATTCTTTCGGTCACTACCTAAAAATCATGACCATAGGTGAGGGTTGGAACGTAGGTCGACTGATTAGCTCAGCTTACTCTTCACCACAATGGTCTGGTACAACAGCCACAGTACTGATGTTGCAGTGTTTAATTTAAGCATTGGGCATTTATGGAGGGAAAGGCAGAGGATCATCAAAGCGCATGGGAAAAAATATCACCATCAACTAACAAACTGGTGTGAAGAAAGTAAACCGTATTACTGACTTTTAATGGCGACTGAAGTACTCTGGCATCCCTTTTTTGACCTTAGGTTTCTTAGGCTTTAGTATCATTTTAGCAAATGTAAAAATGCACACCAACAATGTGTGTTCATTTGCTCTGCCTTGGTTGTACCCCCTGTGTAGGGTCTCTGCCTTATACTGTGGGGAGGGGAGGTGGACGGCAGAGAGGGGTGGGGGGAAGTGGGGGGGGGGGTGAGTCTATTTCAGGGCGAGCAGCGACTCATTTCCCCCTCCACCCCCAGCAGGGCGCGGCCCTCCAGCTCATTGTCCAGCCGGGGTGGTGAACCTTCAGCAGAATGGAGAGGGAAATGGAATGTGGCATTGTGGAGTCTCCGTCCAGTTACCCGTGAGACCCAATCACCAGCAACCCCAACACCCACCCACCCACACACACACACACACACACACATATGTAGAGACACACACAGGGTTCAGGTTCCACCCCTGACCTGGGCCACAGTGGCCTTGACCGTGGGGATGGGACAGTGGTGCTGTTGTTCGAACTCACGTCACTGACAACTTTCAGTGAGAGAGAACGCTGCAAAGACGTCATACAATGATATATTGCTGCTATCGATTATTTGTTAAGCCCATAATCAATAGAGCAATATGATGTTCCTTCCTTTGTTTGAGACTGTAACGGTTGTGTCCTCTGGCAGCTCATCCTTTCACCACTTTATGACTGTCTGACATTTAAACGTTGGTATTGTATCAACTTGTATAAAAAGGCTGATCCGGGAGGCCTCAGGAGTTTAAGACGGTGACCGTGAAATTGCGACGTCCACAAGTCTGGCCACGGACCTTTGTTGCACGTCTCCTCGCCTCTTCTTGTCTCCCCTCATTTCCTGTCATTGCTCTTCTGTCTGCTGTGTAATAAAGGCAAAAATGCCCTGAAAACCTTTAGAAAACCGTGTGCCCTGAATCTGTCCCACATACTCACACACGTTCACACGGCAAAACAAGAAGGCTAACAGTACGGGCTGTAAATACGGTAGATTTTTGAGCGTGCTGTCGATGGACACTGTTAAAACTAAATGCTAAAACTGTATACTATGACAATTACTACATATTATATACTGTATAGAATTTGGATATGGTATACTTTTGAGACACGTAATATTATATTACTCTATAGAATTCCTAAAAACTACCAGTGCTTCCTAATGACAGAGAATTATTGGTGTACTTCTTTTCTCTTTTCCAAGTACGTGACTGTCTCACACTGTACACTGCAAATAGCAGTTGCACTTGTGATACTTGTGTTATCTTGGGCGATGTTTTATGATAGTGTTGTATCATGAGTTTCCCTGTGATTCCCACCCATAAGACATACAAAAACATCTAACCCATATGAAAGTCACTGCACAGCAGAAGTGTGTCTAAAGAGGCATAAACTCATAGCACAGTGTAAAGTGTATTTCTTTTTATTTAGCTGCTGTAGATAAATAAAATGAATAATGATTCTGTTCCCAGTTCTTCTCCAGAGTATTTGATTTAATGAGAATGACTCAGGAGGGAAATATTTATAATAATAAGTATTTTGACACTGTGATACTGATGTAGGAAATTCAAGTAATTTTTAAGGATTTTAAGAATTCAAATATTACCCACAATGGCCTAAAACACCCAGAGTTTGCAGTGGGGATAACTTTAACATTTTAATGTTCACAAAATAACTTTCTGTCATTTTTTGAGCAAAAATGCTTAACAATCTCTGTTTCCAGGTCCTTAAATAAGAGGATTTTTTTGACATATCTGATAATATATTGAATAATTTGGGTTTTGGATTGTTTGTCAGAGTAAAAATAAAGAGAGAGTAAAGAGAGTAAAATAAAGTAAAATATCAGAGAGCGGATTTCGACCGTCTCACAGGCTCATATGTGTTGCATACTTGAGATTGTACTCCTGATTTCTCATAGACAAACAGGCGTAAGGAAACATGTTACAGACCCCCTATACCCTCCACCCTGTCTTGTCATGTGAACAATTGCCCCTGAAACACACAGTCCAACCATTGACAAAGGGCAGGGAAGGAAACGGTGACTCCCAGACTTTCTCATACGAACATGAACGTACATAATGTTAACATGAAACACACACATAATAAGAATGTAAATCCAACACATGCCCAAATGTATTAGCAAACGTTAAGCAACAGCGTGCAGCCAGTCAGAGTGAATAATGGTGTATATCTGTCAGACAAACACAATGATACACACTCCATTACCCAAACAGCCCTGAACAATACCTGGCTTTGTCACAATGGCTTCAATGATAACCAGCAAACACAGCAAACTATCAGCTGGAGATACTGTTTACCTTGAGCCATGATTCAGTGTCTGTTGCTGGAACGACATGCTATTGAACGAATGTCTCTTACATTTTATTAGGCTGTATATCATGTGCGTATGGCTGCTACTTTTTGCTCAGATACACACAGTGTACACTGAGCTGCTGGGACCTCTCACTTGCAGACTAGTGGGGGGTGAGAGGAGGACTAAGACGACTAGGTGGGGGAATCTTCCACCAACAACAATGACAGGAAACCAGCACATACGTCCTGGGGTCTGTGCACAGGCCTAGACTCCCACAGACACAGCAGCAGGCAGCCAGAAACACACCCCTGACCATCCTGGCTCAAATAGTTATTAGGTGTGGTCATTTCTGCCTCTAACATATGACAAAAAAAAAAATCACCAAACGCTGACGTTTGTTCTATTAACAGAAAGTCTTATGCACAGGCTATTCTTGAAGACGTTACATCAGATATCAGTGAATGTGGATATAATCATAGTTAAAGGAAAACTCTCATAACTCGAGTAATTCCACCCCGCCGAACAAGATGTGACAAATTACAGATTGGAACGTCACATTGCTGTGATGTTTCCCTTTCTTGCACCATAAATTATAGACAAAAAATCAAAGAGTTGTGCCACTGTGGGAAAAAGCATTTGACTATTGTGAATGTGAAAACAGCACGGTTAAGTTCAGGGTTTGCTTGCAGGCGACACACACACACAAAAGTGAGCTCATAAAGACCAATTCATAAGACCATTGTCAATCCAGTGCACTGTGGGCCATATAATGGAGAGTACACAAATGTAGAGTAAATCCTTGCACACAACAGCTTGAGGACGATTTGTTTAGGGAAAAAACCCTGTTTCATGCAGTTAAAGAACCACGCTTTCTATGTAAAGCCAGTGAAGAAAGCCAAGCATGCGTGGCGAACGCAGCTGAAGGCTTAGAGCTCTTTAATAAATAGGTTTTATACGAATGTGAAGATTAGAGGAGAGAAGTGACAACCAAGAGGGAGATCGACACAAAGTCGCCTCCTTGTCTAATTTCAGGCCTCTACAAGTGATTTCTATCTAGAAGCTGTACAATCAGATACGCTGAGGCTTACACTCATACACCCTCTCAGAGAGACTTGCCTACGTACCAGATCTCATCTAGCCACAGTCAATTTCAACTGACACAAGCGCTCTACCTCTCCTGTAATTAGTGTTTAAAAACTGGCTTATGTAAGCAGCTGGCAGTCATGAGGAAGACTCCCAAAGGCTTCTCACCCTCACACTCTCTGAATGAATCACAACAACAGTGTGATGAGGCAAATGCAGCTCCTGGAAAATTCATTTTAGTGGGTTGAACTGCAAAATGAGCTGCATTTGTGTGTGAACTCCTCCTCTATTTTATGCATTTCTGTAGCAAACATTGTGTGATCATTTGTTTTGCTAATGGGTTGTGTAGCATTCTGACAAAAGCTGCGACTAATGATTGTTTCCATTGATCAACACAACTATTTTCTTGATAAGTCGAGCAATTATTTGGCCTATAAAATGTCAGATAATAAAGTTGTCCTCTTACATGGTTCCAAACCCATGGATGTTCAATTTATAACAATATAAACCAAAGAAAAGCAGCAAATCCTCAGGCTTGAGAGGCTGGAACTAAAGGATTTTTGGTGTTTGTGCTTGAAAAATGACTCAAAAAATAAATCCATAATCTCAAAAGTTTTTCTCTGAATGAGCCGATGGATGTAGGTTTGCAATATGAACTGAGAGAGAGCATCAGCTGCTACTTAACTGCACTCCACACAACAGCAGAGTAAAGATTTTACTGCCTGGTAAACTAAACAGCGACCTTTGGAACCGATGATGTGTTTTTGTGTGTTTTGTTCCACGATGACGACAGCGGCTCCTATTTTCTTCCCGGGCCGCGCTCCATGTTTTGACCTTCATCGCTGCTCATCCATTTTTTCGCACCTCCCCTGCACTGTCTCACTTTCGCCTACCTCCATCCTCACACTCTGCATGGAATGTGTACACACACACATACACATGCGCACGACATCAGCGTAACCATGGCAACCCCGAGCGAGGCTCCTCGGTTTCCGGAGAGGGCGTCGCTCCTCGAACCCTCTTTTGTGTCGCTTCAAAGACGAGGCCAGACAAGGCAGTGTGCGGACGTCAGAGTGACTGCTAAACCAACCACTGTGTGTGTCTTACAAGGCTGTACATGAGTGTGTTTGTGCCGTGTGAGGGTTTTGTTTGTGTGTGTGTATTTGTGTGTGTGTCATTGGCCGGGCCACAGGGCTCGGGCACAGGAATGCCGGACAGGATGTAGGGAAAAAATTCCAGAAAGACTGGAGTCAATGCAAAACACACCCTGAGGTGCCTCTGCCTGTAACATAGAGACACTGCGGACTCTAAACTCCATCCCTCGAGAGCCAATTTACACTCTCACACACTCTGCTGCATCTTCTTCTGTCCCTAAGTAACTTACTCTGCGTCTGAAATCTTGAGTTTCTTCACATTGAGCTTCTACAGTATATAAAAAAGATATTCCCAGCTGGGCTCGCTGCTCAGCTTGGTTTGAACTGCTCTTTGCTCCATATGTGAAACTCTGGGAGTCTGTTGAAATGGAAACCCAAGTGGTGAAAATGAGTTTGTTAGGAGCGCTATTGTTTGTTTCGACGCCACTTCCCTCTGGGTTGCGTGCCAGTGTGAATTGTACTGCCACAGCTCCATTAGGCCATCTGTGGAGAGTATCGAGAGTAAACACAGGAACAATCGCTGTATATTTCCAGGACAAACAACACGACCCAGCAGTGCTCAAGTGCTGTGCACAAGTGTGGGCCTCGTGAGGAAAATCTCTCTTAAATACCAGAAACATAACTTCAAAAGGCCATGCATGCTCTGGATACGTGAAAGATGTCATTTCACAGTTGTTATGGAAAAAAAAAAACAGCAGAGCGGTGAGTGGCCACCTATGACAAAATGTCAAACACCGCACCCAGTAATGTCAATGTGACATTTCTGTTGAGGAGACAGGAGATTTTCTTTGCTTTTCTCTGAACATCTGGTTTCATGCAGGGACTTTATTTGATCCTTCACATTTTTCCTCCTCACCACCACTGAAGGCTTTCTTACAAAGTAATGGTAAAATGGTCACTGAGAAAAAAAATCATTTAGATATGATGACTGAGCAGACAGAGGCATTCTTTGTGCAGTTCAAGGAAAGTTCAAATGACCAGATGATTAATCGATTCGCAGAAAATTAATCTGTGACTATTCAGAAAATCAATTCATTGTAAAATTGTTTCTAAAATGTGAATATTTACTGTTTTTCTTATGAAGTCTTATGATAATCCAGTGAATATCTCTGTGGTTTGAAAGAATATGACATTTGAAGACATCACAATAGACACTGGGGATCTGTGATCAATTGTAATTAACTACACAAGATATGATATGTTATTATTTTAAAGGCTGTTGGTAAGTTACCTATGGACATGGACAGCTAGGCTAGCTGTTTCCCACTGTTTCCAGTCTTTATGCTAAGCTAAGCTAACTGGCTGCTAACAACAGCTTCATATAGCCATGAGAGTGGTATCGATCTTCTTGTCTAATTCTCAGCAAGAAAGCAAATATGTGTATTTCCTGAAATGTCAGCGTATTCTTTAAAACCTGGAAAATAAGGATATTTAAGATATGTCACTAGTATGGTTATGATGACATCTGGATTTGTCTCACAGATGATTTCATTTCAGTTCGACTCTTTAAGTTCAAAGTGTCACCACCTCTCTGACCTTCCTGACCTCCTGTCAGCTTCAGGAAATCACCAAAGACCTGCACTGATGCTTCCACCAGCATAACATCATGAAGAAAAGCTTAACTTGGGGCAGGCTAGAGATCTGTTTAATTATTGGACATTTTTATCTCCATTAAACAATACAGGTGCCAGAGAGGCTACTATGTGTCTCAGCCTCAAGCATAAACTGGATGCTCTGTTTACATCCTGTCCGACACAAGGAGGCCACAGAGGTAGATCAACAGCCATAAGGAAGAGAAAAGAAGAGAAAAGACCACAGCAGGGTCCTCTCTGTGTCTTTGTTTGTGATCCTCGCTGCCGGCTGTGCACTCCTTCCCACCTCACTCCCACCTACAGTAATGTACCGAGGAGGAGTGTCGGGCACGGACAGAAACAGCCTGGGGGGTAAACATCCAGGATGCAGCAGCAGCAGCGAGGGGCACAGATGTTCCAGACTGGAGAGATCCTCTTCTCCTCAAGTACTCTCTAATGAACCCTGGTCCTGAGTTCACAGCGGCACAGACAGGCAGGGGGGAAAAGTAAGGCCAGACACAGCAGCAAGTGGCCACTGCGGAGTGAGACTGCACCCATAATGTTTTACAGACAGAGATCAAAGGTCGAAAAAATTCATTTTGTGGGAACTGATTTAGGGGAGATTAAAGAAAACGACACCAAACTATTTCCTGTGGTTCGCTGTGGAGTGTTTAGCAATGTCAGATATTTTGTTATGGTTGTTTCCTACAGTACACAACACATAAGACACAACTCCATGTCTTCTCTAAGTGTCTTTTGTGCAGCCTGTTATTGTTGCTGACTTAGAGCTTAACCTTAAGGCATCACTGTAATAACAGAAGGACAGAATGGCCTCTCATTTTCAAGCAGTTTCTCTTTTGAGACACAGCTGCAGGAGAAAAGAAAACCAAACTGAGAGGACGGCAGAGCGACAGTTTGAGGTTTTCCAGGCCAACAGAGGGGTCACTATGGTCTACTTTGGTCCCAGTTTTCATGAACCAGGTTTTTTGTCCTCTCACCCACAGCAAATGTCCAGCCAGCTGACCCCCACCCCTCCCTGCCCCCAAGGCCTGGCAGCATCTGCAGCAAGGGGCCTGTGGGTGCAGCTTTGACACAGCACCTATTCTCTGTAGGCAAACACCTCCCCCTAAGTTATGCATTCAGTGGGGTTACGCTACTTTTAACGTGAGAAAAGCAGGAGGAAAGAGGGGTGACCTGTTGCAGAAACTTTTCCTCTACACTTGTTTGAACTTTAGCTCGGACTCACCTTCTCAGAGTTGATGTTCAGCTTATTCTCGACGTGCTCGTGGATCTCTCCGTTGCTCTGCGGGGCCGGCGTGGACTCCCTGGGCGTCAGCTCCTGCTCCTCCCCGGCCACCACCTCCACCTCCACCTCCTCCCCGTCCACCTCGTCCCGCTTCCCGTTTTCCGTCCCGTCTACCTCCCTAACCTCCTCCACCACCACCACCCACCTCTTCCCTCTCCTTCTCTTTCTCCCCCCTCTCCTCCTCCTCCTCCTCCTCTTCTTCGTCGAAGGGTAACGGGACACCGTCGGCGACGTACTCCTTCAGACACTTCATGTTGTGTTTCTTCAGCAGCTGCTCCGTGTCCGGGTCCACCACTATGAGCTCCAGTCGGCCCACGGTGGCCCGTATTCGGGACACGACCTGCTGGTGACTCTCGTTCTCCACGTCCTCCCCGTTCACGAACACCAGTCGGTCTCCGGCGCGGAGCCCCGAGGTTTCCGCCGGGCTGTCGGGCTCTACCAACCGGATAAACTGCCCTGTCTTACCTTTCTCCCCGTGGAGGTGGAAGCCGTAGCCGTTGTCCCCCTTCTCCAGCGTACACAGCCGGGGGCGCAGATACTGGCTTTTGCTCGGCATGGTAGGCTTCACTCGCCTTCACACTGCTGCTGCTGCTGTTGCTGCTGCTCAACCTGTTGCTCGTTCACAGTGGAAATGACTAGAAGACCTGCTCAGGATGCTGCTGAGGAGGTGTGTGAGAGAATGAGTGGTACCCCTTAAAAAAACACACCCAACCCCCGCCCTCTTACAGAGATTAGTCCGTGGGAAACGGTGCTGGTGTTCGTCCCACTCTCCAGTCCACTTTCACAAACAACTAAAATGTCTGGTTTGATCCGCACACCTGCTGGAATCCTCAGCGCGGCTTCTCGCTATCTCAATATGCCCCCAGTGTGTGTGTGGTGTGTGTGTGTGTGAGCACAGAAGGTCCTGACCTGAGGACTGAACCGAGGCTGGTTTGGGGGAAAAAAAACTCACTCAGCAGTCGCTCCCTTTCAGTGTGTTGCGACAAAAGTAGAGAAAGCCACTCAGGAAGAGGGAGGTGCGTTCACGGAACAGCCCAGCTTGGCTGCCTCGTGCAAAGCAGAGACGAATGGGATGCATAAACACAAAACCGAGGCTGTCGAGGAAAATACACGATGAAGATGATCAGACAGTGTTTGGGTTAAAAATAAACGACACGCAGAGGCACGCGCGCGCACACACACACACACACACACACACACACACACACACATACACGCCCACGCGCGCACACAGTAACCCTGGACAATTTGAAATTCTGTGGTAATAAACTTTGGCCACAAAAATTCCTGTCAAACAATTTTAATCTTCAGACTCTTCCAGAGTTTGTTTTTTTCTTGTAGTTTTCATTCTTTCTTCCCTGTGAGCTGCACTTTTGCACATTTTTCACCTATTGTCCACTTACAGCATCTCTGCCTACAGATTTGTAGAAATGTTTCGATTTTTGGCCCAACACAACACTTTCACCCACTTTCTTACACTTTTATACCCTGCCATTTTCATTTAGTGCTGTCGTTTTTGTAATATATAGTGTGTTCTCTATAATCTAAAGTAGGAAAAATAATGCAATCCATCCGTCCATCCAGCAGTGTCTGTATAGCTATGTAACTTCGCCACAGAGACATAAATTACAGTGTATCTATCTGTGATATTCAGCTGTGATTATGTTGTGAGTGACCTTATCACACTTAAAAGCATTTGATTCATTTTTCTCCCCTGTGGCGTATAATCTGCCATAAACACAGAATTTATCCCAGTAATGTGTTGAATTAAATAGGTAGATGCAGCTGTTATAATAACAGAGTTGGAGCAGATGCCTGAGCTTTAGCTGCCAGAGATAATATCTAATTTGTTTTTGCCCTGTCGCTAATAGTCACATCACACTTACTTATGACCTTTTCTAAATGCCAGTTTTCAGATAAAAGTAATTGTAATGATCAATACGCACAAATTAAGCATATTGTGAATCCTAACTAGAGATTCATTTTACAATAATGATCAGCATCTTTTAAACTCCACAGTCGTTTGAAGACAGTCAACCCAGAGCCCCCTCTGGCCATTCAGAGATATGAGTGACACCACTGTAAAAATAGAGCCTGGCAGGAAGCTGCTGAACCAAGACTTGAGGCAGGATTTGACTTTTCAGCTGAGAATGCCTCCAGACCTGATAAGAGGACAGAGACAGGATATCTCAACACTTTCCAGCCTGGGAGATTTAAAGCAGCAGGAGCATCAGTGCAGATGGCTACAGTGTGTTTGACACATACAGTACAGGCAGTGAGTTTAGCTGTTAATGAGATGTCATCCAAATAATGAATTGTTGTTTTGTTTTTTTTTCACAGTAAAAGATAGAGGATGTACAGGCTCCTTAATGTGTCTGCAGTGTGACTCATAGATGTGAGTGGGAGAGGAGGAGAGCTGCATTCAGGTGTACAGCCCAGTGCAGTGAATAATGAATGTGCTCCATGTAAACAGTATAATGTCCACTATCTTCACCAAGCCCATCAATACAATCTCACTGCACCAACAACATTAACAAAAACCTCATGGTACAGATTTTGAGCATCCTTTAAAAAACAGTGAACCTATACAATGGTTTTAAATAGACTCTAAAATACAACATTAACATATATAATACAACCTGACTAACTGATAAAACACTTTGATGCTTTCTAGTGCTACTAACATGGAGAATAAAGAGGGTAACTGCTGCCACACAGTGGCTTATTAACCTCAGCACATCCTGTCACTCCCACCCATCTCCTCCCAAACCCCAGCACACACAGACACACACAGATGAGACTGACTTCAATAAAACAACACCACATACATTACAAAATATACTTTTATATATATATATATAATATGATTACAAAGCACTTTTTCATGGCACTTTGTGATCACCGTGACGCCTCGGAAGAGGGACAAATGTGACATCGAGCAAGTCCGACAAGCAAACATTCATAATGAGCATTGTACAAAGAAAATGATACACGATGCAGTGCGTGAACAAATACAGCTTCGGTACAGCCCGGACAAAAACATCCATCGTTGGAGGAGACACAACAGTGTTTGGGGAGTGCTGTGCGCTGCATCTCTGTGTGTGATTGGCAAAAAGCAAAAAAAATGTAAATAAAAATGCTGCATGCTGAGGAATCTCTAACTGAAGACATGAAAATAATCTCTTTGTATGTACGAGGACTGGTGGGATGATCCTCCAGCACAGTTACATGTACAGTACTTTGAATGAAGTTTCACTGGCCCTGAATTAAATGTACAGACAGACACACAATGGGCGAGCGCCCTCAAAACATTGGCTTTATTCTATCTAACAGCAGTACAGATGTGAACAGACGGGATCATTTTAGCTACAATCTGACTGTGAGACTGAAGTCCACTTCTCAAACACACTAAGTTATCAAAGGATAATGATGAAGACTGTAAGGCCAAAAGGGATTCAGTTCACAGCCTGGTAAAACTGGGGTGAAACAAACTCAGAGCCGCATGGCAAAATGCTATATCCACGCTAAACAGTCGCATAGTCGCATTCGTATAAAACTACTGTTTATCAAGAGTAGAACGATAAATCTGTTTTCTTTTTGTCCCTGCAGATGGATATAGCATTTCAGATTGTAACTCCTGACTTGTTGTTTGATACAACTGTCACCACAAAGACCACAAACATTTCTACACATGACATAAAAGAGATTTAAATTCACATTTCGGATAAGGGATGGCGACCAATCCAGATTCATTTCCACTCAGCTAAAAAGCTCAGTGGAGAACTCAAGGGCGTCCACTTCTCAGGTTTGGTGCTGGGATTGGCTTTTTGTAAGAGAGTAGACTTTTTTTTTTTTTTTTTTTACCTCGTTCCCACTCCCCCCCTCCCTCTCTCTCTTTCTCTTCCTCTTTCTCTTTCTGTGTGTCTCTCTCTGCCTGGTGATCAGCATCACCTACACGAGGCTACAGCAGCCAGACTTGTGCTTCTGAGACTCGATGTAGTCATGTATCTGGAACTTGGGCTCATTCGGCTGCTGTGTCGCTCTGTGCTTCAGCTCCCTGACAGAGAGAGAGAAGTGAGAGAGAAAGGAAGTTAGATACAGAGGGGGTGGATGTGTGGGATGGAGCACAGACAGGGCGAGCAAAAATGAGAAGGGAAGAGAAATAAAACGAGCAAGAGAGTGAGTGAGAGAAAACATCCCTCTGTGCTGAGATTTAATCAAAATGCCTCTGGCATGAATCACTTCATCTAACCTGCACTTAAAATACCCATCAGATGAAGATAGCAAATCACCTGCATTATTTTCTTCCACAGCTCTGGGAACATACTGTGCAAAAAGTAACAATCCTTCTCATATTTCCTGCCATTCAATAAGAAAAGTGTGTTCACAATGAGGCGAGTCAGAATAGAAATTACACAGTTAATGTCTGAGATCCACAAGGAGCATCAAATGTGCACAATCCCATCACAACGAGTCAACAGGAACAAACATCAAATTAGATAAAAACCACCAGGGTGTATTACTTTCAGGAGTCAGAGGGAAGCTTGTGAGGATCGCTAGCACGACGAACAAATGTATAAAAACACACAACCCAGAGGAAAGGACAAGAGAAAGTCTGCAACAAGATGTTGGCAGTACACATGAGGACGATTAAAACCCTTTAAGGATAACCTTTATTTCTCCAGAAGCACTAATAACTTCTCTGTATTATCCCTGAGTGTATATGTTTTCGCTCTCTTTTCTCTGTTAATGGCTTGTATTCTTAGCCGTTTTCTCTCGTTTAGGTGGGGTGTAATCTATGACTTTCCTCCTGTCGCTTCTTTCCAGCATCTTGTAACCAAAACACGAACAAAACTGTAATGAGACCTTGATTTTGAGCTCAAAATAAAAACACACGAACCAATTGTGTCCCTAAAAATAAACACCTGCTTCCTTCAGGGATTTCTATATATAATATAAAATAATCCTTCATGCAGTGTATTGTGGGATGGGTATACACTACATGGCCAAAAATATGGACAGATGGGGTGCAGGGATTTGCTCCCATTCAGCCACACTGATATTGATATAATAGATTAGATAGATAGTTTGTCCCAAAGATGCTGGACGGGATGGAGGTCAGGGCTCTGAGTATGTGAGGTAGGTTTCTTCAAAACCAAACTCAGAAAAGTATTTCTTTATGGACATGTCTTTGTGCACAATGGTACTATCAGAGCAGAGAGAATCTTTTCTTGTTGCTACACTGTTGTGTAAAATTTCATGCTATGCTATAATATTAAACATGCTATGTGTAGGTTTGTGCTATTGTTATGTAGCCAAAGTTAGCATTAAAGATAGCATTGTTTACTTACCAGTCTAGAGGAAACATTACGAGTTCAAACTTCATTCCAACCAAATAACACCAATGTTTACTCTTGCTTTGCTTCTGTTTCTATCACTTATTTTCTTCTACTGAAATTAGCATGCTAACCAGGTAGCCCAAGCCTGCCCCATCTCGTAATACCACTTTGCAATAGTGGGTCACCGTAGTATCCTGTTTGTCCTGAGAATAAAAAAGCAGCACTGCCCAGAGGGTGTATTCTAACCTCTTGTCTTGTAGATGCAAAGATGGCTGGAAATAGCTGTTGATGCTGATGTTGACCATGTAGTCATTTTTTAAAAATGGAAAATGAATGGCAAAGAAAAATTTAAGTAAGAAATATTCATCATACTTGTAAAATTAGCATCTCCTCATACTTATCTTGAACCTTTTCTGACCACTTGGTGGCAGCACAACAAGCTGTAACCAAAACAATGACTTATCACTTGAGCTGTTATGGCAAACCTGTTAACAACTTGGCTGCAAAATCCAGCTGACATGCAGCAGCATTAATATTAATTTGGACTCATGTAAGTCCAATATTCACTCTCCTTTTAGCTCCATTTTGCTCTCCACCAACTCCTGAGGGAAACGTGTGGCTCTTAAGCGGCAAAATGCTCTACTACGTTCACCAGCCAGTCACTAAATTAGACTGTCTGTCGTTTGCTGCTGGGCAGCAGGTAGTGTAAAGACTTACTTTGCTATAGCAAGAAAGGCCAGCTCCACATTGACTCCTGTCTTCGCACTGGTCTCCATAAATGGTACACCGTATTCCTGAGATGGAAAAGCATTAGAAGAGCAAGTGGAGTGTCTGTTGTTGAAAATATAACCACATGGAGCTGTTATTCATTCATTACCTTGGCCAGCTTCTCTCCTTCCTCCATCTTCACGACCCTCTCTGCAGCCATGTCTGACTGTAAGGCAGCAGTGGGAAGAGAAAACAAGTCATCAAGGCAAAGGTGAAAGGTCACAGATTCACTATGCCATTAGCTACAGTGATGTACCATCATGTCAGCGCGCACACTCCCCTTATCTGCCTGCCCTGCCGCCAGCTGCTGAGCCAGAGCTCCTTTAGACTGATGAGACGTCAGAAACTCCACCTCCAGCAGAAGAGCAGCGCTCCCACAGACTGATGCCACCAGTCCTGCTGCTCTCACAGCAAATGATCTGAGCTGCTGCAATGTGACATCTATGACCCTGGAGAAGGGTGAGTCCTCTCTGAGCCACCAGAGGGAGCTTTTGGATATATTAGCAGTGACTGCTGGTTGCAATGAGACATGAAAATTTCTTTCTTCATCACCAACAGCATTGTGAAGAAAATGGTTTCTTGCAAGGGAAGCTTGAAGCGAGAGAACAGTAGTTTGTGTGGCACTGTTTTTCCACATATCCCTCCCAGTCATAATGATCATATAACGTTGGGTGATGGGTAAGAATTCAATGCATTCATGTGTACTTTCAAAAGCAACAAATCCGTTAATGAACCAATATTATTTTCACTCCAGTGCAATTCTTTTCATAGACAAGTGTGCACATTAAAACATAAATCAGTGGAGAGACACAGCACGATTAAGACTGCATTTCACTTGAAAATGTTGAAATGAGCGAGTGAGTGTTTGCATCCATGCATGTGCTGCACAGTGGAAGCATTTTCTGGCTTTTAAGCGTTCTCATGTCTGTCTGAGTGTGATAAGAGTGTGTTAAAATTGTGCTAAGGGACCCGTTATCCTCCTGATCTTTTTATGTAACGCAAAAAAAGGAAGCTTTGCTCACCTTGTTGCCGAGCAACATGATGACCACATCCTTCTGGGCATAGTCGTGTATTTCAGTCAGCCAAGCCTTCAAAAGTATAAAAGACAGACAGAAACAGGAGGGGAGGAGAAAGAAAGATTGGTCTATCAACAAAATAAATATCACCATTTAAAGACTGCATTTTCCCTTTCCTCCCATGCTGTGTATTATTATTATCATCCTCCAATCAATCACAGTGAGACTGAGTCACTCTTATCCTTGAACACTTTTATAGCTTTTCATTACTGAAACTGGGAACTGTGTAGCCAAACAAACATAACATGTTATTTCCAAAGAGAGCTGTGAGAAAGTGTTGGAGGCCCTTATAGTACTTTGCATGTAAATAGACAGAGTGAAGCTTTAAGCTTGAGAGGGTTTAGGAGCAGGAAGTGAATATGAAGAAAGAACAGAGAGAGAGAGATAGTGAAAGTGGGAGGGAGAGAAGGAGAGAGAAACAGAGGGAGGGGAAAGTAATTTGAGACAGTCTTACCCTGATATTGTCAAATGATGACTTGCTGGTGATATCGTAGAGCAGAAGTAACGCTGTAAGAAGAAGAAAAGCAGTTTGGTTTGCACCTTTATTGTTATCTGCACACTGTCTTATGTAACACACACATCAACACCTACACAGGCTTTCTATGCACACTAATAAAAACTACATATCTCAGCTAGGTTGCTCCCTTACCTTCACTAGGCCTTCCCACACACACACACACACACACATACACACACATGCATGAATGCACAAGAGCATGAAGAAGTGAAATATAAAAAGCAAAGGTTACCCTGGGCATCTCTGTAGTAGGCGTGCGTTACGCTGCGGAATCTCTCTTGGCCAGCTGTATCCCAGATCTGCATAACAAACCACATAATTACACAGCAGCTAACGTGGGAAAACTGAACATCCTTAACAGGCCTCACAGCAAATCCTGCACAGCCAGTGACTAAAGCAGAAACATACCATTACACTGCCCTACAAAACTGAAATACACTAACAATATATTTAGTGAGAATTGAGCACAGCCCAGATGTTGACATGTTGACAATTGTTCTGACAAAACGGGGGTTTTCTTAGACTGTTTTAGTTCAAAGAAAACAAAACAAAAAAAGAAAAGAAAACAAATAGTCAAAGCAAGAGAGTAATATTTAGCTTGCTGGTGAGAAAGCTAGAGTTAGCTAGCTGCTAATGCTAAACGCTACCTTTTAAATTCACATAAATAATGCAGTCAGTCGTATGTTAAGTCAGGAATATGGAAGGCTAATTAGCCTAGCTTAGCAGAGTGAATGAAAATCTAAACAGCAAATCCTGAGTTATTCAGTCCTGGAAAACCAAAATTCACTAACGAATATATTTTGTAACTTAATCAAAGCAAGAATCTGATTGACTGAATTTTTTTTAATTAACTATTAGCTCTGCCATTTGTTGTTGTCACCTTATAAACAGGTAGCAGGTAAATCGTCGTAGACAATAAAAGTAACTCAGGCTAAAAAGAAAGCTAACTAGCTTAGCACAGTGGGAAACAACATCCTGAACAATCCTTGCAGTAAATCCTGCTCAGCTGAACTAAAGCACAGCCAGTAACTACAAATTCAGTCCATCCATTACAAAGACCATTATCTGACTTGTTGATGCAAAAAAAATATATATAAATAAATAAATAAATCTATTCCATAGAAAACAGCTTAAGTCTATACCAACAAACAGTCCAGCAGCTGCTAAAGCTACATTTACTATCTTTCATTTCTTGTTTTACACTCCCTAGTTACACAGTAGCAGCAACTGCCATTGCTGCATTACATTAATAATTACTAAATTCAGTCATTTCCAGGATAAATGTTAACAACTGGCAGATGCAAAGCTGAAAGATGGAAAGCTGAAAGAACACATTTTGTTTGTTGATACTGTGTTTTCATCATATTTTTACGTTCTGTCTACATCGGCTTTCCTGCCTTTGTGGGACAGTATAGATTCATGGTGGCAGAATCTATTTGGGAATTAATCACAGGATTTTAACATGTGCAAGGCCCGTGCAAGAGAAGAGAAGCTGAGGATTTACTTGAGCATGCAGAGGAATCTAATTTTGGCACCTCCCACTCAGTGTTGAACAAACAGGTTATAATGACAGACAGGTTTGTGCCTTAGATTAACAGCATGCTGGCACGTAACTCTACAGAGTCGCTTAATATTACACCATATCACCTCTGAATGTAAATCAGAGACTTTGATTGGTTCAGTGGTGCAAACAATGACAAAATGGGTCAACTACTACTTTTAAATTACTTTTCAGAATCGTTTTGATTCAACATCATCTACCCAATGAATTCAGGTCAGTGTATGGCTGCCAGAGGGATGAGATGAGCTGAAATGTAAGTTTTGTGTGAAGGTGCATGCTCTTACCTGGAGTTTGACTTTCAGGTTGTCGACATCCACCACTTTATTCTACAGAAACAAGAAGAACCGTGAGAGACTAATTCACCATATGCTTGAGAGTCTGGAGTGAGCAGCACAGAAATGAATGACAAACATCATAGCAGACTAAAAAAGCTCAGAGACTCAGCATGTGGCAAAAGAAACAAGACAACTAAAAGTGGCTTTGAATGCTGGCAGAGAAAGTAATTTGCAACACCCACACATCAACAAGGTCGTGGGATTAGACTTAATTATACAACAGTGAGAAAGACGACTGGCAGCATAACAATTGACTCCCCCGTTAATTTCCTGCAGCCCCGTAGGGGTGCCCTCCGATTTCCTGTAGAGCAAAGAGTGGCCTAAAATAGTTTAGGCACATGGCTAAAAAAGACTAAACGTGGTGTCTGTTGCACATGTTGAATGGGGTCTAGAAGACTAGAGTGGAAATAAAGGTCAAGCTAACACCCAGTATTTTAATATGCACGCTCAGACAAGCAAAGACAAAAACACAGGTTCTTCAGGTTCTACCATGTTCTCTTTCATGGGGTTAAGGGAGCATTTTGGTAGTCTTGTGTTACCATGAACTGCTACAGGAACAAGCACCGGTCACGGACGTGTTTCAACCTTGAACAGCAAAAACCACCAAAGAGAGTGAGGCTGAGATGACGGAAGTGCGACAAACAAATGCAGCACTTCCTCGATCACTTCATAACTTCATATCAGTGACAGGTCATCACAAACAGCCCCTGCCTTTCCTGTGAACACACCAAAAAAAAAAAACCCACACAAAAATGCAGACAGAGCTACATGGTAACGAAAGAAACCCTGTAGATGCACGCAAAGCCATTTGTGGTGGCTAGAGCTGCCACCTGCTGAATCCTCTGCCTGTGTCAGAATGGACATGGTTCAACCCCTGCATTAGTTGCCATGGGATTCCATTTTCCCCCCAATTATGACGTGAGAGGAGCCTGCATGCTGAGTAACTGCTACAAGGAAGCATGCCGAAAATAGACCGGCCATGTTACAAGCTGCCACAACAGCCTGCCTGCCTATCCATGCACAGAGGACAACCTCAGCATATTGACTCAACTGTTTCTCTCAGATGAATCCCTCTCTAAGCAGCTTTTGCCCCCTTTCATAAACAAGTGAGAGAACAAAAGGTAATTGCTTATATTAACAGCCAGTCTTCTGAATGAATAGGCTGATACTCCATCCATCATGTTTTTCAGATGAATTTAAGCGTAATCGAGTGTCACTTCCCTTTTTAATGCATTTTATGAATGGATTCTAACCACAGTACCTGTTGCTCTTGCTTGAATGGAGGCAAAATGAACTGTGTGGTTCTGAATAGACAGCGTCCATACAGCTTTATCCGCCAGACATCCAATATGCTGCCTTATGTGTACATCATCATCCAAAGAAGACAATACATCACTCTAGCTAATGCTCTTCAAACCACCCCTACTTGACTTGCCATTAGTGTGAGTGTTTTGCCTTGATTGGAGGGAAATGGGAGGTTAGGGTGGGGGGGGGGGGGCACAGACCACTCACTCCAAACAGCCTATTTTCGTGTTCAGCCCCAGCAGAGGAAGATATATATGTGTGTGTGTGTATATATATATATATATATACACACACACCATAGAGTAGGAATTGGCTCCAAATTCAGCAACAGACACTGCGTGCATCTGCGCGTGCATGAGGTGTGTGTGACTAGGTAAGAGCTCGTCTGTCAGCAGTGTGACTCCTCCAGGACCAAGCTGAGCTGCAGCCAATCTTTCCAGGAGACAGGGACGTGGGCAGGCATCTGCCAAGACATTTATGAAGTCATCCACGGCGCCTAGCAGCACAAGTGGTCTGTGAACTTGACTGATTGGTGAGAGGATTTGTACATTTGGTGCTATCATCGCAGGCTGATGAAGTGTTCGGCGCAGAAACAAGGTGATAATTGGTCTGATGTCACGAGTCTAACGAGTGGATCCCCTGTTGCTTTGTAAATATCATTAGGGCTGTTTTTCAGATTTCAAAATTACCTCCTAAATGTAACAAGAATATAACACAAATGACAAACCATAAATGGCTCGCACAGAAATAATGAACAGCATTATGAGTCATTCTGTGAGTCCAGGGACTGTTCAGCAGCATCTCTCTCACCCTAAAGTCTATTCCAACGGTGGCTATAAAGTTGCCTCCCAGAAACGCCCCATCTTTAAAGCGCACCAAGACGCACGTCTTCCCCACAGCCGAGTCTCCCAGCAGCATCACCTAAAAACAAACCCACCACCAGAGAGAGGAACAACAGGTTACAGCTGACGGCCTTTGACATGATGGCAGAATGAGAATCACAAACCCCATGAGAAGGGGAAATTATAGCTGGGGGAACATGTTGCATAAATTATTTTTGCAATTGTGTAGAAGAATATTTCACAACTGGGGTCATGATGTTTGAGTCAGATGCTGCTTGTTGCTGCACAACATCTTGTTTTTGCTCAGTCAGAATGTGTCGGCTCACTGAGAATGTTAAAAATGACATGGCTATGGTTACACTGTGAGTGTTGTGATCAACTGTTGACTGAGCTGCCACCAACATGTGACATGCTGCCAATACTGGAGAGGGGGATTCAAGATGTTTGCAGCCAACTCTGTAATTTCACTCTCATCATTTTTCAGCATGCATCCCCCTCCAAACCCAATCAATGTAATTACAACAACAGCAACAACAGGATGTGTAATTATTCAGTCCATCCTGCAGCATGTGATGTAGATCTTATATGTTATTCACACAGCCCTGGTGGTTTCACAATGAGTCACAGCAGCATAAACATGCAGTGCAAACGGACATACAGTGATACAATTAAACTTCAGTTTAACTTTTTTTCCTTTTGTCTTTATAGGTGTGTTCTAGGTGTGTGCCCGTGCAGCTGTTGTTAAAATAGAATGGGAGGATATGTGAGGAGCAACAAGTACACCCTCAGCAAATATTTGCGAATCAGAGTGGGCGGACAAAGCAACCTCGAGAGATTCACAGGCTCAGAGAGACTTCTTAGTAATGCACATTAAAATCCATCAGGTCGATGACTTGGTGTCTGCGCTTGTCGTCTGTATGGAAACAGAGAGCGTGGCCTGTCTAACAAGGAGAATGCGTTAAAAAGCCAGAATAATCAGCTGATAGTTTTCACTTAGATTATCCTGCACATTCTCCAGATGTGAAGAGTCAATATTCTCATATGTTGCTGCTGCTGCTGCTGCTGCTGCTGCAGGTACACCCAGTTATTTCCTGTGTCAGAGCGACAGTGAATTTAAACACCTGTTCCACCACAAAGAAACAAAAACATCAGACATTGCAAGACGGAAATACACACCTTGAAGGCAATATCATAATACTCGTTAATGGAAGCGCATCTCTCCAGCACATATTTTGACGTTCCGTTTTTAGTCTGCTTGTCCGTCAATGATGCCTTCCTCGTGGACATCGCAATGCCAAGAAAAGTGCGCGGGGGCTGGAGAGCCGAACCACAGTTACCACTCCGAGATGTGTCCAAAGAAAAGACGCGCACGGTTGTCTTGAGAAAGAAAGAAAGAAAGAAAGAGAGGGGGAGAGAGACAGAGAGAGACAGAAAGAAAGAAAAAACAGATCTCCGCCACTCAGTCCAGGTCTCCACCAGCCTCCGGCTCCTCTGCTCGCATACTGCGTGTGGCTGCAAGATGATCGCAAGACCGAGCGCGTCCCAAAGAAAAGAAAAGCAAAATCACACCTTAATATCGCACTGTCAAAAGACGGAAGAGGCGATCAAAACTTGACTAGAAGGAGGAGGAGGAGGAGGAGGCTGCTGCTGCTGCTGCTGAGCTTCGGCGTCTAGCTACTACATCCAGCAACACCGGTCAAGAAAGCTGTAATGACAAACAGGCGGAAACATTTCTCTGATTTTGCAGAGCGGAGCGGTGCATCCTGGCGTGGGCAGATGATTAACTGAGCGGGTTTGTGTGAGGACGTCGGCGTCCCCAGCAACACTGTGTGTTCCTATGAGCGCAACATCAGCCTGTCTCTCCCCTCTCAGGCTGACACTGTCCCCCACACCCCCCATCGAAAAACACAGCAGCATGGGCTGACTCATGCGCCACAGGTGGTGCTGGAGCATCGAGAGGGTCAAAGAGGAGCGCGAGGAGTCACACGCAGGCTGAACTATGACCTGTTAGTTTTACATACACACGGGGGGAAAATGGATAAACTGCTCTGCGAGTGTGTGTGTGTGTGTGTGGGGGGGGGGGGCCTCAGCAGCCTCAGCAGCTCCGCACAAACTCCCCTTTCCGCCTCAAGTCAGGGAAATGGAAAATTATATTCTCATAAAATTGTTCCTTTCCTTTACTATGTCTGTCTTAATACCACCCCTCTCTCCTCCACAGCACGCAAATTAACAACAAGTCCGTTCATGTCCAGAACAAATGATTCTATAAATACACCCCCAATCCCAATCCCTTCTTTTAATTAGCATGTCAAACATGACTAAAATGGTTTCGCTCAGACTCAATTTCCCCCAATCAGGTCTGAAAACGAATCGCAGTGTTTGTCTCCCCCTAGCGTTGAGGTCGAGGTGAAGCGTCTCTCTCTCTCTCTCTCTCTCTCTCTCTCTCTCTCTCTCTCTCTCTCTCTCTCTCTCTGTGCTGACAGGCTTTAATGACACACGGTCAGAGATCATTTATGTTCTATAACTGACATGCAATCTCTTGTTCCAGCGAGTTTCCATGAGCTCCAATGAGCTCATCACTCTGTGACAGGGCCGCGCTGCAGGCAAAGTCTAACCCCCCCACCCCGACATGAATATAATGATGGAGCATTTATTTGTGTGCGGGGCCAAGCTGAACGACTGGATGATTAATCCTGCACGCAGAAGTTTTAAGATGCACAACAAGGTGAGTCAATTGAACATTTCGGATGGTATCAACTGAACTGTCAGTCACAGAACACGCAGGACTCCCTACACGTGCTCTCTTCTTGTATTTGCTTGTTTTCCCCTGCACTCTCTGCTTTATTATTCATGCTCCAAGGCAGCGAAGAGAAGAAGAAGCGCATCTCAGCAGCTCAGCACTCAGGCTGAGTGAAGAGTCTGGAAAAGCTTTAAATGTAAAAGGTGAAAATGTATTGCAGCCAACAACAAATGCTCATGAACACACCTTGTGAGCGTACTTTATTTTGATCACATTGCCCTTTCAAGACGAGGAGGAAAACAAAAGTGTATTTGCAGGTGTCGTCTTACCCTTGATTTTTAAATCCGACAGATGAATTCAGCAGAGCATTTCTTTTTCTTCCCTCCTTGCAGGGTTTTTTGAACCGTGAATCACGCAACTGCCACAAACCTGTGCTAATGCAAAACGGCAAAGCCAATTTTCTACTTTCTCACAGATTCCTGCCTCCTCTGCGCGCGCTGCTCTAATGGCAGTGACACAAAGCCAAAGTTGTCACTGTCACAGCAGAAAAAAATGCACCAAATAAGCCATACATCTTTTCTGTTTGTCTCCCTTTGCCTCCACTTGTCACACACAGTGACCCCCCCCCACACACACACACACATGTCACAAGGCAGAAAATCAGCCTTGTTTAAAACAGCTTTGTTCCAAACATCCAGCATCAAACGGCCTGCTGCCGTGACATTCATTAGCAGTGCTCTCTTCGCAGTAATTTAATCATAGCAATGGCATCATTAACCATAATAATGTGCCCTCTATCAAGCACCACCCCATCCCACATACACACACACACACACACACACACTTCAACCATCCCCTCTCCTACAGGGTGTTGAGGATCGTAATGAATGCAGTGAGAAGATGCAACATCCCACACTGGAGGAACACCACTGATTCATGCTGCACTTCACTGACACACTGAAGGAGTCTGACGCTTCACAGCAGAGAAACGCAGAGGATTTGCTTTGCTTTGCTTTACTGTTGTGTCACGACTTCAGCACAAACAGCCCATCGCCAGTGACAGTGACCTTCCCATCATCACTCGGGCGAAGTCGACAGCATAACAGAGGGGGGAGGAGGGAGAGAGAGAACACAGGCGAGGGAAAAACAAATTCAGGGTGGGAAGGGAGGTTGTCTCTCTCTCTCTCTCTCTCTCTCTCTCTCTCTTTGTGTGTGTGTGTGTGTGTGTGTGTGGAGGACAGGAAGTGCATGGACTCACTGTGAAACCGATGCCAACAGTGGCAGTGAAGGAGCCTGGGATGAACTTGCCCTGGTCGTACTGAACCAGCAGAGAGGTCTTACCCACTCCGCTATCTCCCACGAGGATGGTCTGCAAGAGAGAGAGAGAGAGAGAGAGAGAGAGAGAGAGAGAGAGAGAGAGAGACATCATGTATCCAGGCTCCACTGCTGCCTCCTGTGCTCGTCGCCTGAGGCCTGTACACTGTGACACTGTGTGGTGCACATAGTGTAGGTTACTGTACATGTTCATCTGTTGCTCGGCACACAGCTCTGTGGTCTGTGGTAATGTAATGTGACAGCTGGAGGTCGACTTTAATGTCTTCGGGAGGGAAGGGCGAATGTGTAGCGGTGAACTGGGAGCGGACTGGGGGAATGTGTGTTTGTGTGTGGTGTGTGTGTGTGTGTTTGGGCCTAAAACTGTATCAGACATGACTGCTCACATCTCAGGCCGATGTTCTGCCTTTGTTCATCAAGGGAAGCACTAACCTCAACTATCTCTCTCCCCTCTAACCCCTCTTTTTCAACATGTTAGATATTCACCAGCAGTGGTGGAAAGTAGCTGAGTGCAAGTCAAGTGTGCTAAATCACAATCTTGACTAATGTATTAAAATGTATATTTCTACTCCTCTATATTTCAGAGGGAAGCATTGTACTTTTTACTTCACTACATTTATTTGACATTTACAGTTACTACTGAGTTTTCAGATTAAGATTCTATACAAAAAATTATAATCCTACAAAATCTGATGCATTGTTTAATATGAAACCAGTGGTTCCTATAATCTTTTTGGCCTGTGAACCCTTGAAAAAGCAGATGTCTGTCAGCTGTGTTCAGTTCAACTAAAGAGACATTTCTCTCCTGAACGTTTCAGATGGTCTCATGAAGACTAGAGTAAAGTTTAAAAAATGAATAGAAATTTCTGCAGCAGAACTTTGTTTTTTCTTCTTTTAACCATCTCAAGGCCCCTGAGATTAATCTTGTGACCCTTTGGAGGGGCTCAAACCCCAGGTTTAGAACCACTGAATCGATATCTAACTGTATATGAAAGAGTGGTGCATCAATAATAACAATGCCAATGATGTAATTTGTGTGTAGGAGCTAGATTGGTCATTTCTTTGTTCATGAGTGTTGTACACATTTGTGCCAGTAGGTGGCAGTACGTGTTCAGGCCGTTGCTTTTTGAGCCTATATAGGTAGGTGGGTTAATCAGCGCAGGTGCGCGCGCTGGGGAATACACACTGTGTTTGACCGTGCCATGGCGTGTATTGTGTTATTGTGACCGTGAGCTTATTTATTGAGTCGGCTGTGTGTAGCTTAATAAATCCGCAAAGATAAGTAAAGCTTGCTGTATTATGCATCTACACCTGCATGCGTCTACACCTACACTGGCACACGTACAAGCCCTTTAAACCACCAGCATGCGCGGATAGTGACAAAGGGCCACTATATATTAGTCAAAAACCCGGTTCCCATTGGACTCGTTGGGAAAGCAACAGTCGGCGTTGTGGTTCTTGTGGGCCTTCGCTGCGCCTGGAAAGCCTAGAGGAGGTGATCGTGGGAGGACGAGTGAAGGAGCTGCTGTTGCTACTGGGTCTTGGC
The DNA here is from genome assembly GCF_001640805.2 of Lates calcarifer. NCBI lineage: Eukaryota > Metazoa > Chordata > Actinopteri > Centropomidae > Lates > Lates calcarifer. Next base: position 14,078,893 of record NC_066843.1, read on the forward strand.
TTGAGGTGGAGTTCGGCTACGGACGGCTGCAGCGATTCGCGCGGAGTTCGGCTACGGCTGGAGGAACGGCCGCAGCGATTCGGCGGAGACCGGAGCCAGGCGAGGCAGCGGAGCATCGGATCAGCTGATCACCGCATGGCGCCCAGCTCACGGATGCCGAGGTATGAGTAGCGCTACACAATAATGGCCATTTGACCTGTGTGCACACAATTAGGGGGCATAAATCCAATGCATTGGTAGCCGCAACGAATATGTGATTGACTTTGCGTGAACTTTGTTTGTTGTTGCGAACTGTGGAGCGACTGGAAAAACAAACAACAACAACAAAAAAACAAACAAACAAACAAAAAAAAACAGGAAGTGCGGAAACGGCGTCTGCCGTAATCATGGAAACCGGAAGTGGACGAAAGGTTAAAATGACTGAAAAGGCGCTTGCTGATAAACTTTCAAGGTTGCAAGCGGAAGGAAAGGCTAAGCTGAACAAAGCCGCCAACATATGAAACTCAATGAAAGATCTAATCTTAAATGGGTGATAAAACAATGGTTTGTGATGCTTTGAATGAATTAAGGGTGGTGTGTGATGATGCAAAATCTATGCATGAACAGCTGTTGGGTTTAATGCCAGGTGATGAACAAGAAAAACATGAAATATGGTTTAAAGCAAAATTGCTGTCTTTAAATGAGTGTATTCATGATGCAGAAATGAAATGTGGGTTTCAAACTTTGAGGGTAATATACAAGAAAAGGTTGGTGTTACAAACAATGAAGGTAATGCAAATAAAAATGAGATTGGTATCAATCAAAATGGTGATGTCCCAAACAATGAAAACAATGCCCATGCAATTGGGCTGGTGGTGGATGACATTAGCCCAAATGACAGCATTTCTAATGTGGGAAGCAAACGCTCAAGTAGAGCCAGTGCAGGATCAAGCACCACTTCAGCACGCATAAAAGCTGAAGCAGATAAAGCTGCTCTTATTGCCTGTGCTACAGCTCTGAAGGAAAGGCACGCATTGGAGGAGCAGGAGCAACAACTGAGGAGGAAACGAGAACAGCTTGACTTAGAAGCGGAAATAGCTGCAACAAATGCTAAATTGGCAATACTGCAATCCTCTGACATGAGAAGTGCTGGTTCAGGATCAAAAAATGCAATGGGCTCTAACCTGGAAAATAAAAAAGGGAAATATCCTTTTGCAAATGAAAATCAGCCTGGATTGTGGAAATCAACGCAGCAACAGTGTTCAATAAATCCAAATAAATCACTGGATGTACGACCAAAGGAACGTGGCCCAAGTTTTAAAACTGAACATCACTACAATATGCATGACCACCAGGAAAGCATGGGAAATTCACACCAACTTAAAGGTCAAATGACAACTTTGCAATTAAACAAGGAAATCAGTCAACCCCAAATCACTCAACAATTCACACAACCTCAAATCACCCATCAATTCACTCAACCTCGCATAAATCAAATTGCATCTGAGGACATACTTACCATCATGCGCAGACAAAATGAAATAACAGCTGCTTTGGTGCAACAGCAAATCACAAGATCTCTGCCACCAAGAGACATTCCTATTTTTGAGGGGAACCCTCTGCAGTACAGAGCATTCATAAAGGCATTCGAGCAAGGAGTGGAGGATAAAGCAGGAGCAGCAGATTGTTTTTACTAAAAGGAGCAATTTACCAGAGGACAGCCACAACAATTGGTACGTAGCTGCCAGCACTTGGCTCCTGATCATGGCTATGCAGTGGCTAAGGACCTGCTGCAAGAGCATTTTGGAAATCAATATAAAATTGCTAATGCTTACATGGAAAAGGTTCTAGCCTGGCAGCCCATAAGGGCTGAAGATGTTAAAGCACTCCAAGCGTATTCTTTGTTCTTGCGTGGCTGCTGTAATGTAATGGAGGAATTGGAGTATATGCAAGAGTTGGATATGCCTGCAAATATGAGAGCCATTCTTGCAAAGTTGCCATACAGATTGAGGGAGCAATGCAGATCCATCGCTCATGGAATCATGGAACAAACACAACAGAGAGCTCGAATTACTGACTTGGTTGCATTTGTGGAGCATCATGTTAAAATTCTTTCTGCTCCTCTGTTCGGCGACATCCAGGATCAGCTTATTCCATCACTGATTTGGAGGTGGCTGGATTGGATGGCAATGACTTTTATAGTCTCCCAGAGGTCCTGAGCCAAAGGAAAATGCCAGTCACCACTAATAACATAATAACAACTGAGGAACTGGATAAATGGTCTTATCTGTCAGACATTCACATCCAACACATAAAGGCAAACGTTGATTTGTTGATAGGAACCAACGCTCCCAAATTGTTGGAACCATGGGAGGTCATCAGCAGTCACGGGAATGGCCCGTACGCTATTAGAACTGTGTTGGGATGGATCGTTAATGGTCCACTGAGTGGAAGCAGTGGAGCCTTAGAGACAGAGTTTCCCTCTGCCACAGTGAACAGGATCTCTGTGAGGAAGTTGGAGGAATTGCTCACCAGTCAGTACATGCATGACTTCAATGAAAAGACTTATGATAAAGAGGAAATGTCAAGAGAAGACATGAGGTTTTTGGAAATCGTTAGTCATTCTGCAAAGCTTCAGGATGGACATTACAGTCTAAAAATGCCTTTCAGGAAAGAGCATCCCATCCCAACATCTGTCTATGGCCAAGCAAAGGTTATCAGGACTCAGAGGAGATTTCAGAGAGATGAGCGGTTCCATCAGGAATATGCAAACTTCTTCACTGATGTAATCTCCAATGGCTATGCAGAGAAGGCACCTCGGCACCAGTTGGATGGTGATGAAGGAAAGGTCTGGTATATCCTGCACCATGGAGTCTACCATCCAAGGAAGAACACTATGCGTGTGGTGTTTGACTGTGCAGCAACATTTAAAGGAACATCACTAAACAGTCAGTTGCTGCAGGTTGCACCTTACCAGTAATCTTCTGGGAGTGCTCACCAGGTTCAGGCAGGAGCCTGTAGCAGTTATGGGAGACATACAGAAGATGTTTTACCAGGTCAAAGTAGCAGAGACGGACAAAGACTTTCTTCGTTTCCTGTGGTGGCCTGAGGGTGACGTGAATCAAGAGGTGACAGAGTAATAGGATGACTGTTCATTTGTTTGGAGCTATATCATCTCCGAGCTGCGCTTGCTATGCTCTCAGGAAAACAGCTGAGGATGTACAAGCCTTCTTCCCTGCTGATGTCACCAGCACAGTGAAGCAAAACTTTTATGTGGAAACGATGGGTGCAAGAGTATCTTCTGTTGCTTCAGAGAAGGCAGAAATCGAGCCAGGGAAACGGAAGTCTTGTTGCTGGGGACATTGTCTTAGTAGTGGACTCAACAGCTCCTCGAGGCTCTTGGCTCCTCAGTAAAGTGCTGGAAACCTTTCCTGACAAGAATGGGTTTGTGTGATCTGTCCGTCTCGAGACAAAACTTAGTATTATGGTAAGGCCTGTAACTAAACTTTGCCTGCTGATGGCAGCCTGTGATGTTTAATTGGTGTTTATGCACTAATAGGATGTGTTATGTGTACATCTACCACACAAGAAAAATATTTGGCTCCTTTGTTTGTTTGTTTGTTTGAATTGTTATGCTTGCACACCATTAACAATTAGGGGCCGGTGTGTAGGAGCCAGATTGGTCATTTCTTTGTTCATGAGTGTTGTACACATTTGTGCCAGTAGGTGGCAGTACGTGTTCAGGCCGTTGCTTTTTGAGCCTATATAGGTAGGTGGGTTAATCAGCGCAGGTGCAGACGCTGGGGAATCCATACGGTTTTTGACCGTGCCATGGCGTGTATTGTGTTATTGTGACAGTGAGTTTATTTGTTGAGTTGGCTGTGTGTAGTTTAATAAATCCGCAAAGATAAGTAAAGCTTGCTGTGTTATGCATCTACACCTGCATGCGCCTACGCCTACACTGGCACGTGTACAAGCCCTTTAAACCACCAGCGTGCGCGGATAGTGACAAAGGGGCACTATATTGTGTATTTATACTTTTTTCTGGAGAATGACTACTTTTATTTTTGACATTTCAGTATATTTAGCTGGTAATACTTATGCTTTTACTCTTAAATGCAAGATTTGTGCTTGCACTGGAGTATTTTATGTTGTGTTATTGCTACTGTCTCTTGAGTAAAAGATCTGAGTACTTACTCAACTTTTCACCCAAATTCACATGCACACAAACAAAAACAAACAGTCCTCATGGTCATGCGTCACCCCAGCAGGGATCTGCTGTTTTGACACCACATTGCTGGACACAGACATCAATTGGCCTTGTCGCCATGGTTATCGTCTCACTGGGAGCTGGTGGGTCCAGCCTGGAGCTCCCTGGCAGCAGATTCTTACCTCTTTTATTGACATTTATCACCCACCCTCCCCCTCCTCCTCCTTCTCCTCCTCACCCTCCTCCTCCTCACCCTCCCCTCCTCCTCCTTCTCCTCCTCACCCTCCTCCTCTTCCTCCTCCTCCTCCTCTAGCAGGCCTGCCAGCCCCGCTGTTTGCCTCTTATCTGCAGTTTCAAAGTGCCCACATGCGGCGCAGCATTACAGCGTGCAGCGCTCTGCGACTCACAATGTGTTTACGTTTATCACTGACATCCACAAGTTCTGCACATTCTCACTGCACCTCTGCTCTCCCATTAAAAACACAACTTTGTGACATTTTGAGCAGATATACAGAATGAAAATCACAGACTATCTGGTTCTTTAAAGTGGATGTTTGCCGAGCTCTCTTTGAAGACGTAGCTGTCTAAAATGCTGAGTGAAGCAACATTTTTTTTAAATACTGCACATACAGGGAAAAGCTACAGGAATCCTGTGGCCTTTTCAAGTACAGTGTTGTGGATATAAATAATCTTTGTTTTATTTTTGAGTAAGAAACATTAAGAGGAGTGTTTGCTGAGCTATGTTGCAGATGCCCCTCCACAGTGGGGGTGGAGCACAAATTGGCCCTCAAGTACCTGAGTGGATGACTCACTGTGGCGAAGGGGAAGTTGTGCGGTGTTTAGCTGGCCGGTGTGTCATCAGCATATTACTATTTCATGCCTCCTTCATCAAATTTTGATGCCGGCATGTAAACACTAATGCTGTCAGAGCAGGAGAGCAGCAGAGAGAGAGGTGGGGTGGGGGGCAGTTTATCTCCAATGAGCGAGGATGGAACTGGTGGTGGGGTTTTTTACTGTGGTGAGGGCCCTACAGCAGGGGCAAGAGATGCTGAATACAGTGTGTCTCCATGGCAACGTGAGATTTCTCTGTGTAGTTTGGGTTCGTTATGAGCGAGCCCCAGAGATCTGTCGTAATGAGATAGTCGCCACGAAACCACGGAGAGGAAACCCAAGACTCTCATACAGTACTCAGCCTGTTAGAGTCCAAAGAATCCAGTGCATGGTAATTTAACTCACTTAGTCGTGAGTATCTGTCCTCAGGGACATCCTGGTTGGCCAGAAGAGAACTCACCACACACCAGTGTTTATTTAAATAACAAGTATTTAACATTTTCTAGAGATTGTTGAATGAAAACTATGTTTTGCCAAATGTGTATTTTATCTGCAGTTTCAGGATGAATAACAGGTTCTTACTCAGATGTTTCAATTTTCCTTTGTCCACACATACACACTAACACACAGACTCTAGGGTATTTAATACAACTCATCATTTAAGAAGAAGCCAATATTTCCCTTATAAACACTGTGAGCAGTGCTGAGTGGATTCTCTTAGAGACAGCAGAAAGAGAAAACAGGAAGAGACTTTGCTCTCGTCTTTCCCAGCCAGGAGATGACAGTGTAATTATGCAGCAGATGTTTCTAAATGCAGATACCTTTACGTTAATCTCTCACATTAATAATTATTACTGAGCTAAAATGGATTGTACCACAATTCGGAAAAAGACCATTTCATGTGTACCAAGTTCCTTCCTAAATAATGAGCAGTTTTGAAAAGATGGCATATTTTCCAGTTGCTCACTGAGGCAGCTTCTCGTAAGGGTGCTTAAAAGTTTATTGGATATTTAAATAACTGGGGGCTAACTGGCCCATTTTAGCCTGGAAAAAAAAGCTGGAGCCATCTGTACCTACTATGCTGTGTAGTTTCTGGCAGGCTGTAACTCGGCAAAACAACAAACATAACCACAAATTTAATTACTGGGAAAGCAGGAGCCTGTTCTAGGCTCACACACAATACACTACGTCACAAATACCAAACAGTGCAGTTATTTGGGGTCTTGAAGTTTATGAAGGGAGTGAACCAGCAGAATAGCTGCAGTGAGCAATAACATCCACAATCTGCAAGTCTGTAGAGGCAAGCTTTTATTCGCCTTGTTGGTAATTGGAAAATGTACTGTATGTCACCTCCGTAATAATGAGGGCAACAGGCCCTGTGTGTGTGTGTGTGTGTGTGTGTGTGTGTGTGTGTGTGTGTGTGTGTGTGTGTGTGTGTGTGTGTGTGAATCGTGTGTACAAGTGGATTTGCGCATCTGAGTGAAGAAGCTGTATGTGAGCATGCATAGAGGATTAATAAGAGTTTAGTCATGAATACCAATGATGTACTAAACAATGTTGTGTGCTGATAACAGCGGTGAAGCTAATCCAGGTGAGGCTTTTAATGTGAAAATGATAGAATTTTCTTGCAAACTCTGTTTCACCCAGAACAATAGGCACACATCCACACAGACACCACCTGGAGACCTACTGGTGAGGATATATACAGATATGAGAAATATGTGAAAACAGCTGTCATTTGGTAACAACCATTCTTCATTATTCATCATTCATTCATTGCTTTTGTTTTGAAGTTTAAGAATCATCTAAAAGTGATTCTTATTTCTTCTTCATCTTATTTGTTTTACTCAGTGGTCTGAATGAAAAGTTTTGTATGTAAACCTTAATAATCTAATACAGTCCAACACAACAGCCCTTCATGTCTTTGTTAAGATTATAATGATCTGTTTCTGTCAGAGTCGTGTTCATTCAACCTGGAGAAGTGAGAAGTTACTTTATATTTACTGGGACACAAGCCAGAAAGGCTGGAAACCATTTCACTATGGAGCCCCAAAGCATTCACTATTAAATGAATAAATAAACAAGTAAATAAATACGTGATCATGGAGTTATTATGAGGTTTGTGATTGGCTGAAAGGTGAGGTGTGGGGGGGGGGGTGACAATGACATTTTTATTAGTTTTGAAAAGGAGCATTAAAAATATATTAATGTCCAATAAAACTGTTATCATGGAAATTAATGATGAATTAACATTTCATAATGATAAAATATAATTTAATTATGTCTTCAATTATTTCAGTCATTGTTACACAATTTATTCATATGACTATTTGCTTCATAATATATTTTTATTGATTTAATATTGACCTTTTTTGGGATCTGACTGGTAGCTATAAGGCATGTACTTATTTTTATTACTATTCACATACATATCATAGATAGTTATAGATAGATAAACCTGACAGTATTCACCTTATGTTTTAGGTCTTCATTGTAAGGGAAGGTGTTGGCGTTGGCTGTGGGTGTCTGTCCATCCTCTGTGTCCGTGTCTGCCACAGACGACCCGTAAGCGCTGTCCGAGCAGACCATCTGCACCTCCTCCTGCCTCTGCTCCACACAGGTATCATCCATCTTATTCTGCCTGTCAGTAGTCTGGACTTTCTGGGCAGGTGAGCTCCTTCAAATAAACTAAAGGTTTAAACTTCCTCTCCTATTTTTCTCTGGTTCTTCGTTTGCTAAGCCCGATGCTTATCACCTCCTCCCCTCCTTCTTGTGTGTGCCTCAGGTTTATATCCTCAACAAAGACGCAAATTGACATGGAGTTGCGTGGATAAGCATGCACTAACCTGACTAAATATTTATATGAGAGGGTTCCGGTTAGAGACCAACACACAGGTGTAGCTTACAGTATTTATGAAGTAAAATCATGTCGAGCATTTTTACAAGGAAGTGACAAGGAGGAAGTGATCAGCACCCTGGAGAGCACCTCTCCTCTTCATAAACATGTCCCACCTCACCACCATCTGCTTTTAAGGGAAAAAAAAACCTTGTAAATGTAGAGAAAACAGTTTAGAAAAGACCAAGAATTAGACTCATGCTAATACTTCATTCAGTCACTGATGACATATGTGTAAAGAAAGGAAAATAACATCACAAAAACCTTCATCTAAGTGTTTTTTATTGAGTCATCAGTCAGGATGTCTTTCCTATGAGCTTTTCCAGAGGCATACAGTGACAGGCTACAGTTCACTACTCAGATATGATCCACAGAGCCCAGGATGACTCACCAGCCACCGAACTGCTGCTGGTTATCACAGCAGCACGGACGGAAACCTCAACAACCCCCCCCCCACAAAAAACAAACAAACAAAACAAAGGGTCTGCTTCAAATGACACCGAACAGGTGGACTGTCAAAAACAACATGAGTAGTCAGCAGTTTTTAATAGTTTAACAGAGCGCTGGAGATGAACGGACAACACACACACACACACTTCCTCTCAAACAGTGTAGAAAAATAACATCTGTTACGCCGATTGCTCTGATCTCTTATCTCACTATAACTGGGGCTTCACTGAAGCAGCTGTACTGTGCAAGGTAAACAAGGTCACTTGAAAACTCAGATGGTGGCCAGCTATTATTTAAGTACATAAAAGGTCACATAAAATTATCTAAAAATGAAAACTAAGACACAGACAGGGGGGTTCACTATCCTCTGAAAAGGCATTAATTGCACATCTCTGGAAGCTATTATCCCGTAGTAAACAATTCATCTTTTCAGCTAAGTAAAGGCAGCTTAGATTCTCTTGATCATGCTACAATAAAAACTTAAAACAGACCACGTACCGTTTTACCATTTTCTGGTTTGTGGAAAATGAAATGCACCTTAAGAAATTAAAATGAGAAAAACCAACCAGTGAGGCTAACAGAGCACACAGAAGTAACAATACTGCATTTAAACTGATACACAGGAGACATAACATATGATGTTGAACCAGGTTTGTGGTTTGAAAGTTTCATATTTAAAGGAAATATTCTGGGAAATACATTTATTTACTGTGTGGGTTAACTGTTACTTTGAAAAGAGCTATTTCCCCTTGCTTCCAGTCTTTGTGCTAAGCTAAGTTAGCATGCTGCTGGCTGTAGCTTCATATTTAGCTTATGGACATGAGATTAGTATTAATCTTTTCATTTGAAAAAAGTAAGACAGTGTTATTTCCAAAAATGTCAAATTTTTCCTTTAAAGATTCATCCATATTCTCCTCAACTTGTTAAACTGAGCCAAAGAGTGAAACTAAATTGTGTTTAAGCTGCAACTAACAATTATATATCAGTTAATATGCAGATATTTTCACTTTGTATCGATTAATCAATGGGTAACTAAAACATCAGAAAATGGTGAAAAACACCCATCACAAAATAATCAAGTTAGAGATGACACTCTAAAATGTCTTATTTTGTCCCACCAACAGTCCAAAACCCCAACATATCAAATTTATCGTAACGTAAGACCAAGAAGATTCTCACATTTAGAGCCTTGAACCAGTAAAAGTTTGGATATTTTTTCTTGAAAAACGACAAAATGATTATTTGATAATCAAAATATTTGCAGATTTCTTTTGATAGAGGAATCTATTAATCGACAACTCATTGCACCTCTAAATTATTTCAGAGGATTTGAGCAATCTCAACTCAAGGTCCACTTATCATCATTTGCCCAATTGTTCAGAAACTGTGAAAGTTTTTGAGTTGAGATTGTTTGACCAACTTTTTCAGAGGAATTTTGAATGCAACCGCACTATTTGCAGCCATGTTGCTGCAGCTGTCTAGGCACTTCCTTTGACCAGAAAATACAAAACAAACAAAAACAACTCAGAGTGGCTTTTTTTCCAACAGTGGACATTAAAGACAATTTACCACTTTAACAGCCACTTCAGGGAACTAACAGACAAACAAATACATTAAAAAATTACATGTTCAAAAATGATATGTCACAGTAAATGGAACTAAAAATAAAAGAAGAATCAAAACCTAAGAACCTCATTCACCCTCTTTCCTCATTTTTTCCTAATCCAAGTTACAGTCTGAGTATTTACTGATGTGTCTGTGCAATGTACAATGTCACGGTGCAGGTATTTGTCTTAGAGCCTAACTGAAATGAAAAAGTGGTCTGACCTTTTCCGTGACTTTTTTAACTTCTGCTCCTCAACACTGTAGCCGAGTGACCTCTGTGTAACGTCATAGTCTTACAGTAAAGTGCACTTCATCTGTCTGCTCCATATGCTTACATAGTAATGCTTCAAAATAAGCACAATAATGATTCAGAGGTTCCACTCTCCCTTGAAATGAAGAGAGAAGCACAGCGAGGAGCCTGTTGCTGAGTTTTGACAACTGCTCTCCGATTCTTTCAAAGCAAAGGAAAACTGAAAACCGTGTGCCAAAACAGAGTTCTAACATGTGCGGAGGGTTCGATTCAAATTACCACCCGGACCGACCCTGACTGAAAACCTGTGTGCCGGCAAAATAACACAGCAATACATCTGGTGTCCATGTACCCATTCAGCAAACAATGACACAAGTCTTGGCGCTTGCAGTCGTCTATGTGCAAATTTCCAGCAGTCATTTCCTCCTCTTTTACGTCTGTATTACCACTTCACCAAGAATATCTCCGCTCCTCAGTGCAGGAAGCTGCCTTGTCCTTGTTTATGTGTCCTTGAGCTCTGAGCCAACCTCTTGGACAACATCCGGTTCACACAGGTTCTCCTGGAGCTCTCCAGTGTGGGTCCAGCTCTCCCCTCAGCCTTCCTGTGTATGTGGTTAAGTCTACAGTCTCTCCCCTCTTAGGGCTACCTGATCCGCCCATCACTTTTGACTGGGCCCAGTTCAGACTTGGGGTCTGGGGACAGGGAGCTCCAGGAGGTTTTGGAGCAAGGTCCCAATGCTGGGCAGGAGGAAGTCTGTGTGGCGCACAGGTCGCCCATAACCCAGAAGGTCCTCACGTTGCTGTCCACCCAAGCTTCGAGGGGCTGACCCACAAGCTCGGCGTTGCGCTGAGCCTCCTGCATGGCGGGCTCCTGGGGAGGCAGCCTCAGCATGGAGCTCAGCTGCTGGAAACTCTGCTCCAGGTACTGGTTCCCTGGAGGACCTGCGTGGAACCAGCTGTCCTCTTCTGGAGTGGACATTCATATTTGTAGACGAAGAGAAAATTAAAAAGGGGGAGAAAATACCACATATTAAACTTTAAACCTTCAAATAAGGACAGGTCTTGATATGTCTTTGTCAACAATCCTGTTAAAAGACTAAAATTGTCAATGAACTGATGATAATAACAAGTACTACCTGTGTATCTGAAGCCTGATACCTATAGGTGATTCCTCTGTGCCACAGAGCTTCACTGTTATCCAAAAACTATTAAGAACTCATCAATGAGCCACACTGTAGCACTGAACCTTTATTACCATGAACATGACTGCTGAGCTGATCCCACATACACCTACCTGGTGCTGTAAAATATTCACTAGCACAATCGATAGCTGAAAATAGTCACCAACAAATGCACTATTTACTTTTGTTTGAGTACAGTTTGCAAAAGTTACCATGATCAATTTCAAAGCCTTTCTGCCCCAAAATGAAATAGTATGTCTGTGACCTGTTTTTAGAGATTTATGTCTTTAGTCTTTAGTGAGACACACTCACTTGTTGTTGTTTTTGGTCTTTACATGGGATTTGTTCAAAATAAGAAAAATATAGAATACCAGGAGCCTCATCCTTTAAACTAACATTATGAAAATCAAATGCTCTAAATCCATGTCTCACCTTTGCGTAGTGGTTCCTTGTCTTTAAAGGTTAGCGGCATGACGAGGAAGCGAACTTCTGCCACACGCTCCCACTGCTTTAACACCCGTACTGTCCAGGTCCCGGGCCGAAGGGGCCGCTGTAGCGGTGGTTTGTACTGGGTGTACTCTGCATCCACATCCACTGTGATATCGTACGATGTTGCCACCACCAGAGCTGGGTCAATCCACACAATAGTGGCTGTGAGGTTGGGACCACGGGCCCACTTCTGGACTGCCAGGGGTTCATCCAAAGGCCCGATCACCCCACCAAAGTTACGGAAGATTCTTTCCTTAGGATCCCACTCTGTGCCGATCTGTCGGGGAGAAAGATGAAAAGATTCACAGTCTGTAAAGTCCTGAAATAATAATGGCTGAAGTGACACAATACTACAAAACAATATCTCCTACCTCTCTGACTTTCAGATTTCATTTGAGGACAAGGTAAATTAATATGTTAGCACTTTCTGCACTTGCCGTCCTCCCAATATTAACATATTTTTTAAACTAATTAAACTTCAAAGTTCAGTTGTGGCCAGATCAAGCCCTGATAATGCCAGTCCAATTTTTAAATATCAGGGAGAGGATCTTTCTTCACAGCTACTTTCTTGGTGTACCTTCATCTTTAAAGTTGCAGGACAGAAACTTTAACGATGTAATAAAGATAATAAGCATCTATCATAAATCACACACCCCAAGAACAATGATAAGTGTAAGGTAAAAGCTGCTACTTCAGAGGAAACTTACTTCCAGATTCTTGAGTCTTTCAAACTCTTTCAGGTTCGTCTCGAGGACAAGGGAGACCTGAGGCACTGCCCATATCTCCAGCATCTCCCTGACCTTTGACCCCACCGCCTGCGCTTCCTGACGCACCAAGTACCCTTGGAATCGGTCATCATAAAAGTACAAGTGTACCGATAGAGGGTAGCCTACTGGTTCAAACCTGAAGTGAGGAAATAAACAAATCATACATAACAAAAGAGAGTAATGTATATTTTATGTTTAAAAAATCCTGCAAAAAGACAGACTGTCTACCTGCAGGCCTCCACATTGCTCTGAGTAGTCACCAGACTCTTCAGGCCCAGGCGAAAGAAAGCAGTGTAAGCAGTGAGAGCCACGTCACTGAGCGAGCCAACGCCATCCAACTGCTCAAACAGGCTCTCCCAGTACGCCTTGATGGCGATGGTGCCCGGGGCGTACTGGCCATACAGGTGAGTGTCCAGGATGTCTATGGCCTCCTGGTTCACTGTTGATTCAAATTTACGGGCGAAGAATGTTGGACGGGTCAATTGCTGTGGATGAGAAAACAAAAAATGCGACAAAGTGAGACTTTAAGCCAGAGTTGTGAGTCTACACTGTCTTTCTCTGGCTCACTCACCTGAATCCTGATGAGGTCTTGTGGTTTGAAATCATTGGGGGAGCAGCCGCACCAGTCGACAATGTGCTTGTACTGGCATTTACAGCCCAGCTTGCGATTCCAGTTGGTGACGCGCAGGTTATTGTCCACCAGGGTGTCACACATATGACTGTTCCCCAACACCGTGTGGAAGAAAGACTGGAGAAAAAGTGTGGGAGTAAATACAATATTTCTGCTGCACAGTGCAGCAAAACAAAGAGGGTGAAATTACGGTTTCTAACCCACCGACTCTAAATTGCAAAAGGTCGTGCCTCTATAGCGCCAAACAACAGTGAACTGTTCCTCCCCCGAGACATTAAACCACACAGTCAGATAAACTCTAGTGAACCCTCCTCTTGTCTGACACCTCTGCCGCACACTGCGCCCAAAAGCTTAAAGTATTACATTATCTCTGCTGCTGGGCTCTTCTGACTTGGCAGGGGAGGACAAGCCTGAGACAGACTTGTATATCAAACTGACCTGTCTCAACTACGGGAGATAAACAGACCACCTAAGGCTTACTCACCTCAGCGGGGAGCAGAGCGTAGGAATAGAACTGCTTCAGCCCTGACACCAGGTCATCCTGGGAGTTGATGACGTACTCCACAAAGCGGCGGGTGAGCGCAAACCAATCGGAGCCACCTGAGACCTCCAGGCCTTCTGGGATGCTGCGTTCGCCGAGGCGCCACATGTGGTTGTCGCACTCGTGGAAGAGACGGTCAAGGCCCTGCTTCTTAATAAACCTTGAACATGGAGCACGGTTGAAAATTATGGGCAGAATGTGTAGCATTGATCAAAGTAAATGATCAAACAAACCATTTCTCTCTGAGCTGACACACTGTATTTAATAATGGTAGATGGATAGCTTTAACAGATCCATTTATCATTTTGCCTTTCATGTGTGTTTGCAAAGATATCAAGAACAAGAGAGTTTAAAATATTTTGTTAAATGTTTCTGTTTTCTGCCACCGACTTGCTGGAATATATCTACGTGATTATACACAGGAGTTTATGTCCACGCATAATTTTCTACTGCCACTGAGTATCTACAAATTTCTGTTATATGAACTATCTCTTTATTAGGCAAAAAAAACACTTCAAGGTTTGGATTAAATGTTAAGAGGTGTGAGATTTAATGAAGCCAAAATCCTCACCGGGCATTCTCTCTCCCATGTGACTTGAGGAAGTTCTTGTCCCTGTGCTGCGAAAGGAAAGCCACCAGTTCATCATTGGTCCTGCAGGAGGGTGAGAATTGAAAGGAAGAAAGGTTTAGAGGATTCTTTAGAAATAAGAGGCTGGTGTTGAGTGTGGTGCTGCTGGCTGATAATATCCACAAGTAAAATGAGATAGTTTGGAGAGAATTTGGCACACGCAGGCCCATCTGTGTGTATCCAAGCAATCCAAGCTATTACCCTTTGGGACGGTTCAGGAGGACTAGCAGCTGCTCTGATAGGGGTTTAGAGCTGCCCTAGAAATCCAGCCAAAACTGATCAGCAAGAACAAAGACTGTCTACTGCCCGCTCTGTGAATCAACCACCAAAACGATAGATTTAATGCTGCTACCAGAGCACTCTTTTCATCTGGCAAATGCTTTGGCTGCTACTATTTAATGTTGCTGTAAAAGTCACAGTCATTCTAGGTCAGACAGAGACACAGGTCTCAATGCAGCACTGGAGGATTAAGCCATGAATGTGAAGCAGACACAAAAAAATCAACATAAACTGGAAAACGACTTTAAGGAAAAGAACCACTAAAAATACAGAGGATGTTGATTATTGGACCCCAAACAACTTGAACAATTTGAACAGCCTGACCACAGTGAAGGCTAAATGCAGCCAGTGCAAAGAAGATAATTGGTATGTCTCTGATATTTGGCAGTTCTGCAGTGTATTGAGAAGGTTATCCCAGTCTCTAATGTTACTGCATATGGCTGACCAACCTGGTGGGGAAGTCTGTGGCACTGAGATTGATGAAAAAATCCCACTTCCAGTCCAGCATGGAGAGCAGGTCCTGCATGCTGCGTAGGTAGGCCTTCAGCAGGCTGGCACCACCCCAGATGGTGACCATCCTCCAGGGCGTGGCTCGCACATTTGGGAACTGCTGGGCTATCTGCAGGACCTCTCGATGCATGTAGCCGGACCGCTGGAGGGTTTCAAAGCAAAAAGAAGGTCAAACAGTGAAATGAGTTGTGTTTTTGTGCCGCAAATGTGATTTAGTTTTAGCCGTGTAACAGTTCCCACAGATCTGCAGCTGCTGCTGTGCCAAGGCGACCACACAAGGCTGGCTCATGTTGAAAGAGAATTTGATGTGAGAGGAACAAGAGCCACATGGTGCTTTGTACTGTGGGTCATCATGACGATAGAAAGAGAGAATCAAAATAAGCTGTTTTTGCCTTTTGTAAGTTGACTGCATTTCCCTCTTTAAGTGGCTATAGGTGACAGCAAGGCAGATATACATAAACTAAGCTTAGAAGATAGCCTGGAGAAAACTGTAGAGCAGGGATTAAACATTAGGGGAGGGAAGATGGAGGAAGTCGCAGTCCCAAACAGCTGTCAGGTTTTATGCAAACATTAAAAGCAGTGAGAAATATAGCTATGAGGGAGCATGTGTGACCACTTGTCTGAACACTGCAGGAAACCAAAAACTGCAGGTTCAAAAGACCTTTTTTAATTCCCTCTTGCTGCTAAATTAGATTAATTACCACCTAATTAACAAGCAGCGTGTTTCCAAATAAACACAGCTAATAAAGGTTCTGAAGCGATAAATGGGCAGCTTAAGAGAAAAAGACACTTAGAAATTAATTGCCAATTGTCCAATTGCGTTTAGTGAAGCACAAACAGTGTGCTACTGACTCTGTCCTGTATTAAATAAAGAGTGGACATTTAATACAAGCGCTACAGATTTGGCAAGAATCAGTGGGTATCCGGGTTGTGTTCAGAAAGGAGAGACATAGCAGAGAAAAAGGCAGCAGAGTGACGATGCTAAACTCACACTACTCGGTT
Source organism: Lates calcarifer (assembly GCF_001640805.2). Lineage (NCBI taxonomy): Eukaryota > Metazoa > Chordata > Actinopteri > Centropomidae > Lates > Lates calcarifer. The sequence goes on from NC_066843.1 coordinate 14,095,142, forward strand.
GTAGACAGGAGGAAAAAAAAGGATGTTTGGGTGGCGAAGTGCAAAGGAGCTGGTAGACTGGAGTACAGCCTGACCTGTTTTAGAGCTTCATCTCTCAAACAGGCTTTTGCCTCTGAGATGGATGAGGTTAGGGTGGCAGAGAATCTGAGACTATGTCTGTGGTGTGACTATCCCACTGACTTCTTATACATCACCTCCAGCGAGCCTCTCCACCGTTCCTTGGCAGCAGAACAGAGCAACTCCCCAGGCCTCTGTAACCTTTCCGGCTGCACAGGTGCACTGACAACAGGCACCTGTTCCTCTGCTGCCTGCGCTCGACACACCTGAGGTCTCTGCATTGGTATCGCCGGCTGTACATTTGTCTTTTGCCTTCCAGCTGCACATGACAGCAGACGTTTCCTCCACTAAATCCAACCCCTAAGAATAACCACTCTTTACTCTATCCAGGCTAATCCCCTTTACCACACTGTGAGACCCGTGGGATAAATTTAACCTTCATAATGCAAGAAGACCTAACCCGTAAAAGCATTTGTGAGCTCTGCGTAGCCAGCACCAAGCAGGGAACCAAATACACTGCTCTATGTTCAGCCTTAGCATGAATAAATAATACTGTGGGCCAGTATCACCAGGATGTGGCATGTGCAAATTGCAGAGGATGCATAGTAAGAAATGATTACCTTGTCCACATGGATGTAGTAGTAGTGGTCACGGTGGTATATGGCTTTGATGAGGCGCTTGAGCTGCCGTACGGCACGACCATGGACCATCAGAACAAAAGCCACCCTGACAGGGTTCTCCACTTTGGACAGGCTGTTGTCTAGCTCGCCAACAGCCTGAACTGGATTTGATATACCTGGTCAAAGAGGATAGAGAAATAAAGGATTCAGGAGGGTCTGGAGAGTTTCAAATAATGATAACAGTTTTGAGGCTGGGTGTTGAAAAAGACAACATTTAATGGATAAAAATAGATTCCAGTAGGTTACATAATAGGTTCATGATGTGTACAAGATTAAAATAAAGGGTTAACATTTTGTCTTTCTTATTTTTTTTTAGTTTCCCTCTAACAAGCTTCCCACACAAAAACACTGCCAACTGTGTTCACTGGAACGCACAACTGAGCCAGAGGCGTGGGCTGAGTGTTCTGCTCCAGTGTAGCCGCTACACTATACTACAGTGTACTTAAGATACACACAAGTTCACTGGATATAAAATGAGGGAAACGTGCCATATGATTGGCTGCTTATGACATCTAACTACTTATGGAGCTACACAGCACGTTTTTGTGCTAATTACAGTGGTCAATGTTTCTGTTTTCAGTATTTACAGAGGAAAGTCAACTCAGACATGTACATTAATGATCTGATTTTGTCATGATAAGTTTATATGAAGAGAAAGAGAGAGGCATATAATGATAAAACAAACAGCTACCTTTAGATAAAACAAGAGGTAAACAAACCTAACCAAAACATCATTCAGTTAGGCTGCACTTCACAAGTATTTTCATTATAGATTCATTTGTAGATTGCTTTCTCATTGAATGAATTGTTTGGTTTGTCAGAAAATGTTGAAAAATGCCTGTAACAATTACCCAAAAACCCACAGTGATGTCTTCTTTTATTTGACCAAAACTCACAGAGGATGAAGGAAACCAGTAAACACTCAAACTGAAGAAACTGGAGCCAGAGACTTTGACTAGACTAGTAATGATCTAATAATGATGAATGAATGATCAGAAATCTCTGTGTATTGTCTGCTAGCATTATCACACCATCAGTGCAAACTTTAAACGGTTCTCACCGAGCTGTGGGCAGAACTGAGGAAGTGCGTCCGGCATGAGCTGACCAGCCTGATGCTGGCACACGATGTTGGCGATCTCCTGTCGGCACTGCTGTGACCCGGCACGATGGAGGGCAGACAGAGCATCCTTGCCTACGATATCACATTTAGGCACAAAGTCACTGCTGGGGGCTTGGTGTGCGCCATCCACGCTGCCTGGCTCCCCTGGTATGGCGGCAGCAGGAAGCCTGGCCGCCCCATCATTGCCTACTCGGGTGTCACTGAAGTTGCGGCTGCTGGACAAGTCATGGGGGACCACACCTTCCATTCCAGCCTCCATCATCCCCCGCTCCTGGGGAGACTTCATCCTGAGGTTGGGCTTTCCTCCTCGCCGGTTTGTTCCTCCTCTAAGCGAACTGGATGCGGTGCCCCCTGTCCTCTCCAACCTGGTGTTCCATCTGCCCCTGTTTCTCCCTGACAAAGAGTTTTGTTTGTCCCAAAGTGCTATGTCTCTCTTGGGATCCTGGCTGTTGTGGTCAGGCAGCTTAGACCGTCGTGTTTTTCTCTGGGAGAGAGAGCAGAGAAGAAGAAAGCGGGACAGAGACAGAAAGAGAAGAGAAAGAGAGAGAGAGGGACATAGAATAAAACTATGACTTAAATCCAGATCTGCTGCTAGTCATTCCATAAGAACATAGACAAACACTTCTGAGAGGAGGCGTTAATTCACAATCCAAGAATGACATAAGGTAAACAAAGACCTCCACTGAGACAACAGCAGAAAGAACCCCAGAGGGAAGGATGTGTTTACTTGGTTTTGTCCCCCCCCCCCCCATTTTCTCTGATCTGATTTATTTTTAGCTGAGCCTCTGCCTTTTTGTGGAGCTAATCTGCAAAAAGCACAGTTCTGGATAGTCACACACTCTCAAAGACACATAATGAACCCAGTGTTTCACTGTAGAAACCTCAGCAAACCTCTGTCTGCTGCCTATGGCAAAAACTGAAAGAAAAATGCAAAAAACATGCACATGTAGGTCAAATGTTGACAAAGCCTTCATACACACAGAGAAACTAATAAAAACTCATGAGACTCAGATGTTATGGAGCTTACATGGAGAATCTTTATAATACAACTACTGTGTGTCAGTGTGTGTGTTTATGTGTGTGTGAACCAGGAACAGTAAAACAATACCAGTAACAGTTCACATGTTTTTACGAGCATATGCATGTTTGTGCACTGAAAATACTCTCAGGAGATATTAGAGGAGTAAAGACAGTGTGTAAAATGAATATCCATTGTCCGAGGATAACTCACACAGCAGGTGAAAGAAGATATATTAAACTCTGAGGCAGAAAGTATGCATTTACTCCAGCCATCTCTTACTATTTCTCCTTAATACGATCAATACATTTTCAACATTGCAGCCTGTCGGCATGGCTTCATGATTCGTGTGTGACAATTGCATCTTGATATCATCCTCTGAGACTTCACAGACTCCCTAAAATGTCAGAGACATGATCCTCTTATATCTCCTTTGAAGTCATAAAATCGTTCAAGTATCCCATTGTTGGAATATTTGGCTGTAACATCCCTGAAGAAGATGTTAAGTCCAGAAAGTATTTGTCACATAATCGTGGCTCAGTGAGGGAAAAAAAAAAACGTTATATAAGGGAAAGCTCAACTCCAAAAGTTGTGTTGAACTGTGTGTTTCCCCTGATAAATAAAAAGAGGAATGTTTATCTTTTCAACAGTCTGAAATAGATAGGAGTTGTATTTTGTGCTCTCATCTGAAATGTATGAAAAAACTGATTTAAAGTTGGTGTCTAAAACTGATCCAATACAGATTCAATGGAGGACATAGAATAACTAAGGACTCATCACACTAATCTGGGTTCTTTCCTGCCTCATGTGTCCCAAGTGTACGGTTTGGTTTCAAAGTGAAAGCATGGAGGTAATCAGTCATATTGGAGCACAAATCACACCTCTGAAAATGGAAGGCAGGCGTTGGAAAAAAACAAAAAAAAAAAACAAAAAAAACAACAGGACTTAAGCCATTTTTTAAATCTTCTAGCCAAACAGCATCATAGCTTTGGCACAACAGATTACTGGATCACACAGAAAGCCCTTCAAAATATGCGCCGGGAGGGGAGGAAGAAGAGGAGAGAACAGTGAGTGGGCTGAGAGCTTTTCTGCCTCTGTCAGACGATACAGCAGGGCTAGCTCGCCTCACGCCGCTGGCACACCGACAGCCCGGAGACGGTGGGAAAAAGAGAGGGACTGGAGCTGCGTGGTCGGGACAAGGAGCCAGATAATACACACTGCCGGTGAACCAGCTGCCAACCAATACAGCACAGTCAGCTACTGATTGCCAACTGTGCTCCCAAAAACCCATTACAGTGAGAGGCACTAAGGAGCCCAGTAAAATACCGGTCATTGCAGTTTGAGCCTGTTTCAGGGAGTTTACATGCACTTGTGTAATCTGTCTTTTGTCAGCTTTCTGCAGAAACCTGGTGTCCTGAACTTCATCTTGACAAGAAACCTGGGTTCCTTTCATTAGTGTAAAAGATTAAGCCTGATACACACAGGTAGATTTGTGCTGAAGAAACCCAACTTCTTAGTCATGTAGTGCAACTGAGTTTGGCATGTCCACTCCAATGTGACAGCAGTGTCCTTGAACCTAGTCCAACTAAAACTGCACCTGAAATTAGTCTGAAATCTGGTTTTACAGTGGCATATTATTGCACTGAATGTAAATAAGGTTTCCAATTTCTGATTTAACATTATTTTTAACAACAAACCCATCTTTACATGCATGTAAATAGCTTTCGTTGGAAAAGGTTTTTTTAAACTGCAAAGCTAGAAAACAACACTCAGGATAATGTGACTGATTTCTCTACTATTCTGTCAAGCAGTGCTGGATTAAAGTCAATTTGACTTCAGTGCATGTCCACTCTGCTTTTGGTCTCAGTTTTGTTCAGATGCAAACCGTAGCATTAAAACTATTTTATAATAATACTAATTTCCCATATTTTTTGGTGCCACATCTTCTCTCTGTGGTGGCTCATGGCAAAATTAATATAAACATGACTGTGTGAAGAACATGTTGCCTGCTTGAGTAAATGTTCCCACACAGACGACGAGCATGCAGCGGGGGCTAACGTTTCAATTTTCCTTATCACTCGTTTTCACAGCTTTTAATTAACGCCATCATGTCAAAAAATGTATTGATTCAAAGGCAAGCAAGGCAGCCTCTTTACTTTCCAATTAAATTCGAGTGAAACCATTATCAGCGTCGCCATCTGCTGAAGCGGGAAGCAGCAGCAAGCACTCAGCTCTGTAGGAGAGCGCGGGCAAAGCAGGGGGATGATACAAGGATGACAGAGTCTTCTCCTTCTGTCCTCGCAATCCTTTCACTCTTCTGTACAAGGGCTTTAATATAACGCGTGCTGCTGTGTTCACACACGCACAGCGAGCTCCTGATTAGAGCAGATGTGAGTTCACGAGGAGACCGCAGAGAAGGAAGGAATCCAGCCACACTCGCTCACGTTGCCCACACTGGCGAGCCTCCCTTGACTGAATGTGCACAATTGGGAGGTGAAGCGATGATTAGTATGCATTCTGAAATTTGACTCTGCCAACATGCAAAGACCCAGTGTGCTGCCATTTGCATAAATGTCTGTCAACATTTGAAGCTGAAGCAGCAGTGTCACATTTCCCGAGCCACAATTCACAGGGGAATGAGCGAGACCTGTTTTCAACTTATAACTTATTAAGAAAAATCTATATTGGGAAATGGATTGTTAATAAAGTGATCAACCTGTGCTGTTTCTCAGTTTGGTTCTTGTCCCATGTCGGGTCCAGATCCCGTGCTATGGCATATCCTTCCCCTTACAACCAATATATGTTCATCTGAGGCACTGAACAGCAAATCCTCTGTGTAAAGTGGTTGTTTTGAGATTTTAAAAGGTGTGCACTTGTGAACTTTACAGCCCTAGGTGAGCTACAGTAAACTTCAAATCCCTATAGACATTTTTCTGTATCTTTGCTGTAGCATGTTTAAACCTGATTGCACCTGATAAAGCAGCAGAGAGCCTGGAGGGTTATAAAGCAAACAGGTGATAAAAGTCAAAGTGAACATCACTTCTGCAACAGGATGAATCACTTGTCACATTTCCCGTTTCTGTCACAGTGTCGTGTTTAAGGGAGCACAAAGAGCGTGGATTTCCTCATCTGAGCTAATGTAACTCATACTAACAGAGCAGTAAAGGGCCAGGCACCTGAAAATTAAGCGCTGAGTTTACTGATTCACTTACAGCTTAAAGTAGCCCAGGACAATTCACAACAACAACAACAACAGTTGATATAGGGAGGGCACTGATTATAGAATCATGACTTTTCTGTTTCCCTCAGAGTCAAACTTCCTCTAGTGAAGCCACCATTACGTCTGCTGCCTGCCTCCTACCCACTATACATCGGTCAGAAATCTAACCATGTTGGAAGGAATATTATACATTTTCCACAGCGAGACAGCACGCGTCCCACTTCAGCCTTCAGCTTGCATTCCTGCATCTCTAACAGTATTGGTGCGGCATCTTAAAAAAAAAAAAAAAAGACTCCTGTACACGCACACAGCCCTCCACAGGTCACATCTGTTCACAACTCACCTTACCTTATTTAGAGGGAACAAACACTGCCTGGGGGTAGTGTGCTCCAGGTGTGCCAGAGAGAAAGAGAGATAAGATTCCCACAGAGGACTTGGCTAATGTTAAATAAATTGTTTCGGTGGTATGCAGAGTAGGCAACTCTCTGCTTAACTTTAGCCTTTATTCCAGGGAAATGCTCGCTCCCTGGGTGAGGTGGGATGATTCAAAGCTTTGTGAAGGTCACAGAAACAGAATAGAGACTCTGTTAAAGGCCACGGGTGTGGTATAAATAATCAAAAAACACAAAGCAGAACAGATACTGGATATCGTGGGACAGCTGAGTGAGGCAATCCAGCTCATATTGATGAGGTGTTGGTTTCAATGAATCATAACTGACTCTCGCACAAAGTTGCATCACTTCACAGACGTACTCCACCTCTTAGCTGTGTAGTCTGGATTTGTCTGTTTTCTCTGTCTGCCCATCATCAAAACCACGGTGACTCAAATGTACAGACAGTCACCAGTGTTAAGACCGCTGCTGTGTCTCAAACATGCCAACTACCTATAACTGGACCCGTTAGTGTCAGTTATTGCACAGGCATAAACACGTAGCACCTCGTGCTGTTAGTCTGTGACTGTGGTCAGTGTCGGACAGACAGGACAGGGCTGGTCCGGTTCTACTGAAATGTTTCGGACCAGCGCTGCCCCCCGCCCCCTCCTCCCCAGCTGCTAACTTAGCTAACATCAGCTAGCGTTACAGTATCATAACACACGGCGAGCTAAGCTAAGCGCTAACGGCACCTCAGTCAAAACTGTCATGCCACAAACAATCGGAGGGACTGTTTCTCACCTCTCCCTCGCCCTCCTCCAGACTTCTCAGACTCCATACTACCAGCCCTTGGATCAGGAGGATGGTTAATGCGGCGGCAATCGCGAGTTTGTATCGTCGGAGGAGCTTCTGCACTCGAGCGCTGGCCACCATCTTTTCGACTCCAGTCGACGGGGAGCGCGTGCTCGGCGCATTCTGAGCTGCGCGCACACGAGGCGTCGCTCGCCATCCTCAGGTTGCTCAAAGTTTGTCTCCAAAAGTTGTAAGTGATATGTTTATCTCAATATGTTCGGACATGTAGGTCAGATAACATCGTTATTTTTTCGGCGTTACTTTCGTTGAGTAAGTGGAGTTTGGTTTCCTTAGCAACCTCCTAGCCCTTCTCTAACGCAGGGCGTGTTACCTGGTGTTTCCCAACCATGGGTCAGGTCTCAACTCCCTATAGAGAGATTTTTTATTGACATCAGGTGCTTCTACAGTACATCTGATAATAATAATACACTTTATTTATAGAGAGAGTTAAAATAAGAAACCATAAAAGCACACTAAAACCATCTATGAACATGAAGATGTTCATAAGCTCAATCACTATAAATTACAGCCTAATCAGAAGTTTTTATTGGCCTGTCAAGATTTAAAGAGAGAGAGAGAGAAACAGCTTTATTTACTGTTAAATTACATCCATTAGCCAACATATACCTCCGAAAACATTAAACATCACAACACAACAAGATTATACAGTATTGTATTTTATGGAAATCTCATTTTCAGCTTCTTGGGAATGTGTCAGAAATAAACATTCTTACTTTAACATAATATTTCTTGAATATAATAAATAAATATATGAGGTTTCCTTTTCCAAATAGAACTTATTCCACAGAGGCTTTATCATAACACATTGGAGTCCCTTGCTTGTTTTCCAGCCTTTTTAATCTTACAGGTTTATAAAAGACATAGGATGACCTTACAGCCCTCTTGTAGAACTTTTTTCTAAGCTTCTGTGTATAAACAACATAACTGATTTCTCCCTGCTGCCTTCAGTTCCATTGCAGAATATATTGATCAGTTTTAGAAAGCCTGGGCCAAAGCCAAATATGTGGAGCACATACTCTACAGACCTCCCCTGCCAAATGCCTTCTCTCCATTAGAAGTGGACAATGCATATAGAGTTCACTTCCATTAGATGAGGTGCATATCTAGGTGTATACAAAATTCAGCCTGTACTGGATTTTTTGGCAGGGTCTTTACTATTACTGAAGAAACAGGCTACTTCAGTTAAAATGTGATTTTTTGCTCTCTCACTGTTAATGGATATTAATAATGTAGTTGAAACTGTCTTCAGGTTGCATCTATCTCCAGATATCACCAGACTTCAGTTTAAAGTTTGCTTCCACCTCCTCAAAAGATACACATCATTTTAAAGCAGATTTCTGATTTCAGGTTTCCCATTCTTCTTTTACCACTCTCCACTCGCTGCCTTTAGTCACAGTATTTCTACTCTAATTTGAGGGCAAATCAGTGTTTGAGATTTAACCAAAACAGCTTAAATACAATGATTTATATGGTGTAGACTGGCAGTTTAAGTGGGAAAGGAGGACGTGTTTTCCATAGTTCCCATCCATGAATACTAATGCAACATTTTGTTTCTTTGTCTGTATAGAAATCATCTCAGGACGGGGATCCCCACAGTCTCCGGGGTAACGGGACTCCAGCTCAGGCATCCAGCGTGTTAACCTACTTGTCTGGATGCCATGAATCAGACGGCGGAGGAAGCAGCAGTTATTTACTTTATTAACATAAACTGGACAGTTTGTTATCTCAATACTTGTCTGTTGAGTCAGACGTGTTATTTTTTTGCTGTTTTTGAGAGCCTCTGTCCATGTCAGAAATCCCTGCACATGGGACTTTTTTCTTCTTCCTGAAACAACCAATTAAAAAATCTATGTCAATTAGCCCTAAGTACTGAGTCTGCTGGCATTATACTGTCTGCTGCGCCCTGCCAGTGCCGATCCATAAACCAAACACTGCTGCCGTCCCAGCGCGGAGCCAGAGCGACGTCACGCGGTTTGAGAGAGGACGTCAGTGCGCCTTCACGAGCTCATATACTCTGTGGCATGTTTACCGAGAGGAGAGAGAGAGAGCGAGACAGGGAGAGTTAGAGAGCCGACTTGCAGAGTGGACTGTCACCCCCTGTCCGGGGACTGAGGTAGACAATGACGAGGAGCGACAGAGCTGGTCTCCGTTTATTTTTCCTCATGTAAAAAAAGAAAAATGAGAGCCTTTGCGCTGAGGCTGATGAGCTCAGGAGGATTTCTGAAGGGATCATTAACAGTTTACACAGAAGAAATGTCCACAACTGCAAGTCCAACCATCCCCTCCTCTCAGCTGACATCGGATCAACTCACAGTGGTCGCTGCGTCCTGTAAGTAAACCCCTGTCTTAAACATAAAAAAAGAAAGACGGTTCTGCTTATATGTCATTTAGAAAAAATCACTTTAAATCAGAATATTCCTCTGTGTGGATAGTGAGTTTTACCTCTTTGCTTGCTGGGTAGCATTTGCATTTAATCTAACCATACTGCAGCGGTGTGATAAAGCTTATACTGAAAGATTTTCATTTTAATTTAGCAAACGCGGTGACAGATGATGACTCAAAGCTCTAAACCACAGTTAATGAGAGAATTGGTCTTTCAGGTCTGCGACTTTCACTTGTCATTGCTCTTGACAGACAGGTAGGGCACAGGAGGGAAATTACACCATTAAGTGTTCAAATTGTAGAGACAGACTGCCAATCACACATGAGTCATAAAAAACTGAAGGTTTAAATTGCTGAAAGCAGCTCTGACTCTGTTCTTCAAGTTATGCCACAAGTTGTTGCTGCTGTGATGAACATTTCCCTCTCTCCTGCTTCCAAACAGTTTCTTCTCTGGTGTTCTTTGTGGTTATTGTGGTGCTGCTGTCCATTATTTACCGCAAGGATCCTCAGTGCTGCAAACCTCGCTCCTATCAGGGGCCACATGCAGATATGGTAAGAAAACAAAAGGCTGAAAAAGTTCCTTTTGTGCTGAGTTTTCTTTCTTTCTTTCTTTTCAAAGTGGTCTGCATGTACAGTTTTGATCCTGATCCAGCAGATTTTGCTTTGGATCACACTGACAGAGGGGACCAGGGAGGGCTCACAAAGACACCATGTGCACCCAGTGCAGCACCATTAAAGGGCGTCAGATTCAATTTGCATGGCTGTGGGAAAAAAGGACTAAAATAGACTTGATATGATCATTGTCAGGCAATGAATTTGCCTCAGCTGAATTAGCTGCTCTCCAGAAATATCTGAGTGCCACGGCAACTCTAATGGAATTGGACAGAATTAGCACTTACCACGCATATTGATGCTAGTTCAGCACCAATGTAATTGAATCACAGCAGATCAAATTTAGTTTCTATCTTTGGCACAGCAGGTGAAGCAAAACAACCAGATCTTTGAAGTTTTTAAGGGAGTGTGCGCATTTTAAATCATTATTAATCTAATTGTTAATAGATCGCACACCTCCAACAGCACATACTGTATCTCTCTGTACACTAAAGATAACTGGTTGTGCATCTGAAAAGCTGTGGGAGATGGTGCAGAATGATGTGATAAGGAAACGTAAACACTTCACAGAGGTAACTTTTCATTGGTTGCCCATTCCCTCTGCTTCCTCTTCCTGACTTGTTTCTCATCTCTTTGGGTCCCAGGGGTGAAGTTTCAGTGTTATCTTTGGATTGCAGAGACAAAACTCATGCCCCCCCCTTCAAACAGACAGGAAGCTCTGTTTGGTGGCTGTGGTTTCTAATGGGGAAAGACTGTTGCCCCATTTAAAGAACTAACAAAGCGTTTTGCCGGTACAAACTCCTCCTAGACCACTAGTTACAGCTGTGTCAGTACGCGGTGCGGTTGATAAGACAACACTGGCTGCCTGAACTTACTGTCAGGTCAGTACAGTAAACTACACGTGACAGACTGTAAACAGAGTCTGCACCCATATTGTAGTGTCAGGGTTTATTTTCAGTTGTTATGGGATATTTAACATACTTCACTGTTGTCTGAAACAGACTCTTCCGTGAAACTGAGATACATGACTGAAAAAAAAGAAAAGGTTGTTTTGGTTTTTTATTGTAAGGAGGCAGAAAGTGAAGGTTAGTCATTCCATGAGGGAAACACACACAAACACTTTCATTGTGCTTCTTGCGGGACATTTCATGTCCTCAACTTCATAGTCACATACCTTTCCCTGCTTCAGTTTGCACCATGAATAGTGGACAGACCCCACTGTGGGTGTTGGGGACACAAGAGGGACAATGGATCTCCTTTAGGTTGCGGCGTTGAAAAAGGCACACTGCCGCTGGGGTCCTCCCCCGACTTCAACACTGATTTTACACGGTTGTGCTTTTTCACACTGGCTGAATCAATGGTGGGAGACAAAAGGACAAGTCTCCTTTTTCTTCCTCTCTCTCCTGAGGACTTTTTTGGCTTCTTAAAAGTACAAACCAGTGAGGGAAAGTGACCTTTGACATCACCTTTTCGGTGTCGTCTCTCTCTCTGAAATGATGTGAGGGTTATGGCAAAGGTCGTAAGAGTGCGTCACTCTAAGTGTGAGTGATGTCAGTGTTTGAACAGGCCTGGGAAAATGATAAATCTCATTTTTTAAAAGTCCTCGGTGTAATCGCTGAACTCCCACTTTTGCTGCCTTTAAGTCAGCAGAAATCTCGTTAGTATTAGCAGCAAATGTTGTCCTAACACCTCTTATCCTCATGCCGGATTTAAATCTCAGTCAGGCAACAAATTGACTTTGTTGTAATGGCGGCCCGAATGACATGCAAGGCCATAATGTGTATTGGAGTGTGCTCGTTAAGAGGTACCTGCTGCAGTCACAGGGGGAATAGAGAGACGCTGAAAAGACCACACGGTGTGGTTTGTTGCCTAGGGACCCTGATGACACAGTGGGACACCACATTGTTCTCCACACAAAGGAGACTCATTTAGACCCAAGGCAATTACCTAGTTTTCCTGGCAGCCTCTTTTTTTTCTTTTTCAGGATTCCTCCACCACATACAGTGAGACACTTGACAGGTCTCGTTTTAGAGGGGGTGGGACCGGGGGTGGGAAGCACGGAAATTGGAGGGTGGTCGTCTTATTGATTGGATAATTTATGGTATTGCTAAAACAGCCAGTGTCTACAGTGATTAAACAAGGCACGAAAAATTGATCAATTGGGCTGAAATTAGTGGATTTCTCACTAATTGGCGGACAGGGCCACACGGTGCAAATCACCTAGTTAAATTATAAACTGACAAATGCTTTTTAACTGAAACAGGTTAATTAATAACCATGGCTCTGAGACACGCTCATCACAGTCGTTGCTGCTTGTTTTACAGGATGCTCCTCCTCAGTATTACAGCAGCAGACAGACACTGGTGGGATCTTCTTGTGTGGAGCAGACACAGATCATGGATCACAGCAACACTCAGGTGAGAGAGCCCAGGCATCATCAGCTATTAAGCCACTCAAGTCTTCCTTTCTCTATATAGAGAAAGACACACACACTCTCAGTTCACCTATTACAATGCATACTGAACAATACACCTCTGAAGTGAACGTTTCAATGACTGCAGCTAAGGCTTTTATGTTTAAAGTGGGTATCAGTGATGGGCTGTATTTGGGCCATTATCCATAAATCCTCAGCATGTAAAGGCCTCTGTTCCCTGTCCCTCACAACCATCCCTCTGTTTCTGGGCTTGTGTGTGTGTGTGTGTGTGTGTCTCAGCAGGCGGGTCAGCTGTTCTTCGTCGGCCTGCCCTCCAGCTACAGCCTTCCCACTCTGGAGGCCCCCCTGCCGAGGCTCCCTTCCTACGAGAGCGTCCGAAAGAAGGACCGCCAGAGGCAGATCCACATGATGATCGCGGACCGCTTCGGCCTCAATGGACCCATTGTGACTGAGGTGGGCTATATTAAGGATTAGGATTGTGTCACAGCAAGTGATACAGTCATAAACGCTTTGACAATGGAGTATTTCAGGTGCTGCTGTTAAGCCTGGGGAATAGGGAAGACATTTTACTACTTAAAGGTCATGTAAACTCTGTATATTATGGAGGCTGCTCATTTGTAGTTTCACAATCAATGGAGACGGGAGGAGTAGGCTCTTTCTATCACAACCACACCGTCATACAATATTGTAACAAGAGCGCGTTCTGAGATTAGACTGCATTCAGAGAGCAGTAAACAGGATGCTCTATCAGCTCATCTAATGCTCAGCTGCTGAATTGTGCTGGCAGCCGCGTTTCAAGGTTTTACCATGTTGATCTTATGCCGAGCTTTTGACTCGCACAACGCTTGAGCAAACAAGGTAATGAGAAAAAGGCACATCAAACATAATTAAAGCCCGCATCCTGAGTGCAAACAGTGCCCGAGAATGCTGCTTTGTGATCCTGTCTTCTACTGATTTTTTTTCTTCTTTGACCTCCCCTCCTTTTCCTTAATTAAACAGTCCCTGGCATGACTGCCCATCTCTCTCTCTCTCTCTCTCTCTCTCCCTCACACACACACACACACACACACACAGAAAGCATATCCACACACACACACACACAGTGCTTTCCAGTCAACCCATCACTAGTCCCTGACTAGCCCCACCACCACCCCACCCTTAGTAGAGTTTAAATATTGGCCCCTTAATTTCCCCCTGTCTGTCCCGTGGCCTGAGGCAGCAGAGTAGTAAAACTTTTCGTGGCCTGGTGTGTGTGTGTGTGTGTGTGTGTGTGTGTGTGTGTGTGTGGTGCGTGTATCAGACAGAGGGCAGGGTTGTGGGGTTGCTCTTGTCGCCTGAGGGTCCCCAAGCAATTAAAAGATAAGGGGAGACTCAGACAGAGAGTGTGAATCTGCCAGATGTGATCTGAAAGATAATGCATTGGAGAAAAACATGTTGCAGGCGGCCGATGAGGGGACAGATTAATTGTTAATGTAAATACAAACATGTTCCATTTGCTTTTGGGGGTTGATATCAGGATGTTCTCGAAGCAACATGCTCATTCTTGGAAATATCGTTTTTTGTCCTCCTGTTTCTGATGTTTTAATTTCCAGACAAATTTTGTGACTATTGTCTTTAGCTGGTTATACTGCTTCTGACTTTAAGTGTGCAGTTCATTTGTATGACTCTAAATCACAGTAATAGTCTCAAAGGGCTTCACACTCACTTATTAGAGAAGGATCTTGTCTTCCAGTAAGTGAGGAAAAGCTCCATCAAAATTGGAAAAAATCTAATAAATCTTCAGAAGGATAACGATGCGTGGACTTTATTAAAGTGTTACCAAGTGAACAGATAGAGTAAGTGAAGTAAATCAGAATATCAGTCAACACTGTGAAAACAATACAACATTGTTAAAGTGGTTACTTGTTGTGATGAACCTACAGAGAATTATCGCCTGAATCTGCTGCTCCACTCGGCTTTACAGAGCTTTATATTGAGTTTCAGTTCATTGTTTAGCTGTTGTGTAGCTGGCCCGCTAATTTATCATTTTGGTTCCCTCTCACTGCTTTCATAGTGCTATTTTTGGTTATACCTCACAGCTGTTTTCAACAAAATAGCTCTAAAATCCCACAGTGCACTACCTGCTCAGCACCAAACAGCAGAGAGACACATTTATAGACTGTAGCTAGTGAACACAGGGGAGCATTTAGCATCTAAAGAGTAAATATTCAACTTACATTCATCAGATGGACACAAACACTTCTACCAAATGAATGCTAATGTGGCTCTGTGTCTGCTGAATGTGTAAATGAGCAACTGTTTGCTAACAAGTTTGCCACATCAGCTTAGAGGGTGATGAGAAATTGCGGGTCTGGAAACCAAAACAATGAGCTGGAAGACACTAACAAAAGGTCCCCAGAAGTGAGGGAAACTACAGAGTTTGGTGGTAATTCTCTGTGTATTCATCACCAGAAGTGACACCTTCCACACACAACATAATCATGTAATCCATTGTTAATGTGAGAATATTGATTAGTGCAGCTTTAAAGCTCTTATTTTGCTGCACTGGGTGAATGTGACACTGACAACAAGGTCTGCAAACTCTGTTTTAAAAAAGTCTGTCTTGTTGTTTCCACATGTTGTACAGCCACCTCCAACATATGAAGAGAGTATTCGCCAGTCCATGGAGCTGCCGTACAACATCCTCTCACCTAGCCTGGACATCTCTCCTCCTCAGAGTATCTACACAAACGCAGGAGCTGACATTCAGACCAACACACCTCATCCAGACACTAACAGCACCGTTCTACCTGTGTGATACCGATCAAGGTCTCCAGCTGCCCTGACGAATGTGAAAGAGATTACTTTCATACAGATGATGAAGTCACCAAACGAATACAAAGGCCCAAAGACTAATCACGATCAGATCCCTCACACATTCACACAAGCTGATTCAGATACCTCAAGACTGAGACTGAGTTTATGTTGAGAGACAGCTAATGTTGGTTCACAAGCTGAGGAGCAAACCAAAGAGGAGCTGGCTGCACACTGTCCACATTTGGCTGGCACATATGAATGTTAAAAAACACTCTGTGATGGTTTATGTGCTCTCACTACACTGATGAATTTCAAAAGAGAGACACTGGATATTAGCATTTACTGAGGTGGCTGGTACATCTTGATGAGGGCAGAGGAAGAAGAGATTTGTGGTCTACAGGAGTGAAAACATACCAAAAAGGGAGCACCTATACTATTTACTCTGCTGATTATACTCTGTCAGTGACCATTTGTTTTACTCTCTTTTATTCTGCCGTTCCACAGCCACAGACCTCATTGTCTGGTTTTTGGACCTGTTTGATGAATTGCTGTAAAGTCTGTCTCTGTTCCCCGCTGCGTCTGTGCCATACTGCTCCAGCATGTGGTTCAGCCTGTGAGAGAGAGAATTAAAAAAGGTGCTAATGAGAGTGCCTTTCATGAAGTTATAATAAGACATTATAATGAGACAGCTTATATATACGGTTTCACAAAGTTTTTTTTTGTCTTTTTACCACTTTACCTCATTTATGTTTTTCTGCAAAGGCAGATGGGACTCTATGATTTCTCACCTTCTTATCAAACATTTTTATCTCTTTTCATATTGAGCCTGTTTTACTCAAGTCAGGGGACGAAAAATGATTTGTTTGTTCTGTTCTCCAAAAAGCGTTGAGTTCTCAGCAGAGTGTACGGGAAATGAAAACAATGGAGAAATGCCAAGTCCCTTGTCAAGACATGTTTTGTTTTGTCTTGATCCAGCAAAGATATTTTCTGCAACTTCCCATGTACACATGCAACATTTTTGTCCTGCACATTGTCTTGTACTGTATTTATTAAAAAACAACAACAAGTGATTCCTCATTATTTCTCTGTGTAAACAAATGTAATAAAATCTTTTATTGTTTTGTTCATGGGCTGTTGTCATTACACAGTAGCAGCAGCTGATTATGGTTTTTAACAAACATACAAAGATCAGTCAGACTCTGGAATACTACTCATGGTGAGTAGTATTCAAGTAGTAGTATTTAAATATTGACATGTGGTGGCCAGTTAAAGAAGTGTAGTGATATTTTCATGGATGTGTGTGTGTGTGTGTGTGTGAAAGATAGAAAGGTAGTTTTCTCATGCTTTTATTTTATTTTCTCATACTTTTTAAATTAATTTGCCCCTTGTATCACCCTGATTTAAATCAAAGTTCTTTGAATGTGTTTTCTTTTTTGTCCTCCTCTCCTACGGTCTTTTTTTGGTCAGCTCTTCAGATACAATTCATATTCAGAGACATAAACTGTACTTAATTATAAATTCAACAGAAATTTGTCTCAGTAATAAAGAAGAAAGTTTGGCAAGATCAGTCGTAAAAATTATTTTCTTGGTGACTTGTTGAGCTTTGTTGGCTACACACATTTTCCCAGATATGTTCCAAATATCTTATGAGCCTCAGACACAAATTGTGTGATGTTTCTCCACTGTTAATGAGTCTTCTACAGAACCAAAAATCACCATAAAATGTTCAGCTAAGACACCGCACTAAGTATGTCATTGATAAATACTTTATGTAACTCACTTGAACTTAGTGTTAGAAAGGGGTCAGAATATTATGATCAAAATTAAGAATGTGTATGATGTTCTCAGTACAGAAAGCAAAGCCTGTTTGTTCTGTTTTTTCTTTGAAAGATGTTTTGGTTCAGAGGCTGTATTAAGAGCCTGCAGGCAGAAGAGACTGTTATGTGTGTTTTCTTTGATTGAAACAGACAAAAATATCACTATCTGTGATTCACAGGGATTTCCCTATGAGAACACAAATCGCATATACATGATTAGGCCATGAACCTTGAAGATTGGGGATGTGGTACTTTCTTTGTCATCTCCAGCATCATTATCTAATAAAAGTTTGGCATACACACCCTGTTATAGACTTTACAGGCTTTAACAGCATGGCATTATCTGATAACATGCCAGATTACACATACTTGAATCAGTCACATGGGTTTGTGTCCTGTCAAAATCCTAATGCTTCTTAAGTATTTTGTGTTTGACTTGAAATTGTTTCAGTGTTTGTGTGAATAAGCTTTTTGTTGAACTAATTGAACTAATTAATGACATTTCACGTGTCAAGTCTATGATGCTTGAAGCATTCACACTATTCTTCGTTATTATTATTATTTTTCCGTACTTTTTCCGGTTGCTTTTCTCAGGAGGGGTTTTTGATATTGAGGTCGGGTGTGTTTTTTCTGGAGATGTTTTAAAAGCTGTGAGAGATAAAAATGTAGATTATCTGTGTGTATATATATATATATATATATATATAGCTGCCAAATAATTGTTGTGGAGTGAAATTACTGCCCTCTCAACTGTAGTGTAGAGGTATAAAGTAACTTCAAGTAACTGTACTTGAATGCAGCACTACAGTAAATGTACTGAGTTACTTTGCACCATGGTTAAAATCTCTGTTCTCAGTCTCATAATGGAGGAGATTTTTCCTTTAAGTGTGTGTCAGCAGCTTTACCTCACAAACATGGCTGCACGCTTTGTCCACTACATAGGCGCTTACGTCACTGCCGGAGAAAACCGAACCTCCCCGATCAGCCTGGTATGTAAACAAGGTCAGACACTGCAGCACACAGACCAAACACTCTCTGCCCCGGGCTTTGCACGTTTCTAAGACAGGAAGAGATTCATAAACTGCTTCTACAGATCTCTGCGGAGGAAGGTAAGCTGTGCGTCATGTGCACGTTATGATCATATTATCTGCGTTATTATGCAGCAGGACGCGGTGCAGGGACGCCCTGAATGACTTTACCAGCATTTAAATGTGTGAAATATGTCATTCGGCTACACGCACAACCGTGGATGAGTCAGTTTGCAGCGTGTAGAAAGAGTCTGACTGCATCTAGAGTGCAGATTTGCCGCAAAGTCACACGGCAGGTGTGTGTTTACCTCATGCGCAGTCATCAGCTGTGGCCTCGAACTGGGTCGCTCTGACTGCAAAAGCTGCATGGTCATGTTTTCCCACGACATGAATAAATCCTCTCTGACGGAGCGTTTCCTTTTCCATCCTCCTGTAGTTTTTTTTTCAGTCCCTGCAGATTGCAATGTCTTGTCAACTTATATATGAAAATGTAACATTTTAGCCTTCAGCTTAGTATTCATCTGAATTACAGCAGTCATTGTGTTAAAACTCAGTAAATGAACCACATGCACAGATATTGTATACAGATACTTGTGCTGCAGCGTTATGGAGCTTGACTGAAATGAAATGGATCCCATTTTTTTCACATTATCCTCAATAACATCACTCATGTCTGACCAGGACTGTTTATGGCAAATGGGGTGAAATGACATGAATGTGCATAGAGGCTTTATGTATGAAAGGGAATTCACCCACATCACCTCAGTCTGGGTCTGCGTTAGAGCCCTGTCAGACCGGTCACCTGAACTGCTTCAGTGCCAACCAGACACAGACTGAGCTCACATATTTCTCTGCAGATGACGAAGGCAGCGAGGGAGAGACACAAAGAGGAAAATGAGTGAGGAGGACGGAAAGAGAGAGAGAGAGAGAGAGAGAGGAGGACTAACCAAGGGGACAATCAGACTGGCAGATGTGGTTTTACAGTGGGCAGCGTGTGGGGCCCGTCACGTTTCAGGCTGCCTGCCTTTTTATTGCTTGGTTCTGCTCCAGTTAATGATCACTTCTTGTCTCTTGCCTGTGCTGTGATCTCCCAAAAGACAGACCCATTCCTCATGAGTCACCAGAGACTATCTACTTACTTTACGACTATCTTTTTTTTTTTTTTAACTCGGTTAGTGCATCATTAATGTGTTTGGCAGCACCAGCCAAGGCCGAGGACACAATAACCTTCATCCTTCTTAAGAAGCTATTGTGATCACACTCAGATGTTATGTTTTCTAAGTGGCCACGTGAACTTTCCATCATGTGTTTAATGATTTACATGACACGCTGGTGTTTTGGAAGTCAACATTGGCAGTGTCCCAGTTTAGAGGCTGCCTCCTTCAAAGGACACTTAAACTGCAAAGATGTGTCCTTTAAGGACTCAAGACTAGTAATCTGATGCGACAGTGTTCCCTCTAAGAATTGAAAGCCTAGAAAACATTCTGCTTCACCACGTAAAGTCCAAATTTTACCACCAGAAATAAGAAATGGCTGACACAGTCTTAAATAGCGGTGATAAACACCACCTGATTGTACAAGTTGAGATTTTTCACTTCCACACATGATGGACAAGAAGGAACCAGATTAATCTTAAATATATCCATGTACATGTCATGAACATGAAATGTCCTGTGTCGAGGTGTCACAGCTGCTAACAAGAACAAATAGTGGAGCGTTCGCAGGTAAATAAGACACAGTCATGTGATCATCTAAATAACATGCATTTGTGTTTTTCATTACAGGACTCTGTTACAGTCCAATCATGATGATGCAATGTTTTCACTTCATGGTGGAGCCGGCCAAAAACCTGACGGCCAAGATAAAGGTAACAAGTTTCGGTGTGCTCTGGAGAAACATAATTGGGTGTTTACTGAGCAGACCTTCCTGGCAGGACGGTTTTTTGGGTCACCTCTACACTTAAGTAGGCAGTTGACATGACAACAGTTTCATAGCATCACGTGACTGCACGCATTTCTCCTTATTTAACGAGAAAAGGCCACTGTATGCAGAGAGATGCTGATGTGATGAATTGAGGCAGAGAGTCTGGGAGGGGAGGGGTGTCTTTTGTTTCTGCTGACAGGGACAGAGTCACGATGTGCATTTTGATCAGCCTGAGTGACCACCTCCTTTCTATTTTGACCTTATTACTTTCTAAGACACTTGGAAAGTAGTTCTCACGTCCTCCATGTCTTTTTTTTTTTCACTTTCCAAGCACTTTCCCACAGAAAACCCTTTATTTTTTTCCCCCTGCAGGAATCACACAAGCGAGCAAAGAAGGACAAGAGGGAGCCACTGGATGAGGATCAGCTGTTTGTTGTGGATCTGGCTAGAGACTTCAGTCGAGTGTGTCAGGTACGACCTCTGGCAAATACTCTATGTACATTAAATACACATGAAACCAGACAACAGTACTATTAGTTATACACCATCTTTTTGTTGATTATTGAATGTCAGCCAAGTTAAAAGGACATTAAATTCCTGATTTACTCACCAATCAAGTCATAGTACTGAGCTGTGCGATGACCCTATCATCAAAGATGATGATGATTCTGTATTCACCAATTCCTCCGTTCCCCTCTCTGTTTTCCCACTGCAGAGGTCGACAGTCCTGGAGCACATCTGGAACCTGGATGACATCTGGCCAACTCCTCTCTGCAGGGTTTTCATTGTACAATGGGCCGCTATGCTGGAGAGCAAGGTGCTTATCTGAGAGAAAAAAAATTCAGAAGAGAGTACAGGGGACAGGATTTAACTTTGCTTACTCAGGGTATAGAGAGAGCTTATTAGCTAAAGATGTTATCTTTTTGTCTGTAGAAGAGGCCCATGCAGACCGACGGCTGGCCAGAGATGGATGAGGGCAAACTGCCTGATTTGATTAATGAACTGGACCTGCTGCAGGCCAAAAATGTGATCCTCAACTGGATCAAGGACCTGAGAGCTCAGC
Organism: Lates calcarifer; assembly: GCF_001640805.2. Taxonomy (NCBI): domain Eukaryota; kingdom Metazoa; phylum Chordata; class Actinopteri; family Centropomidae; genus Lates; species Lates calcarifer. The sequence goes on from NC_066843.1 coordinate 14,116,536, forward strand.
CTGAGGTGGGACGATCACTGATCACTTATTTTTGCAGATTTTCTTACTAGAAACCATTTTATTCACAGTGATCATTTTGCAGCAAAGCGTGTGGCCCGGGGAACCTGTGGCGAAGGTTCTGGATGACCTGCAGTCGGCTTGGCGTTGGGGCCGCGTGCCCAATCTGCTGACTGCTATGGAGCTGGTCATGTGGACTTTAATGCTGCAGCGCCCAGATAAGGTAGGAGTCCATGTTATAATACTACACATACTGTGATCTGCACTTCATCAGGTAATTGTTCAGGCTTAATACATGCCTTCTGTGTGTTGTCTTGCAGGATACCATACCACAGCAGTGGCTCATGTGGAAGCAAAGGACGCAGAATATTGGTTTGTATTTTAAAACTGAAGTAAGTTCAATTTTATTGTATATTTTTAACTTTCACATCTTTATTTTACTTTCTGTTATTATCTCTTTACAGGTGCCATATCCTACATTCCTCAACCAGGTGAGTGATGTGTTTTATTTAAAAGATTCTGACTGCTTGCTTTAGTGAACAACACTACACCATTTTTGTCTAGACCATTTAATTGCAGTCCAAATGTATGAACATCCCCAAGGCTCAGTATTACCTTTGTAGCAAAGAATGTGGATGGTGTGCACATCCAACCCCAGCAGGACTAAAAACAGCATACAAACGAAAAGGAGAGGTTGCCCCACACAGAAATTTTTCCAGCTCCCAAAATTTTAATCGATGCAACATTTTGGTCTGCAACATCCATGTGAACAAAAACCAGGCTATATACAGAGAAAACATGGCACCAAAATAACACCCATTATCCCCCAAACAATTCACTAAGCACAATAAAGGAAAATACAGGATTTTAGACTATACAGGATATATGTGACATACATTTTTACATTTTTTGCTGTGAGAAAAATGTACGATTTAAACATTTTTTCATGTATTACACAGGACTACTGTTTGGGCTACAATCCTTTGTTTAGGACATTATGTGTTCTTTTTCTGTGGAGAGTAAATTATTTTGGCCTGTTTTTAGTTCATGTGAATGTTTGGCTGACAAAGACCTTGCAGGTTAAAATGTTGCATCAAATACAGTTTTGGGAGCTTGGAGATTTCAGTGCAACCAACCTCTCATTTCCTCATCTGCATAAAATCCACTTTTTGATTCTGTAAAAGCAGCTTTGCATCATTATACCGTTGCATTCACTGTCATCTCTTACCACAAAAGTCTTCTGTTTTTGCAGTGTGGGACTGGATCTCAGATGCTGCAGGTACAGTGTTCATTTTTATCAAAGTGTTAGTCAGTGTTAAACTTTCTGAATCTGTTTGGTAATTCAGACTTGTGCCTGTAGTTGAGGTGACTCTGGATCTGGACACAGCCAACCCTGATCTGCTCATCTCCGCTGACGAGAAGAGGATGCGCTGTGGCTTTGAGAGGAAGGATGTCCCCAACTACCACCAGCGCTTCGACGGCTGGTGGTGTGCCGTCGGGGTGGAGGGCTTCAGCTCGGGCCGCCACTACTGGGAGGTGGAGGTGGGTGAGCGGGACTGGCGGCTGGGCGTGGCCAAAGAGTCGGCCCTGAGGAAAGGCTTCAAGTCGCTCAACACCAACACGGGGTACCTGACCCTGCGGCTGGAGAGGGGCACCGAGCTGAAGGCCCTGACCGTGCCCTTCACCGCCCTGCCGCCGGGCCTCATCTCCCGCAAGGTGGGCATCTACCTTGACTACGACCATGGCCAGCTGTCCTTCTATGACGTGGACAAACACTTACATATTTACACCTACAACGAGAGCTTCACCGAGAAGCTGTTCCCCTTGTTTGGCACAGTGGAGATCATCAAGGATCTGGTGATCAAGTCGCCAGCAGCGAAGACCCAGTGTCTCTGCTCCACATCCTGCCTCTGGGGTTGAGTTCCCTTCTGTCACCTCTCCCTTTAAAATCCAGTAGACATCATACTAAAGTATAATAAACCAGGTATATAATACTGTAATCAGAATCAGAGATCCTGATGTAAAAGACCATCAATAGCTCCGCTACGTGACCACACTCTATGCTGCTGCTGCTTCAATGTGATTGTTGCTGCCACTTTCTCACTAGAGAGTTACCATGTTATCCATGTTGCTCACACACATAATGTATTTTCATACATTTGAAATAAAGCCTATAGCATTAATGTAATGTATTGTGCAATATTAACCCTGCAGTGAGAATGCACTATGTGAATAATAAATAAACCAAATCTGTGTCTTGAATTTTGTTCTGTTTATTGGTGCAATGACAGTGACAAGCCCAGACCCTGCTCACCTTCACACCATTCTGGGTAAATAAGCCGGTGGTGTCAGTTATCAGCCTCAGTATCTTGTCTCGTTTCTCTCCACTCACCATTCCACCTTTCTTCAGCCTTTCATTTCTCCTCTGTCCCTGCCAGGGCTATTTCACACTCTGTTTTCCTGTTGGCTCTGTTGTGCACTGGTACACCAAGAAATGCAGTCAGGTACTGAGGACAGGGTGGTAAATAGAAGTAAATGTATCAAAAGGGGAAGAATATTTTAATATTGAGGAGAAAAGGAATTTGAAATTTGAGGTCATTTCAAGTAGTAGTTTCAATAAATGTGGAAGACAACAAGATAAAGAATTTATACATGTGTTGTGGTCAAATAGCGAGAAAAACATTTTATTTTATGATAAATTTAAGGGGAGTTTACTGTGTAATCGTAGACAATGCTTAATTACCAACTGTGCACAAGAAGCAGCTGCACTGAGGCCCCCAAACTGCAGGAGCCCTGTACTCTGTTAATTGGTTTGTGGATAAATTAAGTGAAATTTGCACAGGATTTGCACCACTAATCAAAACTAAGACAATAAGGGCCTTAAGGTGGGCTCTACTATCTTGACACCTTGTCATTAAAAAATTCCCTGGGTAAAAATTTAGTTTTAAGACTTTTTTTGTCTTAGTTATGTGTTTGTATGTTTGTATGTTACTCCTAAATCACAGCAAAACCTGGGTCTAGCAGAACACTAGCGCAGAAAACCTATACATACAAATTAATCTGACCATGTAGCCACTTTTGTGCCAATTTTATGAACTATATTTTGTAAATAAACTTTATTTATTTGCTTTGGCAACCTAAATATTGTTGCTATTCATGAGTCATACTATGCATCAGTAGAGATTAAATCACCTGACAGTGTATGAAGCTGTTAAAATCAACTCCATCTCGACCAGCTAAAGCAGTAAAATGCTGCTTGCATGTCAATGTATTAATAATAGGCTAATAATCCACTAATGAAATATATTTAACACTGTGATAGGGCATACGCACATTTAGTGCTTTTTTAGTACAATTTTAAATGCAGGGCTTGCATGTAATGTAGTATTTTAATAGCGTGGAATACATGTGCACATTTAATGTACAAAAATATGTGGACACCCCCTGTCCACATACATTTGGCCACACAGTGTAACACTTATACGTTATTAACTGAAAGGCGTGATCCCGGCTGCACCAATCACAGAGCTCCTATTTTCACCAAAGCAATACCAATACAAAACAAAAAGAAAAGATTAAGCAGACTTTACGAATGAATGGTGTGGGGTCACTAAGCACATGTTTTTTAAAAAACATTTATTTTCTTTTTAAGATACTTTCACGACCGTTCTGATGATGTCATTGGTGTGCGACGACGCCTGAACGGTTCATCTATGACAGAAAGACAATGACAACAAGTTTAAAACAGGCTTTAAAAACCCACTTTGGGTTCGACAGCTTCAGGTCTAAACTACAGGAAGATGTTGTTAAAACAGTCGTCAGGGGTAAGTTTGCCAACAGTCTGTTTATCTGCTGTGTTACTTTATGTAGCTCTGTGCTAATTAGCTGACGTTAGCTGGCTAACAGCAACAAGTTCACCGACGATTAATAACATGAAGTTGGATGTGAATTGTATGTGACAGGTAGTGTTGTCGTTGTCATGGACACAGTAAAGCGTGACATGGTGGTGTTGTGTGTGTGTGCGTGTGTGTGTGTGTGTGTGTGTGTGTGTGTGCAGGTGATAGGGATGTGTTTGTGTGCATGCCCACTGGAGCAGGAAAGTCTCTGTGTTACCAGTTGCCTGCAATGCTGGCTGAGGGCATCACTCTGGTTATATCCCCGCTCATTGCTCTCATTCAGGTCAGTCTCTGTCTCTGCATCAACCACTCCAATGCAAACCCTTTAGACACGTCTAATGCTGTGTGTTCAGTCTCAGTTATGTGTTGCTTCCCCTCCTGTGCCCCCCACCCCACCCCAGGACCAAGTGCAACACCTGAGGGAGCTGAACATCCCAGCCTGCTCCATCAACTCCAAACTCCCAGCAGGCGAGCGCCGCCTGATCCTGACCGACCTGGGGAGCAGCAGCCCCAAGCTGAAGCTCCTCTACATCACTCCGGAGATGGTGGCCTCTCCCTCGTTCCAGCCCTGCCTGACGGGCCTGTGCTCCCGCGGCCTGCTGTCCTACCTGGCCGTGGACGAGGCTCACTGCGTATCCCAGTGGGGCCACGATTTTAGGCCGGACTACCTCAAACTGGGTGATCTCCGCGCTCGCCTGCCTGGAGTTCCCTGCTTGGCCCTGACAGCGACAGCGCCCAAGAACGTACAAGAGGACATTGTTCAGTCCCTGAGACTTCGCTTGCCGCTGTCTTTTATCACACCTGTCTTCCGCAGTAACTTGAACTATGATGTGATCTTCAGGGAGCTGCTGCCGAACCCTTACGTCCACCTCCATGCCTTTGTTAAGAAGGCACTGGCACAGGACAGCGGGTCCAGTGGACAGGTCAGTGGACTGGACTCTGAGTTGTTGGGATTCTGTGTGTGGCTCTGTTCCTTTCCTCTTAAATGATAGATCACCCTCTGCCTCGCCTTAATTTATTTGTTGAATTAACATCCGGTTGGAACGTTAACAGATCATTTGAACAGATAGAAACAAAAATTTGAATATCTATGGTTAGCGTATCATTTCTCAGTGTTTGTGGTTTGAAGCAAAATCAAACAAAGCCCTAAAAATTCTTGACTTTTCTCAGAGCACATTGAAACTGGATTTTGCGGACAGTATTGTCAAAACTGAAGCTTCTCCGATGGGTATTTGTGACATACATCGTGTCTTATTTCGGGTGTTTTTTGAGCCTATAATCCCTCAAATTCAACTCAAATAGTTGTGACAGAGATACACTATGTGCCGAAGCAGGATATTTCCAACTGGACAGTGACATTTTTATTTTGACAGACTCAGCTGTGATATGTAATAAACTCACTTCTGGAGGATTATTATAAAATATAAAATTGAGTATAAAGCATGCAGCAGGATAAGGAGGTGCCTCTTTGTATTATGAATCATACAGTTCTTGTTTGATTCAGCAGAATAACAGTCAGTTTTGGATGATAATATTTTCCCTTAGAATGCTGGTTTCCTCAAGCTATCTGATATTTGTGAACAGGGTTGTGGGATTATTTACTGCCGGACTAGAGAAGGCTGTGAAACAGTGGCTTACCAGCTGACCAAGCTTGGAGTCTTGGCCAAGCCTTATCATGCAGGTAAGAGTGTTTTTTCTCCACATGCGATGCAGGATTAGAAAATACCAGGAATGGGATTTAAATATTTGACTTCTGCTCTTCCAGGTCTGAAAGCAGGAGATCGCACAGAGGTCCAGAATGAGTGGATGCAGGGGAAGGTGCTGGTTATTGTAGCTACCATCAGCTTTGGTATGGGAGTAGACAAGGCCAACGTCAGGTGAGGTAACAAGGTATTATTTTGTATTTGCTGCAATATTTAAGTTTGTATGTGCTGAATGTTTTTGTTAATCCTGCAGGTTTGTAGCTCATTGGAACCTCGCTAAGTCCCTGGCCAGTTATTACCAAGAGTCTGGGCGAGCAGGGAGAGACGGACTGCCTTCCTCCTGTCGCACTTACTACTCCCCGAGAGATAAGGAGCAAATTAACTTCCTCATCCGCCAGGAGGTCGCCCGCAGACAGGTCAGCACAGCAACACAGGACTCAGAATATAAGGACTCAGATTAATGTCAATGTTTGTCAAACATCTCTGAACATTCTTATAGGAAAAACGTGGCTCTGCAAAGGATTCAGACAAAGCAGCCATTACAGACTTTGAAGCCATGGTGTCATTCTGTGAGCAAGAGGGGTGAGTGAAGAAATTTGTGCACACGTGCATGCAAATCACTTCTTCTTTATTGCTTACAAATCAAAGTAAGTAGTACAATAAGTGTAAAAGTCAAAGCTTCAACATCGTCACATGATGTCTTTACCCTTTGCACAAATACAACATGCAGGTTTATACATTAAACAGAGCATTACATGCGGTTTCACATAATGCACAGCAGAGGGCAGACTTGACCTCTCTTTATCCTTTGTTGTACAGTATAACAAGGAACACTCTCAGTTTTAAAAACAGCTTCCCCCCTTAGGAGGATCTAACCTAACTCCAAGTCTGACTAGCCAATTCTCATTCCTCAAGAATGACACATAGTCAGGTTTAGAAAAACATAACAAAATAATGTGGCTCCCCCCGTCGTATCTCACTGTGTAGTTGAGTGTTCTGAAGTTTTTTTTCCAAAATGATCCTACATACTTTTTCAGCTCACGCGCCCACATATTTTTTATTTTGCATTTGGGGTTGGCAGTGTGTTCTCCTCAGGTCGAGGGCGTTGGTGGTGTTGTTGCCCTGTGGAGCGCAGGGATGCTCCAAGGAATGTGGATTCTCCTGAAAACCTAGCTACTTTGGCAGGTGTGTCTGGCAGCCGGTCAGGACATCCTTCTCTGTGTTTGTCAGGTGCTTTGTTGTTCAAGGGTTTGGCCTCTTCAGTGACGCTGAACACACCCTGCGTGAGGTTCCGCCGTGCTACAGCTTGAATGTCTGCCTGTGAATTACACGACCATGACTCTCAGAATTCATGGTGCGTGAGAGGGCTGCAGAGAAAGCCTGCCTTTGTGTTTGTTTTCTTTTTTTGTTACTTTTTTTGTTTTTGGGCACCATCTCCTGTGCTTGGATGCCCAGTGTGGGAGTCAAATATCCAGAGATTGCCTGTGTAAATAATTCTCTTTGTGTGAAGCTCATTGGCTCAAATGTTCGATTCCCCCTTCATCTTGGTCTTGCGACAGCAGCAGCAGCAGCAGGTCGCGCAGGTCAGCACCGACATGAGCAGGACCAACACTGCAGGAGAGCAAACGGACAGTATCATTACCAGCTCAGTCTTAGAAGAACACAGAAACTCTGTAATGAAAGAGAGCTGACACTCACAGATGAAGGTCAACAGGACAAAGAAAGCTCCCAGCTCTATAGAGTTGGCATTGGGCAGACCCTGCAGCTTTAGCCATATCCTGTTCAGGAGGTTCAGCGTCTCTTCTCTGGCATCCATCCTATTGACAAGGCAGAAATGGGATGGATGTATTTACACTGAAAGAGGTCAAGCCTGAGTGTGGTTTACACAGTATCCCATTTATTTGCCTGCCTTTAATGTCATCAGGATATAACTCCTGTTGCTTGTTACTGACACCTTGACACTGCTGGTATGTTGACACTAGCACACAATTTGTCTGCTGTTTATCTCTGATAAACATGATAAACAGTTTCCCAAACTGTGGGTTTGTGATTTTTAAGAGGGTGTTTTACAGCCTGGGAGTGAACAGACGTAAAGCATGTAGGGTTTTTAGCCAAGTGTGTGTCTGAGAGTGAGTCTGTTTACCGAAGTAATGATACAGGGGGTGGTGCTGGTGGTCAAGAGTGTTCAGCATAACTAACAGGATAACCTCCTGTCAGGCTCTCTGCAAGGTATGAGGCACTTTTTCCATTGTGTCTAATGCGTATAGACTGTAATGTATTTATAACAACAATATGTTGTTTCAGTGCTTGGTGGAGGAGTGTCAAGTTATACGTGATTTACTGTAGACTGTGGTGTTGAGCTCTACAGTGAAATGGGTGTGACAGCCTGTGGGTTCAACTATTTGCTGGTTTTGGAAGCCATAGTGTGTGGTGTTGTGTTGCATTGCACTGCAAAACATTATTAAATGGTACAAACACTGTACAATAGAATTAAGTTCATTACATTGTTAAAGGAACAGTTCAACATTTGAGGAAATAATAATAAGGATTGTTTTTTCTTGCTGCTCAGGTTTGCATAAAGATTGGAAACAGGGGAAACAGCTAGTAAAAAAATACAAATAAAAAAATCCACATACCAGCACCTCTAAAGTTCACCATTATCCAACTGGTATAAAGCCAAAGTGTAAAAACATAATTTTACTGTTTTTCAATTGGTCATGTGCAGGACTATTTCTTGGCTATGAATAAAAACGATGAAACAAACAAGGTTTAAAGTTTTTCTTATTCAGCTTTAGAGATGCAAGTCGATTAATTTTGTTAGTGCTTTGGATAGAGTCAAGCTAGCTGTTTCACCTTTCCAGTCCCGTGCTATTAAAACCACTGCTAAACCAAGCCTTTTCAAGGCTAGCTAGGTAGCTACTGTGGCAGATGTCCCTTATTGATTAATGACATTTCTGCACAGTCAGTGTTTGGTGGGTGTCAATATTAGACCCTGTTTATATCAATTTTTCCAAAATAAAATTGTACTACAAACTTTTCTTCATTGATCCTTTGACTGAGTTACCCCGCCTCCTTATTTTAAAGCAGACCAGTTTAAATTTCCTCTGTGAGTTTGCATGTAACACGTCTGCTTTGAACACATTCCTCTCATTCTTCCCAGCCTGCAGTATTTCTCAGGTGCTTTGTCTCCAAAACACACTTAAACAGACACAGACGCGCTCACAGTGAAAGGCACTTACCTGTGGGAGTCTTTGTTGTTTTCACGCACTCAGCCAAGCCCAGACTAACTGGCAGAAATGACAAAACAGAAGTGAGCAGACCAGTTGATGAGGAGGAGACAGTGATGAACATGGCATTCTCCCCTGAAGGAGTTACCTGCTGAGCGCCTTACTCGTCGGCCTGTTGGGTTTTTTGTGGGAACGTGGAGTACGTCACTCAGAGGAGGAGCACTCAGACACTGCCTGAGATTAGCAGTCAGGTCGAGATTAGGGTTAGCAGGGATAATTCCTCAGGTACAGGTGATAGTCTGCACATGGAGTTGAGGAAGTTGTTGATGACTCACAAAAACAAATCCCATTCACTGCTCCTCTGTTCCGGTCCTTTTTAACCCTCCCTCCTTTGTGCCTTTTTATCTCCTCCTTTGTTTCCTCAGTTTGGACCTCAGGCTTGTTCTCTTCTTTTTGGTGGTTTTTAGGAGAGACACACATATACACACACACAAGTTATCTGCTGTGCCGTTTGACTGTGTGCCTCACTTGAGTTTGTCTGCCTCCATGGCTGTTTTCCCTCTGACAGTCCTGCCTGGGAGTGACTGTTGCTTCACAGACTCTTTGTGTGCCTCTCAGTCTTTCCCCACCTCCTCTGGTGAGGCTGCTCCTCTCTCTTTCATGGCCGTGGAGGCAGCATTTCCATTTCCAGCAAGGTAGTTAGTATGTTGTTGAAGTGGCTCGCCTAATGAGCTGCCTCCCAAACACACTGTGTGTGTGTTTGTGTGTGGTTGTGGTGTGAATATTGGCTGTTACATAAGACTGGATCTGATACAGGAGTGTGAGGCCTTTTTATAAACAGAGTGGAAACAATGTAAAGCAAGGATTATAATAAACAACATAACATGCAGGAAGAAGGTGAGCTCTTGTTAGAAATCAGTAGGAGTTGTGTATCTAAAAACCCTAAAAACCACTCCCAAATTGAGATTTAATTTGCTCTAATGCATTCTTGATATCAGTATATCAAGAAATACAGAGGGCAATAGCTCCATGTCTGTTAGCTTTAGCATTGCAATTGCCAGGCAGCTATATTTTTTATGTCAAGGGAGCCCCGTTTGGCTTATTTCATAATGGAAGCATTGATCATGGTTAGTGTGTGATGGTTACACAACATCTAATAGATCAATAGTGCACTATATAGCCTCTGCAAACAGTTTGTGTATGATGGAGGGGTGTTTGCTGTGTGCACAAAAACAACATCAATCTTGACCATTTAGATTAAAACTCTAACATGGAGCCAACTTCAGATTTTCTTGCATCTGTTTTGCTAATTTATTCTAACTTGCAGGAGCTATATCACTTCCCTGTCCTCACATGTAAGTAGTTTCTAATACGCAGTGTCTCTCATCCACCCAACAGTTGTCGCCATGCTATCATCTCCAAGTTCTTCGGAGACAAGGCGCCAAATTGCGCCGGCGCCTGCGACTACTGTCGTAACCCCAAAGCTGTGCGAGCCCAGCTGGAGAGAGCGGCAACCCTCAGCACCAAGACCGAGGCTCAGAGCAAAGAGCCCAAAGGACCCTTCGGTTTCCAGGCGGACACATACGGAGGTGGAAAGAAGGGCTACGGCTTTGAGAGGCAGGACAACTTAAGTGGCATTTTCTGAAATGTTTGATTTGATTCGTCCCACGTGGGATGCAGTATTTATCCAGTGTGGATTCAGTGTAATGTAAAGTATTGTTGAACTAACACTGATGTCACACCTTGTTAGGTATGATGAAGGGGAAGGTGGTAGCGCCGAGGATGATAATTTAAAGAGGAAAAAGGAGTTTTCTGACCTCTTCAAGAAGCAGATGAACCTACGAAAGGTGAAGCATAGTAACCAACACATGAAAACTCCTTTTTTTTTTTTTCAGAAACAAAAGAAAAACAACGATTCACATTGTTTGCATTGCATGTCTGTACATCTGTTTGCCAGCTGTGGGCAGCTGAAAGGCAGAGGGTGTGGTGGGGTGGGGGGTGGGGGGCTGTAGGGGCCCTTGTGAGTGGGGATTGTAGTAAATCGCTCCCACATGTTCAGTGGAACACATTGGCACAATGCTGAAGACAAACTATTCCTCAGCAGGCCCAAGTGGAGGTTAGACAAACAGTTTACAACACTGCATCAACGCAAACAGGAATGTTAGAACTGTAAAAGAGATAAAACTGAACAGAAACAACAAAGAAGAGATGGTCGTAATGGAAAATAAGGTGAAAACTGTCACTTCACTATAAAGAACCTCATGTAAATATTAATGACAGTGAAGAAAATTGGAAGGTGAAAGTGATGCTGCACCCAAATTATAAGAATTACAAGGCAGTATATGCAGTAGCCATGTCTTTAATAAAGTGGGTGGAGCTGGAGGGGTGGATTACTCTGGAGAAGTGGGTAAAAAATATTCTGTGGACATTTTAATACTTAATTCTTGTCACAGAATCAGTGGTAAATTAAAAGTCAAGCTGACACATCTGTTTCAAACTCAAAAGATACATTTAAATGTGCTCATTCAGCAGCGGAGAGGTTCAGGGTGATGTTAACATTGAATTATGTCAGGTGAGCGGTAATGCTGTAGAGATGGAGGAAGTGTCACTTCCTCTAAAATAATACAGAGTATAACACCACAGCAGATGTGCGCTGTCTGAATGGAAGTTACTTTGTTTCAGTAGAATATGTAGAACTAACTACTAACTTCTGTCTGCGCTTGTGTTTCTTTAGGGAAGTGACAGTCAAAGGGAAGAGTTTGTTCCACCAGGTAATATCAGTAAAGATGAAAATAATTGCGAATGAATATTCAGGCTGACATGTACCGTCGTGTAACTGGTGTGTCCTGCCGTGCAGATCCCGACTGCCGACTCAGAGAGGCCAGCAGCCAGAGGATCCCCAGGCTCACTGTGAAGGTACAACAGAGTGCTCCCAACGCCGCAAACACATTCCTCATACCTGCTGCACTCCATTAGCACGTCTGCAGGAATTCAGTGACTCATGTGTCATGTCATGCGAAGGGAGACGATGGAGCCAACATTTCAACTGAGCAATACAACGCCACTGCTGTAAATGACAGTGTATATACAGAATTAAAAGATAAGAAAAGGAAACTGGAGCAGATGACAGTAAAATACTGCCACTGTGGCCCATCTATGTATTACAAGTGATGATATTTTATACAGTAAAAGTGGGATTCTTCAGCTTCAGTATCTGAAATAAGGATATTTTCCATTACTCGTACATAGTTTGTGAAATTCTTTAGATGAGAAATGCAGTTTAAACACACTGATATAATTACAAAGTGTTGAACTGTGAAAATTGTGGCGATTTCCAGGCCTGCAAACATATCACCCACTCAAATGTCTTTGTAATCGATTGAATTAATATAATTCTTCTATAGCCTCTACCAGCACTTGTACATTTAATTTTATCACTGTGTTTTTTTCCAGGCCAGAGAGCACTGCCTGTACCTCTTGGAAGAGGCGATACATGCCCACAAGGGGGCAGAAGACATTTTCAAGTAACTATGCAGACACTCACTTCAAACATCATTCTTACACATTTTCTGCAGAAAATTAACACCTTTTCTCCACCTCTCAGCTTTGACCCTCTGTCCATGGCAGTGGATATTGAACATGAGGTCTTCAAGAACAGCAAGTCCTCCAACTTGTACAAAGCCGCCGTCCTGAAGAAGGTAACTGTTTGACTGTTCTGCTGTTGATATGAGGAAGACATGTTCCTGACACATCTCTTATTCTGAAGGTGGCAGAGATGAAGACAGCGGCAACTCCAGCTGCTGGATTAGAAGGAGGCAAGACTAGCAGCAGCTGTGAATCCAAAGAAGCTGATTTGAAACTCAAAGGGGAAGCAGCCTCCTCCTCTTCCTCATCCTTTTCTGAGGAGGTGCAGGGGTTTACATCTGCATCTGAAATCTACTCAGTAAGACCGCTTTAGTGCAGCCTTTCAGCTACTTTATAAGCAATTACTGCGGCTTCTTGTGGCTGCAGACAGTCGCTCACATATAAACAACCTTTTTATCATTCCTCCAGATGAAGCGTAAGAGGGTAGGTGCAGGCCAGAGGGGCTCGTTCAACTCCTTCCAGAGTGCCAAGGATCTGCTGAAGACCTCCACATCAGACACCGCTTCTAAAAAAGAGTCAGAGAGTGGCGGGTTTTACAGCAACAGCTCAGGAAGCTCTGGAGACAAGGATACATCTTCGGCTGTAACATCGTCCACCAGAGCCACAGCAAATGCGGCGGCGACGGCAGCCACCTCCGTGAGCAGCCCGACAAAGGGCGGCAAAGCCATGAGCAAGAAGCAGCAGAAGCTGGCCGAAGCGGCCAAGAGTTCCCACAACATTTCCCAGTACTTTGTGAAGAAGCAAACTCCAGGAAAAAGCCAGGAGGAGCCGGAGACTCTGAGCGGAGTTGATGCTGCCACTACCACTGTGATCCCCCCAAGAAACACCAGCCAGCATGAACACTCACCTGTCACTGTGGAAACTGTAGAGAACAGTCCTGTGGAGTTAGAGACTCGGAATGTGATCCTAGAGGAAAGTAAAGCAGACGTAATAGTTATAGATGATGACGAGAGGGAGGAAACACAGAAAACAGAGACCTCTGAGCTGGAGCAGGTTCAAGACACATCTAAAGAGGACATGAGGTCTGCCACAGAGACACAGACACCCTCACACACACAAGACAGACCAGAGGAAGAAGCTAAACCAGCTCCAATACATGAGGTAGGTGCCTGTTCCCTATCTAGTATTAAAATCTATTTCCTGCACAGTAACTGAATGATGACACACGTATGTCCAGTTGACAGATGATATGAAAGCCAACACGGGGTCGTCTCCTCCAGCGAAGCGCAGCCGTCCTGCAGACGGCAGCAGCAGAAGAGTGACCTTCAACCCTAACGTGGAGGAGAGGGCGCTGCAGCCAGTGAACGAGCCTCCGAAGCCGGTGACGCTGAAGGAGGCGGCCGATATCGTGGTCCGCTACCTGGACCCTTTTTATACTCAGGGAAAGTTTGCCAACAAGGTGAGAGAGGCGATTATCATCTTTCAGTTTATACAGAAGCAGCACAGTGTGAAGTGAAATGACACGTTTGGCTTGTTCGCTGATGAATTTTCCGCTGTTGTTTTCTTTGGTTGTAGGAGCTGTTCAAGTCCTTTGCTCGCTACCTGTCTCACCTTCTTGCAGAGGGAAGGAGTCGGGGAAAAGGCCAAGGTAAGAAGGAGAGAAATCATTAAAAATAATAAACAGAATGGACAACTGACTTTTTCCTGACTCTTGTCTCTGCGTCTGCAGTTAAAGCTGAAGCCAAAGCTCTCATCAAGAAATTCTTCAGCCGAGTCCAGCGCTGTGAGAGCGAGGCGGACTGGAAGCACCTTAAAAGACCGCACAGCTGTAAAAGCACAGAGAACAAGGAATGATAGTAGCCATTTTTAGGGCCAAACCCCTCTTCTTTGTCAGTGCCTCCTGTTCCAGTGATCTCAGGCTTCATCACAGACGCCTGTTGACCTGCTTTATGGTTGATTTGCTGCTAGAGTTCTGCTTTTTTTTGTTTGTTTGTTTCCCAGGCCAGTTGCTGCTACAGTAGTTTATGTTGATAGCCAAGCAATAAAATGTGGACTGTTACAGCCTGAGAGAGCAGAGGCAGCACTCTGTGCACATTAAGTGTTCTTTATGTTGCAGCCCATGAACTGAAAACTGTGTACACTTCATCCTCTGGGGACCACGAATGTCTGAACCAATTACACAGCAGTCTATCAAATAGTTGAGATATTTCAGTCTGGACCAAAGCTGTGGACCGAACAACAAGTGATTTCATTTCCATCCATAGAGTCATCATAGGCTAGAAATACATTATGGAAACAGTAGACAGTAATGTTAAGTATACATACTCTGAGGTAAATGGGGATAAAGCTTAAAAAAACAATGGATGTTTAAATGTTTGACATGAACCAGATGCTGCTATATATTTTGTCTTTGGCTGCTGGACTGCTGAACAAAGAAAATGGGTATAAATGACATAAAACTGTCAGATTTGTTTTTTTTTTTTTTTTTTTAACTTAAACTAAATTCAGTTTTGTCTTAGATTGTGTCTGGGCCTTAGCAATAGGAGAAATTGTGCTGAGGGATATTTAGTTTTTCTTTGTGGCAGCATTGTCTCCAATGAGGGGAATGATCCTTATATTAGTTAAAGTGCCTGTCAGGACTGTGACAAACCACAGTTTCTGTCTCCACAGACAGGAGGAAAACCCAAAGAGCACTTGAAGCACTGACAGACACAGCCTTGACTGTTTGGAGAGTCTGAACAGCCATAGTTTATCCACTCTTTGCTCCTAAATGTTTACAATAAAGTCTGCGCTGAATGGGAACAGACTGACGCAGCGTGAGACGTCCCTTATTGTGCGTTAATTAAAGACTGCTAATGTCTACAATCGGACAATTAAACTCATCTGCGCTCTTGGGGCGGGGGTGTGAGGGGAGGTAAAGAGGAGACGTCCGTGCCGGGTGACGTCACCCCATGAGTGCTGCCTTCAAGCACTCCAAGTAACTTCCGACCTCTCATGTCCATAAGGTTGAGGATGAGATAGAAGGGTTGTAAATGGCTTTAGAAGGTTGCATTAATTGAGAAAAACATCAGCGGAAGCATTTGTGGTGACACATCGAGGATTAGTGTCACATTTCAGGGACACGTGTGAAGATTAAATGCATGTTTTGAGTTGATGCTTCCCCATCTAGGTCAGGTGCTTTCCAAAAGTAGCTTTGGAGTAGCTACTAAAGGAAGTGAGATTAGCCACTGAGACTTTTCCCGCTTGTAATTAACGACATTTTATGCTGAAGTGTGTTAAACTAGACTATTATAATGATATAGGAAAAGGGCAGCGCAGTGGTGGCAGGAAAAGAGTTAAAGTGCCCATATCTTATGCAGCATTTCCGACGGCACTTGAACAGCAGCAGCAGCAGCAGCAGTATTCAGCCACAGCTGAGCGGTGAGCGGGGCTGCCGGCCCGCGTCTGCAAGGCCCCCACTGCGCATCAAAGACTGATGAGACAAACAGAAGAAGCGCTGCGGTCTCCTCAACCAGCTGCTGCTCAGTTCATGGCTTCAGGTCTGAACGCTCGGATGCGGTTTCCTTCATATCTGCAGACGGTTCAAGGAGGAGCAGGTGCGCCGCCGGGATTTTCTCCTTAAGTGATTTGTCTCAAAGGGTTACACACTTGGTGTGGTGGGGGAGTGGGGGAGGCAGCGCCGCTGTTGTTTGTTGTCACTTCCGGGCGAGCCGTGGGTGAATTAGCCGACCACATCGCCGGTGAAGAGGAAGAAGAAGGAGGAGGAGAAGTTCATCAGCATCGATGCTTCGCGCGGGCAGGATGGAGGAGTTTGTCACGGAGGAAGAGGAGCCCTGGTACGACCAGCGGGACCTGGAGCAAGGTGAGACATCAGTTTTCTCCTGTGTCAGGTTTGTGTGGCGCGAGCGCAGGATGTAACAATGCCCCATCCACAACCTCTCTGGTTCCCTGGTTCTCTTTTTAGATAAATAGATTCACGCAGGAAGGTGGGGGGTGGATGGACAGAAGGGAGGAGGTTGCATCCATTGTAAAAGACATTTAACGCACGAGTGCACGCGCTATGATAACTGTAAACCCACAGAGTCTGGAGCTGCCTGCCCTTCATCTCTGCTCTCTTCCCATGCCAGTTATTTTGATCTTGTCAGTGGTGTTTCCCAGAATAGTCCTGCTGTCTGACTGAGTGAATGTTGCCTCTGCTTCATCTCCTTCCTCGCAGGGCCACATCTACATCCCAGCTCGCCTGAGTTTTTTTTTTTTTTTAAATCTATAAGACACTTATATTCACTGCTGAGTTTGTGGGGCTGCACCAGTCATATATGTGGAGGTGGTGACATTTGCGAGGGTGAGTGCTCCTACCAAAGGCCACTGTGGGAGGAAGAATGCAGAACATTTCCTGAATTTTCTAGATGTGGAAGTTTTTGCACAAAGAAAAGACTCGATCAGAGCCACAACAGTGGAACAGACCTCGGCCTGTGTGTGTTCACTTGTTTGAAAAATTTGACTTACACAGGATGGAAAGCAATTGAATTTGTGACATTTTTTGTTTTGCAGGGAAGTGCTTCAACATAGGCCTGCTCTCATGCCTTTAACCTTAAACTAACATGGAGGGCACAGGCAGAAGGTCTGTCAGAAGTGTTGTGTTCGCATTTGTTGCTGAGCCGTCCTGTGCTGCCTTTTTTCTGATGCGAAATGTGAGATCAGCCCTCACAGTAATGACTTAAATGGATGCAATTTGTCTGCAGTGCATCTCAGAGGAGAGGTGAGGTGAGGTGTGTGTGTGTGTATATGTGTGTATCCTCCTGTAGTGCCGGCCTCAGCATCACCCCATCTCCTGATTACCTGCTGACCCAGAGAACTAAAGCAGCTTTGTGTCTCATCATCGCGTTGGCAGGTGGATATTATTTTGTGTGTGTGTGTGTGTACTGTATTTGTGAGTGTGTGTGTGCATCTGCATCTCATCTCTGCGTTATTCAGCATCGAGCCTGAAGTCATTAAGCCCCCTGGTTGATCTGATTAGGTAGCCCTAGACTAGACCTCCTTAGTGAGGATCAAAGATCCCGGGGCTTTTGGGTCAGATTGGAGGCAACGCCGTCCCACGTGCACTCACAGTCGTGCATCATTTTGCCCCAGAAATGATGCTGTTATGCAACTCCTCTCCTGCCAGCTCTGCTATTTGGTGACCCCTGCGCTCATTATGATCCTGCAGACATATGAAGTGTGTCCGGGCAGATGGCGCGCTGATGTCATGTCTGATTTGCAGCCTCATCTGAAGTGGCCTGTGATTGAACATGAGATTTAACACATCACAGAGATGCATGTGCAGAGAGCAGATGAGGAAATGCACACATTGTAGCATCTATGGACGCCATGACTGCCTTGATGCTCATATGATCAGGGTCATCAGTGCACTTTGAGCAGATGTGACAGCCTTTTGTGTTATCAGGGTAACTGACATTTCCTCGACACGGCCTCTCATCTGTGCACGTGATTCAGAAATTACGTAAGCACGTGTCGACCCTCAGGAGCAGAAACAGTGCTGCTGCGATTGAGTTTGACCTGAGGGTGAAGGCTCAGTGCTCTCTCTCTCTCTCTCTCTCCCTCCTCACACGCTCAGCTCATTATCACTCGGTGGTTCAGGCCAGTGTGTTCTGCTATCAGTTCTGCATTGTTGAGACAGGAAATTACAGCCTGTCCCCCGCCTCCCTCAGCAGCTTCAGAGGTGAATGTAGCAGCACGGCGGCGGCGCAGTGTCAGCTAATGAAGCTTGTTAAATTTGTTAGATAAAACAGAGGGATTCCTGCTCCAGATACACAACACATGCACCACATCCAGTCTCATGTGCTTCGCACCCACGGTGATGCATGTGTGTGTGTGTGTGTTCCTGTCACCGCTCTCGCCTTACACTGTGGTGAGAAAGCGCTGTGTTAATCTCCAGTAATGGATGTCAGTGTTTCTCCCTGTCTCTCTGCTCCTCAAGTATTGTTATAGGCTCCAAGTGCGCAGAGCCAGCAGGATCCTCCTCCTCCTCCTCAGTCCAGCTAGGTTTTTATTGAATAATGAATAATGTGAATAATGTATGCTTCCTGCTGTGTTGTAAGATATCAGCAACTGTGAGGCCCCCAGGTATGCAGGTGGTAATATGATACTTATTTATTATTTATTTTTTATTAATATGATTCTTACAAAAACATCTTCTCACATCTTGGCTTTCATGAGGACGTCTTGAGAGAGAGCCAGGCCAGAAAAAGCAGGATTAGTGAAACTTTTGGTGCCAATTCAAGGACAGGATTTCCTCTTTCACATCTTAAGTTAACTTGATA
The DNA here is from genome assembly GCF_001640805.2 of Lates calcarifer. Classification (NCBI taxonomy): domain Eukaryota; kingdom Metazoa; phylum Chordata; class Actinopteri; family Centropomidae; genus Lates; species Lates calcarifer. The sequence continues at coordinate 14,135,264 of NC_066843.1, forward strand.
TAGATCCAGAGGCCTTTGCCTTTCAAATAAATGGTTTCTAATGTGTTATGTTCACCCTGGCTGCAGTGAATACAGCTCTCAAAAAGAGTACGGTCTAGACCTGCTCTATATGAAAAGTGCCTTGAGGTGACTTTTGTTGTGATTCAGCGCTATAGAAATAAAATTGAATTGAAAAGCACTCGTCCAAATCTTTTCCTGGTGAAACACTCCGTCACGTGTGGTGAGCTCCTGCCCTGTCCACACACACACACTCACCACTCTCTGCTGTTTAAGTCTGTCCTTCTCTCTTGGCTTCTGTCAGACCTGCACTTGGCAGCGGAGCTCGGCAAGACTCTCCTGGAACGCAACAAGGAGCTGGAGGACTCCCTTCAACAGATGTACATCAACAATGAGGAGCAAGTGCAAGAGATAGAGGTACGCTCGTCTTCACCTTTTGTGCACAGGACGTTCAAAGTCAGATCTCGTGCGCATCCCACACGAGAAGCATCTGGCACGAACCGGTTCCTCTTGATTTTGTATCGAGTTAATTAGCGTAAAATGTGGAGCATTTGGAAGAAAAAAGGAAAGAAAAAAAGAGAGAAGGGAGGGCCAGAATGATATGCAGATTTACTGAATGTGTCACCTCATCACAGCTCTAAGACTTCACTGCTAATTAGTCAGATGACTGGCTGTGGATGAGTGTGCTCAGCTGCTAACACAGCACACAGCTCTGAAGGAATCACATGAAATAAAATAATTTTAGAGTCTGTCGCCGTCATAAATGCATGTTGCAGGAATGTCTAAAGATTTCCTTACAACCAAATGGACAAATTTCCGTTATATTTATTGGCAGACTCTTTGTCCAAAGTGTCTTAAAATAAGTGCATTCAACCCCTAGAGAAACAAGCTGGATTTCATTACATTTCCACTGATCAGTAGTTCCTGACCTTTGCTGTCTGATCAATAACTCCACAGCTCTGTCAGACAAACTCAAGGTCCTTTAAACTGATTTTAAACTGGTTGTTATTCAACTATTATTCTTCATTGCACATGTCATGTTCAGGTGTCACAGCTGACTGCGTGTGGATATATTTTGTAATCAAATACAATAGCTGAGGTAATCCTGTTTAGAAATCTTTGCCAGAGTTGTATTTAGTCACTAATCAACTTGTTTTCCTTTCAGTACCTGTCCAAGCAGCTGGAGATGTTGAGGGAGATGAACGAGCAGCACGCAAAGGTGTACGAACAGCTGGATGTGACGGCCAGAGAGCTGGAGATCACCAACGAGAAACTGGTGCTGGAGAGCAAAGCCTCGCAGCAGAAGATAGACAGGTGACCCACACTGAGACTTGTATCAACCTCTGCCCTGCACTGTAGAAAAACCTGTTTTTGAAAAAGAATGATGCTACATTTATGATCACATTAACTTTTACTGGGACTTTTTGAAGCCAAAAAAAGCAAATGGATTATAGTGCCCTAAAAGTAAAGAAGTAGCTGTGTAAATTCTTTATTCTTCTACATTGTTGCTAATGTTATATGAGTGAGTGATAGCAGCCCCCCCCCCCCCTCACCTTAGCAGCACTTGTAACACTTGTGCTGTCTTAAGCAATATCATAATCCTAATCAGGGATTGAAGTTCTTTACAGATCATATTACTGGACTAAAGTCTACAAACAGTTTTCAGTGGCTGTCTTTGTTCTCTCTAAATGTGCTCCTTCACATTTGTTTTGTAACAGCGACTCAGTAGTATGTTGAGAAAAGGGAGTCATTTCATTAATGACATAACAAGCACAAGGACAAACATTTGCGTGTGTGTGCACAGGTTGACGGGAACCATGGAGACTCTGCAGGGTCAGGTGGACTGTCTGACGGCTCGGGTGGAGGAGCTGCGAACACTGGAGGAGCTGAGGGTGCGCAGAGAGAAGAAGGAGCGGCGCAAGACCGTCCACTCCTTCCCCTGCCTCAAAGAGCTCTGCACTGCGCCCAGGTGACTGACTGTTGAAGCTCATACACTCTCCTCTGTTTCCGGGAATTGAGAAATCAGTTTAGCAGTACCAACATTATAGTAATTGACTTTGTTTTTACCACATAAATAATTCAGTGGCCAAATCTTAAATAATGACAGAAAAGAAAAAAATAAACACCTGACAAACAAGTCCTCCTAAATGCTAACTAGCCTAGCTTAGCAGAGTAGCGTTAATTGCTGCTTCTCTCGTGTGGCGAAGCTACTTTAGAGTCACATATTAAAATGATTGAGTTAAAGATGAATCTTTTAAACTAGCTCAGTAGGTCAAATTGACAAGAAAAAGAAAGCTGAAGAAACAAGAATGCATCATTTACTGCATTTTCCCTGCAACGTTTAGATTGTCCAAACATTGAAGTCAGCATTAGTAGTTAACGTTCTTTGACAATGATTAATGATAACCACAAAATGTATGAAATTAAAGTTTACATCTTAAAATATGTTACACAGTTGGCTAAAAGCTTTAAAATCACAGCTATTGATGGTTTTATTATACCTCTAAAAATAATTCAGAGTTTGTGTGCTGACTTAATGACTGTGCAGTGGTAAAGTATAAAATCCAGCTCCGGCTCAGTGGTGCAACACTTTTTGTCAGGTATGAGGATGGTTTCCTGCTGGCCAACCCGGGCAGTGTTGACCTGGCTGAGAGACGACCGGTGGATGAAGAGAACGAGCGCCTGAGGGACATCGTCTCGTCCCTGCGCTCAGCCATGGCCATGGAGCGGTCCAAGAGGGAGGGTGCCGAGCGGGAGTGTGCCGCTGTGCTGCAAGAGTTTGAGCGTCTAGAACAGCGTCTCTTAGGAGCAGAGGGCTGCCAGCTGCGGGTCCAGGAGCTCGAGGCCGAGCTCCAGGAGATGCATCAGCTGAGGAAGTCCAGGATGTGTCTGATGGGGGGCATGGAAGACGGCCTAGAGACGCTTCTCAACCACGGTCCTGAGACAGACACCCCTGAGGTGGGCCTGGGGCTGGAGGAGGGTGGTGAAGGAGGTGCTGGAGAGGCGGGTGGTGCGGGGCAGCAGGGAGGCCCTGTGAGGAAAAGCTGCAGCGACACAGCCCTGAATGCAATCTCGGCTCGTGATGCCTCAGGCAGACGTCAGGGCAGTTACGCCCTCCATGCCAACGGCGTGCGCAAACGGGGCATGTCCATCCTGAGGGAGGTGGACGAGCAGTACCACGCCCTGCTGGAGAAGTACGAGGAGCTGCTGGGGAAGTGCCGGCGTCACGAGGAGAGCCTGTGTCACGCCGGGGTGCAGACCTCGCGGCCCGTCTCCAGGGACCCCTCCATGAAGGAGTACAGCATGATCTCTGCAGGGCCTTCGACGTCGGGGGCCGTCGCCACGCCTCCCACGCCCCCTCAAACTCCCTCCACCCCGGAGGCCCTGGAGGGGATCAGCAGGCAGGTGGAGCAGGTGGACAAACGGCTCAGCCAGAACACACCAGAGTACAAGGCGCTGTTCAAAGAGATCTTCTCCCGCTTGCAGAAGACCAAGAGCGACATGAACTCCACCAAGAGCAGAAAGACTAACAAATGAGCTGGAGCTCGTTGTAACAGCGACTGACCCCACAAGCACTGAATACAGTGATTATACAAAGCTTATTTATCTTAATTTACCTGACTGTTTTGAGGGCTTCTTGTTTAACATTTGCCCAGGACTGCAAGGGTGGACGCCTGTAGTCATGCAGTTGGATGAATGATGCATACTGTTAGCAGGGGGCTCCTCTATTTGCTCTCTCGGAGGGAAGCTGATTTGAAGCTGCCAAACGGATGAAATATCATCGTGTCTGTGGATGAAATGCCTTTTCTGAGAGACTGTAACTGACAAATAATCAAACCTGAAGGTCTTTTCTCTGTCTAAGGACAATCTAGTACGTGATGTAATATTTATAACTGAGGTGTACTGATGCAGAAACGATTTAACTATTGCCATCAACTTTATTTATTGAAAATAATTAAGCCAAATGATTAATATCTAAAAGAGAAAAAAAACAGCCATTGGCTTTGAAACTACTTAAAACATTTGAAGCATGTATCTGTCTAATAAACACTAAGTGCTAGATTGGTCTTTAAAAGCAGGTAGAAATGAATTACATGCTTTGGACCAGTTTGAGGTGCTGAAAAATTTGGCACAGTGATACTTAGACTGTGTGTGTGTGTGTGTGTGTATTCTGAGTCGGTTGGACGGTACAAATCCTTCCAGACAGCTGCCAAAGTGTTCTGTACATAAGTGTTTGATGTTTGCTTACATGGTGGTGTATTATGGTGAAGGAGATGACGCCTGAACGGGTGAAGACGCCTCTGGCGTTTTTCAAGTCATGCATTAGACGCTACAGGGGCCGAACCACCTATGTCTTTTGTTTCAGGGATTCGTTTGATCATTTCATAAATGACAAAATAATCAGTTCTAACACTATGCTATGGCATTGTCAAAGTTGTCCTTGTAGTAGTCCATTTAAAATGTTTTCTGTTGATTAAATTAAGATATGTATGCATCATTCTATATATATATTTTTTTTTTTTGCATTAAGTGCTCAGGGAGGCAACAACTCGAAACCTACCTTAGTTATAACTGATGAATAAAACAACAGGACACGCTGAGGCCCAGTCTGAACACTTTAATGTGAACACAGGATATCAGTAAACTGTAGGTAATACAAGTAGCACACATTGAGTCAAACCCAACCCACAGAGAAAAACATCAGTCCGTAACACATGAGAGCTGAATGAAGCTGCAGGAACAGACATCATTTACATAATTGTGGAGTGTATAAAAAACAAAACAAACACTTTTTAGATAACATGGTGTGTTAATCAACAGTGTCTGGTTGGGGACTGATGTCTCTGCACTGGTTCGGAAGTCAATTACAGACAACGTTTCACCTCACTGATGCTGAGCACAGAGTGCTGCCAAGTCAGCAGGAGCAGCATGTGGTCGTAAGAGACTGTAGGCACAGTGAGCATTGGTAATTGAATAACTAGAGAAATACAAGGTGAGCGGTTTAACAGTCCCTGTGATCGACTCAGGAAGGAACTAAGGTAACACCTCTGGACGCACTGGCAGTATGGCCTCAGGTGCTAGAGAAGAGACTGGGTGATACAATCGCATTAATACGATCTGGGCTGCTATTTAGAGTTACTGTAAATGACCTAAACTTAAAAGTTAATTTGACTGATATTTAGAAAACTACTGAAATGAAAACTTTGTAAATGATCAAGGTTTGTAAATATAGCTAACATGATTGACATCTATGTGTAATGGCTTTTACAAATCATCAAACCTGAAATAAAGGCGATAAAAAGTCCTTAGTCCTGATTCCCTGCCCTTATATTACAAGTATTGTTAAAAACAGGCTCACATGATGGTCTGGCAAATATAATCTGAAGGCAAATGGCTCATCTAGGTTTTCTATTTCTTCCTAGGGGTTCTTGTTAAGGCCACATGGCTGCTAAAATAACAGCCAAAATACCCTGATCAGTAGAGGAACAGCTGTACCTAAAGCAAGGGGTTGTAAGGGGTTAGAGGTAATTATGTTTCCCCTGCTCTCTCAGCAGACTTTTCAGGGTGCTAAACTATTTGAAAAAGGCATGGCCTGAATTCCGAATAATTTACCAAGACCCTGGAACAAATAATCTGCTCAAAGGCTTTAGGAGGACTGCGTCCAAAAGTTGTGTCCAGCAATGATTGCTCAATGACCGTACAGTGGCCACGTACATACAGCACTACTGCTTCCTGTACTATGCTTTCCAAGGCAGATCGTGGTAATCATACAAAACAATCTGAAAAACAGAGAAGAAAGAAAAAGGGAGAGGAAAAGACAGCAGCGAGGGGCAAAGGAAATCACGTAGTTCATCACTTTTCCAAGAGCAGTTCACAAATAATATTTTTTACAGATTTTTTCTTTTATAAACAAACTATAACTGCAAAATCTGGATTGTGCACATTGTTTGCTTTCTCCATTTTTAAAGATTTAATACTTAATAGAAGAGTCAGGTTGGGTGCAAACAAAGCGTTACTATGGGAGGAATGATGAAGTGATTGGAATTTAGAAAAGGGAAACGAAACTGTAAGAGCGAGAGGAAAGGGGGTCAATGGACGGAGAGAGCAAAAGCTTAAATCGACGCATAATCCAGAGATGGATCCAGGCAGAGAAAAAAACGGAATGACAGCAAGAGAGAAGAAAGAGGGGCGAAGCAGAGGAAGACCTTGATGGAGGATGGCAAGGGGTGAAATCACTCTTTCCAGTCTTTCTTGATAGTGAGGCTCCACTCCCAGGAGAGATGGTCGTGTTTGTCATCGTCGGTGAACTTGGACTTGATGTCATAGGTGCCACGGGCAAGCATCCCTTTGGGTGACTCCTCCATGGTGGTGAGGAACTCGTATTCCTGATCCGGTCTGGGCCCGTAGCTGCCGACCATGTACTCTGACTTGTCAACTAGATGTTGGAGAGGGTGGGAAAAGAAGGTTGTGTGACACAAAAGTTCATGTAAATATACACAGATTTTACAAAAACAGAAGTTGCCTCATTATTGAGAGGAAATGTATCATATGTACATTAAAAACAGGTCAGTTACGTAATCTAATCATCTACTTCAATGTAGTCCAGTAGAGAAACATTAACTAAACCTACTCGCTGATAAGTACAACAAACAGCTGTACTTATCCCATAACCCTAAAAATACAGTATGACCTACAATTTTATCATATAACAGGGAAGTAGGTCCATGTGGGGCCAATTAAAACTTGGTTTTAAAGGAACAGTCTGACATTTTTGACACATTCTTTCCAAAAGTAAAATCAGAAGTTTAATACCACTCCCAGCTTTGCATAGCACAAAGACTGGAAATACAGGCTAGCCTGGCTCAAAGTAAGAAATTGTTTTAAACCATCTTTTTTTCTAATCTGTATGAACACTGGAGAATAAAAATGACAGTTCACTATTTATGCACCAGACATCTTCTTGGCTGGTGAAAAGCCAAAATTTAGGGAAGTTACTGGTCTTGATCAAAAATAGCCTGCACACAAACCCCTGTAAAACCATAACTTGTCCAGATATAACATGTTAATCAGTAAGCTTTAGTGGTGCAAGTAGTTGGATTTTGTTACCTCCAGACAGTCAGGCTAACTGTGTCCCCCTGTTTCCAGTCTTTGTGCTAAGCTATGCTAACTGACTACAGGTTTGTATTTACTGTACAGATATGTGAGTGGTATTGATCCCCTCGTCCAACTCTCAAAAAGAAAGCAAATGAATCCATCGCCCAAACTTTTCCTTTAAGTCAGAAGGTGCTGTGTAAAATCTACCTGAGGAATTGCAGAAATTAAATAAAATAATTTGACAATTTTACCTTTAATGCCTTTCCTGAATGACTGCTGAATGTACTTCAGGCCTGACACAATTTCCTTGTTGACCTGCAAAAAAGCAACATGCATCATCCTGCTGAGCAGTTTCTTATGACAAAGACAGCTCACTGCAGCTGCAGTAACAACTCCACGCCTCCAACAGTCTGTCACAACAAACCGAGACAAAGACCAGACTTTCCCTCACCTTGAAGTTGATCTTTATTTTGTACTCAACTCCCTCTTTCAGCACAAACGGGTTCTTCCTGAAGTTATCCAGGTCTCCTGATAGGGAAAAGCAACGCAGCAGGAAAAGAGAAGTCAGTGATACTGACCACCAGGTGGCGCAGAGCTTCAAGTGAGCACAGCTCTCCTGCTCTACTGTAGTTCAGTGTGGTCACCAAGGGAGGGCAGGAGTGCCATCAGGAAATGGCTCATTAACCCAGTTGAACAAGAATTATGTCATTACTAATTATCGGAATAATGACTCAGCAGGTCATTTGGTCTACATTTGCACATAAGAATGAGAGTGATTACTGTTCATAATTAATGTTACTATGAGCTAATTCCTCCAGTGTGGCTGTTGTGAGGAAAGACAGATGCCTAAATGTGGGTGTTCATTTCACATGCCCTCAAGTGAAAAATCTTTCAGATGTCAACGACAAATGACCTGTTTTGACTCAAAAATCTGCTGCTCCTGCGTCATAAAGACCAAACTGTCCTGTCTGCTATACTCACCCTGTAGATCAAGGACCAGAGGATGTGGCGCTGAATCACAAACCAGAGTCATTCGCGTCACCTGCACGTTGGGGGCTTTGGGATCTAAGACAGAAAGGAGGGTCAGAGAAGTCAAAATTATGGCTGTAAGATGATCAGTATATAGTAACTGTTTTAGATAGTTAGATAATCCATTTTTATATACCGATAAATATCTCAGCAACTATGCTTTTTCATTTAAATCTTGATGTTTTTTCCCTCACAAATGGTCAGTCACAAACCTAACAAATTTAATTTTTCTGAAGTTTAAATTCTAACAAAATACTTCTTTCTTCTGCCTCTGCCCCTACTCTTCCACTGTCTGAATAAGACATAATAAGACAATATTTGCTGAGTATCATCTGAAATCATTGAAATATTTTTCTATTCTACAAGGGCCATACTATATAAATGTTTTGTTTAATGTCTTAAGACAAATGTCAAAGTGCTTTGCCAGAGCACCACTGTCCAGTCATTCACTGTTGACGTTCTTAACCATAACAGTTTTCAATACTACACACACACACACACACACACACACACACTATTTTAAAAGGGTATAAAAAGTAAAGCAGAGATTTACTATAAGTGACACTGTGGTGGTTTTTGCAGCAGATGTCTGTGCTGGTGAATGTGTACCCTATCTATGAGTGTGGTTTGTTGGTGGCTTTGCAGTTGTTCCAGAAGATTAAAAGTGATCACTAACCTGCAACCACAGCAGTGTTACCCAGCAGCGCCTCCTTGTACTTGCGCAGACTCTCATCGTCTTTGTCCAGCTCCTGGATCTCCTGTAAGCTCTTCTGGGCGGGAGGTTTGTAGTTGACTGCGCTGTCAGCCTCTTCGTTGGCTGCTGCAATCGCTGCCAGCTGCTCAGGTGTAGGTTCCTGCTCTGCCATGGTGCTAACCACAGCAGGAAATGTCACAACAGAGAGAACCGGTTAGAGGACACAAAAATAAAGTAATAAAGACTGATAACAGGGGTCCACACAACACACCACTTCCCTTTTCACTCTTTACTTTGCTTTAATGAAATCTGACCTACAGGCAGCGCCTGGTTATTAGACATGCAGCTGCTAGATAATTATTACAGATTACTTGCCCAGAGGCAAACCTTAGTGAACTTTGACTTGGGGCTCTGGCAAGGTAAAGCAGCAGTTCATTTAGAAACAATGGAAAACTTATTTTTCAGTTTACTTTACAGTCTATTCTCTGTATTTTCACTCTCTAGAGTATAATGCCACTGCAAATACTGGAAACACTTCAGTAACTTGAGTTAATTAAATAAAAAGTTCAAGCTCAATGCAGATTATCGTGGGCAATCATTATTTTTGGCAAGAGACAAGTCAGTGTTACTGTGTTTTTGTTCCTTTAGCACCTCAGTGTATGCACGTGAGTGCACCAACATACACACTAGCTGAGACAGGACACGTGACGCCCTGGCCCTCACACAGTGTTACTTGGCTATGGATCAGTTTCTCTGAGGCCACAGCAGTGACACAGAGCAGGGGCCGGTGGTCTAAACGCTGATGATTATCTGAGCTTCAGTCTTCATTTGTCTCAGGCTTCAGCACTGAGACAGCTGAGGAGCAGCAGCGCTAATATGGCTATCTGCACCCAGCTGCACTGTCACACCAGTCACTACTCATTAGGAGTAAGGACACTGATTCAGAGCAGGAAACAGCGCAGGACTTCATTTTTCTTTTTTTTTTTTTCCTGAGAACATAGAGGCACTTGAAGTATGCTATGAAACTCAGTAGTTGCTTATTAAACGCTGTGGAAAATAGAAATTATCTGTTAACATCTGGTGCACATATGCTGCCTGCGCAAAGCTGATCAACACCTGCAAAAGCCAAGAGACAGCTGGATGACGATACGCTCGTAACGCTTGTTCTGTGCGGTCTGTTCTGCTCGTGTTCTCTCTGCAGTCCCCGGAGAACTGACAACACACAAATCAGTCTGATGGCGTTAGAGCTAACTCCATAGCAGCTGAGTTAACCAAAACACAAAGCATGTGCTTGTTGATACAGCATCAATGGTGTTTATGCACTTTTCTAATGCAAACAAAAATGTGTTTGAATTTTGTGACAGCGACAAAACACTCCTCTAAGTTCACTGGCGGCTACGCCCTCAAACCTCTCATCCTTACTGTTTCTGACATTTGCATGTTGAAAGAACTCTACTTCCTGTATTTGAGTGGGTTCAACCAAACACAAACCCACACTGTTAAACTGTAGAGGAGGAGTTAGCAATATGAAAATAATTGTAGTGTGTATTCTTATTCATGTCATTTTATTTATGTTAAAGGGCTAAAAGGAACAAAGAAAATCAATGCTTAAATCCTGATGATATGATCAAATCTGTGTACAGGAATTTTACTGCAGTAAAGTGAAAGAGGAAGATTATAACACAAACTTCTCCATTAAATTCAAACAAAGATTCCATAAATAATCCCTTTCTATTCTATAGCTGTTCAGTGTCGACATGTTAATTAAAGGATGTCACAAATCAAGCCAGCAAATCAGACAAATGCAAACACGCAAGAAAACCACCAGATGACACACAATCACCTGTGCAACACAAGTGGATACTGTTAGTAAAGCTAACACCTCAACACACAGTGTTTACAGCCTGAGGAACCACAATAAATCACACTACTGCAAACAGAAACAACAAAAAAACTGGTCTGTCGCTCTGCCTCTGTCAAACCCTCATCTCTGCTCTATTGTGTTGACCATATACAGCTGGGTATTAGCCAAGCAGGAACTGAAAACGCAGCAGCATTTTTCCAAATGGGGCCTCTGTGCTCCCATAAAAGCACAAATTCCTCTTCTGCCAATAGTGGTGGTTTTTTTTTTTTTTTGCTTTGGCCGGTCAGCTGTGTGTGAGAGTTTCTGGTCAGAGGGAATGAGTGAGAGAGAGACGGGGGAAAACACGACCAGATAACACAGAGATGTCGTCATATCATTCTTGAAGTAGTAGGGAACAGGTTGTTTTTCTTGTTTCCTGTGCTTGGCTCTTGTTGTGCGACCACTGCGAGCTGCGCTGTGTCAGCAGCGTACCAAACTTGTCACAGAGGAGGAAGTTGGTCAAATAAGACAGATGAGTTTCCCTGCTGCAGCTTAGGTACACACCCTGAAGACATGGGGGCGCACATAGTAGGCTTCTACTACATTTAAAGTATATGAGGGACTTTAGGGCTACGAGCAGGGATCTCACCTCAATACATTTGATGAAAACGTGTCTGTGAAATATGCCAGAGTATTAAAAACTTTTATCAGACAACTTTTGATTTTAGAGGTGATTGGCAGAAACTGAACTGTTCTGATAATCAATAAATCGTTTTCAATTGTTTTCGTTTTCGTGATTTTGGGCTCTAGTAAGATGTAATAAGCAATTCACTTTTTTCTAACTTTGAAAAATGCACACTGAGGTCCAAACCCGTTTGCACATTAATTCAAACTCATCAACATTAAGTACTATTTTGGCTATATTGTCCTCCTCTGGAACTGATCAGGCTCAGCTCCTCTCCAAACATAGTGTGTTGGAAATGTGTGTTGTGTGACACATTTTGCCAATTTTAGATTAAGATTTAACTCAGGCAAAGTACTTGTATGGCTGCTTGTGTTTAGACAGCATTAATTTTTCACAAGTTTGGTTTCTTTAAGGCTTTTGTAGAGAAACGTTTATATTTTTCACAGTAATAGAAAACAGAAAACCTTGTTTGAAAAATTGTTGAGCAGCCCTATCAAAGACAGATTATATATATATATATGTGTGTGTGTGTGTGTGTATATTATACATACATATATAAAATATAACAAATGCAGAAAACTAGGCCAAAGTTGCAAAACTACTGTGGATTTCATGAGGAAATTTTGACTGGAACTTTAAGAGTTACACAGACTGTATTCAGTCATGATGTATGATGGATCATTTTATAGTATAAATACAGTATATACTTTGCTTAGTGTGCATGAGCCAGTGCAACTTCCCTTTAGTGTTTCACTGTCAACAGTGTTGCATTTCCCGACATAAGCACTGGAAAATTTAGATCAAATTGTTATGCAGTGTCACACGTAACCAAGTACGAAATTGTTGATTCAGCAAATTAAAAGGCCCACGCGCTCCATAAAATGGATTAGTTTTAACAATATTGACATCACCACCCTCATAATGATACACATTGTTTGGTGGCTAACCCTGCTCAAACAATGCAGGCTGTGATTAACTGGCTACATACTGCCCTGACAGGAAAAAGGTCCCGTCATTGTTCTGTCCCGGTGCCTGCTCGGAGATAACATAGAGGTCATGAGATCGTGCATCCAAACACTGGATGTGCTGTTGAACCTCTCCACCTCAGTGTCCTAACCTTCACCTGCACAGTCCTGCACGCAATACTCATAATCTGACTAAGCAGCAAACACCGGACTTGGCAGCAGCTGAAGCCTCAGATTAGGCATGTTACTTAGCAACTCCACTGAGCAGAGAGATTATAGAAAGTGGGATTACAGCTAATGATGCATTCAGGCACTGGAGGGGAAAGTGTTTGGAGGTATCACTGGTGACACATCAAGAAGATTCTCTTGACAGGAGTCATTAGTGTCACTGAGACGTGACTGAAGATAATTGGTCAGTGAGCTCAGAGAGGACCAGGGAATCCCTGCGGGATGATACAGGCTTTATGAGGTGGAGTGGACGGGTGTGCTTGCGCGTGTTTGTGAGTGCAGGGGAACCTGACTGTCTTTTAAGGACAGTTGTTTTTTTAAAGAGGATGCATCAGTGTAGGAGTGGGTGATAAATCAATACAACACTGATACGGTGACAGGAAACTAGATATTGATATAGTGATGTTCAAATGTCTTCCTTATCTCTTCAGCTGAATTACACTGAACTGATGCAACACATAAACTTTTGTTGCTAAGTGATATGAAATACTGAATACCAGTAAAATAAATATTGTTTAGTCAAGAATTCTTTTGTCAAGAAAAACACTTCAATACAACAATGAAAAACTAGCTCTTTGATTTGATCTAAAAATGGTCTGGTCTGTAAATATCTTCTTAAAGAGTTAACGATCATCTCCAAAGTCTTTCACAGTAAAAAGAAAAGTAAACAACTAAGTCAGAAATTGGGTAAATATTATTTGGTTGAATTTCCAAAGCAGACTTGACTTAATATAATACATATATGACTGCTGTTTGATGTAATCTACTGAGATCTGTCTGGTGCCACTGATCATACAGTTGATGCCACCTGTCAGCCGCAACCATATGGCAAAGGATAAAGGAGGAGCGACAGGTAGCCGAGCCATATACAGCTTCTGTGCTTGCAAGGGTTTAATACTTGTATAATATCAGACAAACCATGGACACTGGCAGCAAAGAAACATTTTAATTAGCCCTGTTTTCCTCTGATTACGCTGCAGGCATATGGCAGGCAGATATCAGAAAATCTAACAGGAGCGTTGTAGTTCAACAGCAGCTGCTGCAAATTACGCACAGTAGAGCGACCTTTGCAGATGAATCGAGAAGTAGAAGTACTACAACTGATGATTAATACCCGGATTACTGTTACTAGGAGCAAAGCATATTTACCTCAGAGACAACAACAGGACATAGATGCTGCTTTTCTAAAAGTGAGACCTGGCAACCTTTGTGAAGTGACATTTAGCTCTTGGCCTTACCTCCCTATTGAAGATGTCACTCACAGATCTCTGGCTGCTTTGATCTCTGGTCTCTGTTAGTCGTCTCTCTCGTGCAGCAGACACCGAGCCCGCCAGAGACCTTTTAGATTTGTTCTTTTTTATCTACACAATTTCTCTACACTTCTCTGTATCTTGTAATAAGAGCTTTAAGAGCATTTCTCTGCAAAAAAAAATAAATAAAAAATGATTATTATTATTCACATCAGCATTTTGGTCCCTTTGACTTTGCTGAGGCTGAATAGATGATTCTGCAACACTTCTAATGCAACTGGAGCAGTTGAAATTGCAGTATATCCTCCAGCAATGTGTCAATGCAGCAAATGCATCGACTCACAAGTATCTTTGTACAGTGTTGTGTAGCTATCATCGTATTTCTGACCTTGAGCGGAATTTGATGCACATCTGTTGATATTCCAGTGTCATCAAACTCTTATATGCAAAGCACCACTGTCAGCCATTTTCTTCCCACTTTCATCTTAGTGCTGGTTTTCACTCTGTTACCCGAGTGGATAACCAGCCGCAATTTTTTGTTTTTTGTTTGTTTTAAGAAATGAATCTGGATACAGCTATGCCCTTAGACTTGATGATATAGTAGTAAGTACATGTGAGGGTGTGTTGTATGCCAGGCTGCCGCTAGTTCTTCTGTCTGTCAAGACATTACTGCAAACTTCCTTTTTCGGGCCTGATGATTCATATCCTTTAAAGCAGTAAACCACAGTATGCTGCAGAGCGGAGGCAAACTCATCTTCTGAATGCTCAACCTGTGAGGCCTACCCAACCTCATCATCTTTAGATGCTAAACTGACAGAGAAGGACACTGGCACAGACTAGATGTTATGTCGTCGATAAAATCATGCTGGGTTCCACCAAGTCGAGGATGTAGTGCAACACATACCAAAGCTTTGAGGAAGTGTTGCACCAAGAGCTCTTGGCGGAGCTGATGCAATGCAGAGGAACCCAGCCCCAACAGAAATACAGAAGACAACGAGAGAAAAAAAATAAGAAATGCAAAGGGATTAAAATTAGAGAAGAAACGTGCTAGAAAACATATTATGAGCTTGTGATAACTGATGACGTGAAAAGCTATTGGCCAAAGCAAGATTATTTTAGCAGGATGTCTATCACACAGAAAATGTTTTATCAGTAAAGAAGACTAATCTGATCACAAAGAAAATGGGCAATAGAGAGAGGTGGCCCTGGGAGAATGAGAAACAAAACACACCTCTATCCCAGGAAGGACCAGAACAAATAGGAAGCTTTAAAAATAGCCAGTGAGAAATCCCTGCGTACAGCAGCAGGAAGCCATGAGTGAATGGGATAGCCAAGGTGCCAGCTGAAAGGTCAGGGCTTATTCCCCTGCTCCACGGGAGTTTCAGCAACATGCCCAGATTCAGTCTGCCTCCCTAGGCAACAGCCTCAGCAAAGGTGATGGACTCTGAACAATGCAGGATTACAGCCATATAATGGCTTTCTTCAAGGATAGCAACAATATGATATTATACAACAGGTGGTATTGAACATGTCACATGAGTATTTGACCAAATTACTGTTTAAAAGGCAAAATTTTGTGGTTAAAGAATGTGAAACACAGGCTGGGGAGGACTGCACAGTGTGAGAAAGAGAGACGTATCATTACTAGCTCCCAATGGTCTGTGTGTGGAGTGGCTGGCGAGCATCCCTGCGCCTATTCCCCTGTGAGACTTAACTAAAACAGAAGAGGCCACTGACATGATTTGTAGATGTAGATTTGGTAGATGTAGAAAGGGCTGATTCTCATAAAATATATTTTCTATCATATGAAATAAATCAAAGTGAACTAAACATAGCATTTATGTACGTTTATAAAATAGTTTAATACCACTCATTTGCATCAAAATGTTTAAGAACAAGCTAATTTGTGCAACATTTTAGGTTTCAGAGCAGTGGTTTTGACCTTTGCTCTTCACTCCCTGTGAGCTGCTTGAACGTGCTCAAAGCTGATGTCAGGAAAATGCCTACAGCGGTTAATTCGGCCTATTTAAGGCCTACTAAAGATCAGCCAGCTCAAACCAGAGAAATAGAAACTGCAAGATGAGACATCCGGCCTCTGCTGCAAGGCTGCAGATGAAGCAAATGAAAAAGGATGTGATAGAAATGTATTAACTTAAAGTTCCTCAACTCTTACTGGGGAGTGTGTGTGTGGGAGGGTATTCCTCTAGGGCCATTAATCAGACACACTGGAAGAAAGGGAGGATTAACGGTTCAGTTGATGTCTTTGAAAAATCACTTATCACTCATTCAGCTAAAGCACACAACTTAGCTATCACATTAAAGTGACTGTCACTTGAACCATGTTTGATCTCAGCAGATGTGACCTATGTGCATTTGACTATAAAAGCCTTCAAAAACTCAAAATGGAGGCAGATTTTAGGTGTGAGCCCTCCGGGCCAATTCAAATTAAAAGAGAGATGAGTTCCAGGAAGTGGCAGAAAATGTTCCTCTTATACCACATGACTGTCGAGTCTCACACTCAGACATTTAAAGTAGACTAACTCATCCATATCTTTTGGTCCATTAGTTAGTGCATCCACTCAAAATGTGTGTTAACGTGAACAAGTGAATGCAATGGCTGATCGTTACCTAATGGCCAACAATGTCAGCTCAGATCAGGCTCAACACCCGGAAATGAACAACTACTGATTGCTCCTTTACTTCTCATTGCCGCCGGATAACTTTGTAATGACTTAGCAATAAATTGAAGGAGTTTGAGACCGTCAAACTGCAACAACAACCTGATAAATCTACATTAAAAAGGGAACAACCCTGACTGCAGGAAGTTGCTCTTTGGTAAACAAATTGGCCCTTTCCTAAATTCACGTTCACGGTTGTAGATTAGCAAATACTTATTTTACAAGTGCTGAAAAGCGTGCTAACTTCGCCATAGTAGCTCAGGTGTGTTTGCTAGAAGGTTTAAACGAGTTATTAAACGAGTTTAAGCCATGTTTTATCAATTCTTACCGTCACACTGACTGGTAGGCTGGGACAGTCTCCTCTGAATGGTGGTGAGAGCGAGTGAAGTGAAGGAGCGGAGAAAAATCTCAGGCAACGGCCGCTAACAGAGGACACCATGTCCGGTCCAGAGCCTTCAAAATAAAAGAAAGTTTTTACGTGTTTTAATATATAAAAATCACAAGCTACTCAGCACCACATAAAGTAACTGAAATTATTTCCAACTTAACTAGCTACAACAGTTAAGTGATGCATGAATGTATTAGTCATAGATTCAGCAAACATTATTCCGAAACGACCATTCTTCTTTTACTTTTGGTACTTAAACCATATAATGATGTGAACATTACTCAAGTAAATTTTTGAATGCATGACTTTTACTCTTAAATGCGGTGTTGCTATTTTTAACAAGACATCTCCTTCCACCACTGTCCAAACTTCATTCAGATTTTTTTAAATTCAGGTTTTTAATTAACTTGACACTGGGGAACGTCATTTACTACAGCGCTTTTATCTAAATCAACTATGTACGTATTTCGTTTTTATGTTGTTTTATACTTGCTACTGTACCACATTTCAAAGAGAATGCGCACTTTTTAGACTACTGCATTTATCAACATTTTCCATCTGTTTGGGATTGCTGGTTACTTTACATATCATCTCATTATGAAGCTAATGTAGATTCAACTACTGTATAGTAGCACACAGTGGTTAAAATTATCTTAATTTTAATCCATCAATAATCCACTAATTTGATTAATTGATTTGAATAATAAATGTTTTTATTTTTTCACTGTTCATTTTGTTGATTGTATTTATTTACCTTAATTTTTTGAATGCAGACCTTTAATGTGTAACAGATTATTTTTATATTGTATTTAGTCCATCAACTGATCGATAACACTACTATGTAAATACTATACAGATTCAAAACAAAGAAAAACAAACAACTTAAAACGTCCAAGACTTAAGGGAAAAAAGGAAAACTTCTTTGACTTCAATCATGAAAAACTAACCGGAAGCTGTATGTTAACAATAGAAACCTTTGTGTCTGCCGACACGCTTCCGGGAAAAATGCGCTTTTGACACGCGTGGGCACGTAGATCTACAGGGCGCGCTCCGCGTTTGGAGGTCCAGATATTTTAAACTTTGTTCGCTTCCACTTAGTTTTAGCTCATTCACAGACTGAGCAATCCCAGCACAGCAACTTCTGAAGTTTTTTTTTTATCCATAATGCCTACACAATGCATGATGCATAATGCATGATCTGAATGATCATGTCATAGGCGTGGCAAGCAGGTACAGACAGCACGAGTACATTTCAAAAACCCGGTAGGCTCAGACACTCAAACTTTCTAGACCATATATGGTTGTTGCCAGTTTGACAGAGAGCAGGACGACATCTAGTGGTTACGTTGTGCAGGTGAATTAGAGCAGCACGGCAGATATAACCATGTTTGTTTAATCAACATCACACTGCTCAAACTACTGTGGGAAATTTCTCATCCTACGCGTTTGGCTACGCACAATGGCTTTGTGGGTGTTTATGGCAGTTATTTTGTAGCTGGATCATAGTATTTCAGTGGTTAACTCTGGGGGAAAGCCAAGCCTGGTTTCAATAAAACATTTCCATCTCTTCATTTGAGTCATCGTTGGTTTCAAAACTTCAGGTCCAACACAATCTACTGAAATCCACACAACTTGTTATCCCAAAACATCAAGACCCCCATCATGTAACTGTATGCCCCCCACATTGAGATGCCTCTAGATCTAACCAAAAGCTTATGTAATATCTCTGGTTACTGATGGGAATCACTTGATTTCAAATAACACACAGTATAAACAGAGTCTGTAGACTTTATGCTGTTTCAAAAACAGATATAAGAGATAAAACATGTAGACAGTCACCGCATTTAGAACAGAATATCTGTAAGGTCTTTCTTTGGATGAAATTCAAAAGGTTGTGGACATAGAAACAAGAGAGAAGCAGCATTTGGTTAATATGTACTGCAAGTTTTATTACAAGTCCAGTAACTACAGGGCAGGGGGAAGAACTGGGAAACCCCAATTCACATTAACCTACAGTCGAAACCATTTTCATCAGAAAAAAAGGAGAAAAAAAAAAAAACACTGGTAAAAAACACTTCGGAGCATTTAAAAGAAGAAGTTGGAACAATAATTTCAATCACATCAGAAGACGACAAAGTGTAAAATATTCTGCACATTTGGAACAACCATCCCTCTGTGCAGAGAGGAAGGGATGACAGCTTGGAGGAGCTTCATTTCTTAGCTGGTGTCCATCTGAGAAAACGAAACAAGAGTGAAATTAGACAGCTGCCAAAACAAGACTGGTTAGTTGGTGACGGGACCTTCATCAAACAGCTGAACATACCCTGGCATTGTAAGCGTCTAACTGGGCGTCGAGTTCCTCTGCTGACAGCTGTTGCTTGCTGCTACCGCCGCGTCCGCCTCGACCCTTTCCTCTGGCACCGCCTGCACCACGTCCTCCGCGGCCTCTCTGCATGCCTCCAAAGCCTCCCCCACGACTTCTGTTCATGCCTCCACCACCTCTGTTCAGACTGAAAACGAGAATGCCCATCACATACAGTGTCCCACATGTTTGCAAGTTAATTTCTTAAACAAAGTCCCCCACACTTACCCCTGCATAGGTCGCCTCTGTGTGTCAATCTGTGATGTGACGAGCTGTATGTTCATGGGCCGCCCTGGAGAGACAAAGATGTAATTAACCTCACAGCCTGGGAAAGGCAGTAGCGACAGAAAAATTATATTCTCATAGCTCCTATCAAAAAATAACAGCCATCACATCAGATAAAAGTTATCCATTGCAGTTGTAGCATTCAATTTGAGTCTGGGGCATACCATCAAGTGGGATGCCATTGTACTGTTTCATGGCCTTAAGGGCGTCTGCCCTCCTCTCAAAATGGACATCTGCAGTTCCCAGACTCCTTCCTGATCGGTCATAGTGAACAGCAGCCTTCTTCAGGGTCCCAAATTCAGCAAAAAGTTCCTGAAAAGGAAAGTAAAAATCTGAGCGGCCATCTCTTTGCCACATCCTGTAGCACACCAACACAAAAGCATCATCTCACTACAAACTTTTTAAAAGTAAAGGTAGTAACCCAAGTACCTGAATGTCTGCATCTGAGACCCCAAAGTCGAGATTGGAGACAAGGAGCTTCCCTCCAGTTTCCACACCAGCTCCTCCGCCACCCCCAGCAGCGCCATTGAAGCCGCTGAAGCCGTTGTCGAACATGTCGTGCTGCCACTTATCTGGAAGCTGTTTAGGCTGCAACAGACGAAAGAGAACGCACCTGCTGACTTCAGGATCCCCTTGCCTCTGTCAATCACAGAGTCCACACGGCTGGGTGTTGGGGCAAGCAGGGGCTCCACTTCCAACAGGGCCAGGGTGCTCAGCTCCCCCAAGAGGGTCCCCAATGTTCCCTGCCCACCCCATCACTACAAGCAAGTGAATCACTTCAGACAGAAGGACATACACAGGACAAACAATGTAACCATAAAAGCAAGGGGATGTGTTGTGTATCACCTCTATAGACACACCTACTGTAAATATTTTTAATTATAGAGTTTTGTGGCATCTTCTGAGACTGTACACATCAGTGACTACTAAGTCAAACTGACCAAAGTTTGTTAATCCCACACCCACCCACAATCTCTATATTAAACCCTGAACAACTTGTACCAATATTGCCCACTGTTCTCTTGCCATCTGCACCTCCACCAAAGGCTCTCCAGATATGATCCTCGGGTACACAGGGGGTCGCCATCTGAAGCAGCGTTGCCTCCAGCGTTGCACCAAGTTTTCCCGGCCCGGCCCAAAAGTTCTTTACCAAGCCACGAAACTGGCTTTCATGAAGGGGAACTGTCCGTAAAAGGAGTGGGGACTGACCAGAAAAACAACTAGAAAATGGCCAGCTATCCACTATGCAAGAGTGGATTATCTGAGCGTCCATTTTGAGACCACGCCATTTTGATTGGGGCTTTTGTTGGTTTTGTATAGATACCCATTCACACTTAAGGAGTGAAGATTTGCCTTATCAGAACACTATCGGGGGGGTTGTAGTCCACTGATCCATCCACAAGCAACAGCCACACTGGTTGAAAAGCCACCAAACAGGCCTTGTTGAGAAACCCGCCAGCCACTCCCGAATAAAAGGCCGCCTCGACGCTGCACCGGGACAAGGACAAAAACTATGCTTCCAAGGGTGGTGAAAAAATCATTTGCGGGCAAATTTTCTCGAAGAAGTGTTTTCCTCTCACCATCATATTGACACTTTGGGTGGAAAGGACCTTTACAGCCCGTGGACGACTAGCTCTAATTTAAGGTGCTGGATTCAAAATGGCGCCGCCGAGGCCTTCACGATCCAACTTTAGTTAGCCAATATGGCTACACATTCGCTCTCTCCAAAAGGCCTCTTCTTGGAAAATGAAGTAACACATATAAGTTGTGGGAGAAGGGACAAACTATGCATACAACTTCCATTAATGCTTAACCGCAAACTACAGAGCTCTCCTCCGAGGGAAACTCGGCGGTTAGCGATTACTTTATTCGCTTGACTAGCAAGCTGGCTAGAGGGTTAGCCTACTGGAGAATAGAAGGATGTTACCCAGGCATTTTCAGGTTTGCCGAAGGTTTTTCCTTTTTCTGCCCATTCCTCTAACTTTCTCATACCCTGCTGTAAGGCGTTGGTCTGCCTCTAGCGCGGTTCAGGTTCTGTCGGTTCCTCATGGGGCCGGATCCGCCGCCTCGGCCTCCAAATCCTCCGCCGCTGGCTCCAAGACGCCCAGCGCCTCCTCCTCGACCGCCGCCTGAGCCTCCGCGGCCTCGACCTCTTCCACCTCGGCCTCCACCTCTCTGCTGCCTGTTCTGCTTGATAATGTCGTCTAGAGACATATCCATTTTATCGGTCATTATGCTGCCCCGGTAATGCTAAACTTTCGACGAAATATAAAAAATACACCCTAGACTTGCTTGGTCCCTCTCCCTGCCCTTTCAAAGATCCACGCTCTCTACACCGACGGGAAAACACAATGAGCCAGCGACCGTTGAATATAGACGAACTGGTACGGCACGTACTGCACGTAAGCATGGCGTCATCACGCAACACGAGGGCTGAACAAATAAACACCATACTGCTCTTATGGATTAGGGATTATTACTGATACTAAATGCAATGTGACATTGTCACTTGATCAGTTTGAATGACTGGATCATAATACTCAGTGACTCATTCAAAGTTCTGTCTTTAAAAAGACAATTAATCTGCATGAGTTTCAATTTTCATTTTCATCAAGTCATTTTATTAAAGCAAATATGCTGAATTTGTACTGGTTCCAGCCCTAAATATTTATATTTTTCTTAGCTTTTCACTATATTAAACTAAATCTCTATAGTCAGATAAAACAGCCATTTCAGCTCATTAATCAGTTAATTTAAAAAATAACCAATAATGAAAACAATTATTAACTGCAGCTCAATTTTTTTTTTAAACAAATAACCAGTGGCACAATCTTTGGCTTTATGAAATTTCCCCTGCTGTAAGATGCAGGGTGAGTTTCACTAAGGCTCCTCTACCAATGTCAAGCCCTTGCAGTACTAAGGGCATTTGTCTTTTATTTCATCATGGACAAGACACATAGTCATTCTTTTTTGTTTTGTGATGATAAGATTCATATAGTTGTGATGCCTCACATGATGCACCCACAGTGAAATTCGATCTGGTCAATATTTATATAGGATCAATACAAGCAGGAGTACTGTAAAAGTCTTTTATTCAACATTTTGTTTCAGTTAGGGAAGGGGGGAGGGTTAACCAAGGGCGGCATACTTGGGGAGGTCTCTACTTAGTAAAGTCCATTTGAGGGCAAGAAAATTTATAATAAAAACGTTGGCCTTCTACATTGCATTTGGCTTCCAAAACTTGCCCATAAAGTGTGTATCCCAATGTGACCATTTCATTACCTCTACAATTTATTGATCAAACTATCTTCCAAAACAAAAAAAAAAAAGAAAAAAGAAAAAAGAAAAAAAAGAAGTCAGCCCTTTCGCATTTTCCTCCAAAGTCATATAGGTAGCAGTAGTAAAGAAAAGAGGGTTTGGATTTAAGACTGCAGTCTTTTGTGTCCTGTGGAGAGTGTCAACAGTTTGTACCTCAGCATCAGATGTCAGCAAATTTTGATGAAAGTTTGCATCAGTCCCATCCACATAAACAATGTACATATGAGGATATTGTGACTTGAAAAAAACATGAACCAAGAGAGGGGAGAGTTTGTTCTCCTTAAAATCCCAGTTCTTTTCTTCGTAGTTGGTTGTAGAGGATAAAGAAAGAGATGAGGGGTTGCTATGGTCCAGAGTTTAAAAACGAGATTGGCATTCTGCGCTAGACTGGCCGACAGGGCTGACTTTCTGGCTGACCAAGGGCTGATGGAGGAAAAGTTCTCGAGGATAATGGGTGGAAAAAAGCGACCGGACCATCATCAGAAAGACTAGGACTTCTTGGAGTCCTGTGTGTTGCGTTTCTTGAGGTCACTCAGGTCCACCGGCGTGAAAGCTGCAAAAGCAGACAGAAACAAGTTGTTAACTGGTCTGTGCTTGGTTGATTTAATCCTTCAGTGTGACATAAAAATAAAATCACTTTCACTACCAAGTTTCACTGTAACTTACAATGTAGGTTAGGATTTGGGTTCTTCTCCACATACTCCTGTGGTCCGCGGTCATTACGTTCACTATTTTGTGTTGATCTGATATCTCTGAGCACACATTGCCAGGCTGAGGAAGGGAAAAGACTTCAATGTTTTTGTTACATTCAAGAAAACTTATCCTACCCTGGAGACTTGTTAGTAATGACAGGGCTAGACAGACTAAAGGTACACAACAAGTTCAACTTAATGAAGGTGAAATGTGTAGTTTAAGTTTCCACTCTCACTGAATCTGAGACAGTGTGCTGGTGTTTGGTAAGACTCATTCTTTAGCACTTTCAAACAAAGTAAGTGCTTCAGTGCCACTACCTGTACTTAGAGCAGGCAAATGAAGTTGTCTGATTCAGATACTGTAGCACTGCTTTTAATGATGATGGTTGAAGTTTTCATTGAAATACAATCTGGACCGTGATCTCTGGTAATTTGAACTACACGGTCAGTCACTGTCCAAGCCCTCGGACCTACCACACAGGCACTATTATTCTCAGCACTTAAAGGTTCCCTGTGGCGTTTTAGACCCCAGGTAGCACTATGGAGCATTTTCTATAAGTAGGTCCTCCTTTTGTCTGTCTCATGTACTTGTGCACATGGGTAACATGACACATAATCCTACTAATGGTTTCGAAATATTCCACTGACTTGTTTCAGTGAGTAACACTCAATGTAAACATAGGTTTTGTTTGTTTAAAAGATAATCCCACAAGCCACCTCTCACAAATCCACACAGTAAACAAGGTGCCATGTGAAAATGCTATTATGACATTGCTGTTATCATGCCCTCACATAGCAGTATGCTGATTGCATGAACAAAATGCTACCTCTAGATTTAAGCAATATGCGATTAAATTATTCTGATATTTCCCACCTTTACATGTGAGATAAACAAAATCATATGGATCCCGTTTACATGCGGCACACTTCTGACTTGCTCAGAATCCAGAATACAGAACCACAGCGTCGTCTGATTTTCTTTAAATGGGTCTCCATTAAGCAAAATGACTGCTGACCTTCAAGTGAAGAAAGCTTTTTATCTGAATATGTTACTCTTAGAGTTATGGAACAGAAAAACTTAAGTCACCTGCAATAGACCTGTCAGTAATCACCCACTTATCTCAACTGTACAAACATGCAGAAAGAAGAAAGGGGAAAAGATTCAGACATAAATCTTCTGTTTGCTAATGTCAATATTTTGTTCTAAGAGATGTATCATTGTGATCATACATAAAACATAAGGCTTAAATTATTCTAAATAAGATTCAACATGTCAGTGTTAGAGAGTATACTTACTATCATGTATAAAGCGCACATTTTCCTCATGTGCGGGGGTGAAAAGCTCCCCACTGTTAGTAGGGGATCGGGGGCTTGAAGTCCGCTTGTAACTATTCACCATCCTGGGAGCAGATGAGCTTCATAAACATGAAAACAGCTAAATTAGCAGCACAAACAGACATTTCATTAGAGTCTTTGAATAATTATTGTAAACTAAACTTCACATAATATTCCTCTGTGTCTAAAGCCCAACACAGTACATACCATTACATTTGATGAAATTATAATGATCACTGATAGCACTAGCCCATTTGAACTTGTGCATTAGCACTTAACTGCAGTCAATGTTTTTCAGACCTGGTCATTCTGTTTGCAGTCTGTACTCGCTCCTCGCTCCTCTATGGTGAGTGGATTTGAAGGATACAAAGGTTCAGAAATCCTCAGCTGGATTCTAAGAATAAACAAGAGTGACAACATTAGCATTCCCATGTGATCTAAGAAGTCAGTTTCTAACATTGGTGTAACAAAACATATTTAGTCATGTACTGTACTTGCATGCAATTTAGGGAAAGTTGTACTGTACTTGAGCATTTTCTTTTCATACAACCTTA
This sequence comes from Lates calcarifer, assembly GCF_001640805.2. Taxonomy (NCBI): domain Eukaryota; kingdom Metazoa; phylum Chordata; class Actinopteri; family Centropomidae; genus Lates; species Lates calcarifer. The sequence goes on from NC_066843.1 coordinate 14,160,662, forward strand.
TAGCTGAAATTATTACTCATTAATCAATAAGTCATCTGTCAGAAAATTAAATGGTAAGTATTTTGCTGATTATTTAAAGTCATTTTTAGACAAATATACCAAATATTTCATGGCTCCAGCTTATTAAATGTGAGGACTTTCTGCTTTTCCTCTTGATAATTGCAATATGTTTTACTCATTTATGAATGATTTTGAGGTGTGGACCATTTACTAAATAAAGCAAGCATTAGGATGGTGCCACTATTGGCGCTGGATAACTGTGATGACATTTCTCACTATTTCTAACTAGATTTTTACAAACCAAACAATCAACTCATAAATCAGGAAAATTATCAGCAGGATAATCTATGATGAAAATAATCACTACCTGCAGTCTTATATAACATAATTGAAATGCATCAGTGATAATTAATGACAATATATATAATAGTATGGAGCTGAAACTATTGGTCTGTTTTACAAAAAACAAGATGAGATGTTTCATAGATGAAACAATTAATCAATTAATTAAAAAAACCAATAAAGAACGTAATAAATAGCTGCTAACCATTTAAAAGTATAACAGTCACAAAATCAACTTCTGAGTTACGTGTACTTTTACATACTTTAGGTACATTTCCATGATTATACTTTCATACTTTTACTTAATTTTACTTGAAATTACCTGAAATCCAGGTGTTTTACTAGAAATGAAGTATTTCTACATTGTAGTACTTTTTCGTAAGTAATGCATCTGAACACTTCCTCCACTACTGCTTCCTAAATGTCACAACAGACCTACATTTACATGGTTTGTTATATTAACACACTAATTATTAGAAACGTTAAATTATTGACGCTGCTAGTTAGACCGCAAGTTTAATTTGTTAGCTATTCACACCACAACTAAACTATATCTTCTGATAGGTTCTGATAAATGAAGTAACATTAGGAACAATATGAGGGATTATAACTAATTGTTGTAAGTGTTAATTAATGTTTAAAGAGTAAAGGTAAACTAAGAGTTTGTACGAAATGAACAAATATTGACGTTAGGAAACCAAGAGGCTTTTGTTTACGTTTCGACCTCAGTAGCTTCAGTAGTGTTAGCATCAGGCTAGAGAGCCAAACCTAGTATGTTTACCACTGGTCTAACTCTTATGAACAACAGTACGAATTGTCTCTAAAATCGTTCCTAATGGAGAGGATCTGTGTTCTCTTATGGCTATGTCCTGAGGGACAGCTAACTATAGATCTGCTGACACAATAGTTTTAGCTAACTTTAGCCAGCTAGCTGGAGATTTACATTGTCTTGTCGTAACGTTAGCTTAAAACAGCTAATATTTCACAGGCGTTACCGGTAAAAAAAATATTTCTTAGAAACACGCTCAACCCACTAATAACATTTTCAGTCTCCCAAGTAAAGAACACAGCGTTAAGATATTCAACAAACCTTATTTATGATCTTTCCTTTCGATTTCTTTATTCAGAGACTGTGTACGCCGTTAGACCTGGCTAAAACGTTGCCAATGCCAACCAATCATTTCCGGGAAAGGACACGGAAGTGAAAGGGCCCTCAAAAAATAATATACAGTATAATATTATAGATGATAATAATAATAATCATAATAATGATTGTAATTATTTTCAAAATAATGAAATTAACACAAAAAATGTACAATAGAGAACACTAGAGGTCAAGGTAATGAATCAATATAGTCATTTACCCACCTTCTTTATCACTTTCTTTAAACAAATATCTCAAGTCTTCTTTAAGAAAAAAAAAAACCAACAACATTACAATTTTTTTTTATTGTTGCCACTGTATTTCACTTTTTACATTCATGTCAGAATATTTTTTATTTTTGTTTTGATGTTATCAGTAGAAAAACCTGACTGAAGTTGAGAGCACACCGTGTATCCCAATTTATTTTGTACCATAGTAACAATGCTTTATGCAATACAGAGGATGGTTGAAAAGCTACAGCTTGAAGAGATGATGGTGAAATACAGTGTGATCTCTCTAGTTCTTGTGATACACTGTCATTTTTCTTTAACAGACTACACAACTGCAACTCAGTCATATTTATAAAAGGTTTCTTTATTTATGAAAATGTACAAAAATAATTGTTGAAGAGAAAATTATAAGACTTTCATCGCTGATATTCGCATTTCTACTACAGAAAAAAAATAAAAGCAATACATAAGGGAGGAAATACTGCAACAGTAGAAGTGCTTGTACAGCATAAACTCAATGTTCTTCTGGCCTATCAGTGCAGTATCAATTATTAATTTGGATGATCCTCTTTCTGCCCAGCAGTGAGGATACATAACTCTTTGTATAAGACACAAACATCTCGGCCCAAATTGTGTGTTGAAAATTCAGTATACAGTGTGTCCATAGTCTGGAAATAATACAGGCTGCCAGCTACTCAAAAATAAATATTCATGAGGATAGAAATGAATCTAATTTTCCTCAGAAAGGACTGTACATATGAAGTAAGGATGACATTTCAGTTCAGTGACACATAGTTGGCATTATGTTACATGAGTTGTGATATTTGCAGAGTAGACACGGGCGGTATGGCAAATACACAAATGCACAAAATAAAGTAAAATAAAACAAAATATTACAGAAACCACCAGAAAAGGAGTATTGCTTCATGGCTATAATAAAAATTTGTGCTACACTTTTGAAACCAACAAACAGACCCACTGTCTTCCTTTACAGGATGAGTGACATGGCCTGAGCTATGTTCCTCCACCCTGTGTACTGTTTTTTAAAAAAAATCTTTTCCAAGAGGCGGCTCTTCTCTCTGTCTTCTCTCTTGCTGTTGTCTCTTGGGTCCATATAGTGTCTGGTCACACACAGCCAGTCTCAAACAATTTGGCCAGCTCTTTGCAGTCTGGGTCGATGAGGTCCACAGGTTTCTCTCCGCTTTCATTCTCTGCCTCTGTGTTGGCTCCCATCGACAGCAGATATCTGAGAGGAGAATGAAGTAGAATATTGTTAAACAAACAAAGGTTTCCCATTGCAAAAATATACATGGATACATGACATAGTTTGTCATCTGTGTAACTTCTTCAGTGGCTGTGGTTATTCATTGTCTCAACTCAGAGACTTCAGAATAAGGAGAACTGTGAAAATTCAGAGGTATCTTATACTGTGGTTGTAATGTAATTTATACTGTGGATCACTTTATGACCACCATTTCTCCATATGGATATAAATAAACACAAAACATCTCACAGATTTTTGGATATTGTAAATTCTGTCCTATCCAGTGTTGTCTCCTCTTTTAATCCCTTGGGTTTGCTTTATGCTATAAACCACTGTGTATTGTGATGGTTGAATTATGTCACTGTTTCATGCATGTTGTTTTTTTTATGTTCAGAACCAAACTACCAAATACCGATACATTTTGTCTAGTGAGGCTGTTGTGGTTAACGTGACCTGCTCTTGTTCTTGTCACTAAGGCATGAACAAGTAATATGTTACCTTGCAATTTCTGGGTAGCCATCGCTGCAGGCCATGTGAAGTGGCGTCCAGCCATCTTCGTCCCTCTGGTGAACATCAGCGCCATATTTCACCAGCAGCTTCACCACGTCCAGGTTTCCTGTTAGCACAGCCTCATGTAGTGCTGCCATACCTGCATACACAAGACTACATTAGTCCTCTGCAGCAGCACTGCTGTACACAACCATGCAGTCGGGTCACTGTTAAACATCTAATGATGCCATGGTTTACATTATTTCTAATGTTAGAACTAATTAGTTTAGGCTTTTGAATGCCAGCAGAGAGCATTGCAGGACAAATGGTGTGAATTGGAAGTTAACTCACCTGAGTGAAAGATTGTATCCACACGAACTTTCCTCGCTCTCATGAACCGACCAATTTGCTCCAAATCTCCTCGTCTTACAATATCCTGGAAAGATGATGTCATTGGGGAAGTGCACAGTTCTTTTAGCAGGTGCGACCGGTATAGCAGGCGCAGGCTTCTCCTGTGCTTGTGTGCGATGTGTTGAACTGTACCGTGACCCTTTGCTATATGAAGGAACGTATGTTGATGCAGATTTGTAAGTGGACGTGTAGTGTGATGGAGTGTAATGTGTTGTGCTGTACTGTGTCGGGGTGTATTTTGTTGTAGAAGCATATGTGGACGTGTGGTGCGTTGGTGTGTAATGTGAGGGGGTGTAATAGGTAGGTGTGTGGTATGTTGGTGTGTACTGTGAGGTGCGTGTGTACGTTGACACCGGTACATGGTAGTTGAACTTCATCACTGCAGTGGCTGTGGCTCTGCCTCCTCCTCTGCTGTCAGCCCAGGAGGAGGGAAGTGAGAAATCCAAGAGAATGCTCCAATCCAGTAAAAGAGCAGTATCCTTTGCTGTGTGTCCTTTTTGTCCTCTCCTCTCTTGTCTCTTATCCTTTTAGTTTCCAACTGGAATGGTCCCTGCTGTTACTCACTTTGTATAGTGCAAGCAAATCCTTTGCTTCACCTCACTATGTCCCAATCCCCCTCTGTTAGCTTTTATTCTCCTCTTTTTGGCGCCTGTCGTGAACTTTTCCCATCCAAATTCAAAATGGTTTCTTGCACAGTATGCTTGCTGTTGCACAGAGCAGTCGTCTGATAAGGCTGGTCAGAGAGGACCCCTATATACCTTCTGCAGGGCTATTTTGGGGGCCTAATATCCAGTGACTTCAGCTTAGAAATGAGTGGCCTTTGTCCAGCTCCTCCCACTGTAGAGTCACATGTGCACTGACACTGCACCCACCCCTAGATCATAAAAAATGTTGACAACCAAAATGTTCTCTTTGAGTCTTGCTTGAGACATCTTCCCACATAAACATCTAAACAACTACGATTAATAGCAGAGAAAACATTGCCAGGAGAAGGAGACTATGCCTCAATGTCATATTTGCATGAGTTTACAAGTTATTTCCCTATTTTGGGCCAATACAAGTGGCTATGTATGTCACTTTTCTGTGATTCATGTTGTTTTAGTGCTATTAATGAGAGATGCATTGCAGGACAAATAAACAACATCAAAGAGCAACAGCACATGATTTCATTTTGTTGTTTTCTCTGCCTGTGTCACACCTGATGGTTCAATATACTCTTAGATAGACTGTTTTGATTTCAGCAACACCTAGATAAATATAATATATAAATATTTTGAGAGAAAGAGATTTTGAGACAGGTTTCATAATTTTACAAAGTCAGTCAAGATCTTCTGTGTGTTTTTGCCCCTTTTGTCCTCCCTGTGTTCCCCATTGATCTGCGGGTTTATCATGTGACACCTCGTGCTCGCCCCTCTACATCATAACCAGATACACCAATAAAACTTTCCCACTGAGGTTACCTGTGGGAGTAGGGTCACGACCAGTTGCGACTAAATGTAACCTCTCCCTTCAAAGGCCACTGTAAAGTCACATGGTCACCCGAAACACAGCTATTTACAACACTGAACTTTTGCTGTGTGCTGCAACACACACACAGAAATTACAATTTAAGAAATGTAAAATGTTTTCTCAAACAGCAGATTCTGTTGATATCAATGACTCTATACTTAGATGAATTCAATTTATAAATGTAATATTCAAAATGTAGAATAACTTGGATTTTCATCACTGTGTGAAATGCAGTACGTGTGAATGGAGCTGTAACATTGCACCAGCTGTCCCTTCACAGACTTCTAAGATGGGCAGAGCTGGTTATAACTGGTTCACAAAACCTTTGGAAGAGGGCTTGGGCATCTCACAGATGCTGCCAATGTAGCAGAGGTAATAGCATAGCTGCCATCCTCAGGTTTTTGTTTCTCAACACAATTCCAACCACTTAAGGTATGACCTTTCTCCAGGCCTCGAGCTCCTCTATTGTGATTTGCAGCTATTCTAATGTGTTGCTGCATTAGAATAGTACAATGTGCATGGTTCTGTTTCAGAACTGAAAACAAAAAATATTTGCACAATAGCAGGCTTTGTTTCAAGCTGGTTTACAAGATATTTCCAGTTTTGTGTGTTACTTAACCAGAAGAGGGAGCTCATATGACTCATATTATCCCAGCAGCAAGTGATAGATGAATTACTGTTGTATTGAGAGTTAACCCCCCGCTCTGAATGCCACTGTGAATTATTATTTATCACATCCCTGCACCGCTGGTCTCTGAACAGGGGAAAGAGGCTTACAGGCTCATGTGTAGACAAATTGAAGTGAGAGTATTTGAATGTTCACAGCTTGAGGAAGAGACCTTTAAAAGCGGCTCTCAGGTTTCACAGTCTCTTATATGGTATTGTGGGGGTTGCAGGGTTGTCCCTGAGCAATGGTGATACTCCTTCCAGCTTCCCTCGCACCTCTCCACGGACACTTCCTCACCGGGAGAAATGAGAACCAAGGCTTGTGGAAAATGTTTGTTTGTCACAGCCCGGTGTTAGGCCCACTCTTGGACACATGCCAGCGAGAAGTCTTGCACGCTTCCTGCTATACATAGGCTCACACTACCCTCCCCCTACTTACCTGCCCTTTAGGATGCATGCAGTGATCTGTCAAATTACCAAGAAGTCAGAACTGAAAACGTTAAGGTGCATGGAACATTGTCACAGAAAAGAAAGAGGATTATTTTTATATTGGAGCATCATCAATGTCACCTCAATGTTACTGCTAAAGTTACGGCTTTATTAATTAAATTTAACACCACCATGTTTTTGTGATCAGACAAAGGCTCAGGGAAGCAGTACTCCCATCCTACTTATTAGTCCAGTGCTTTTTGATTCGGTGTGTGTCTGGCTGAAGGTTTTGACCAAACACCATAAAATACAGTGTACATTTCAATTATCTGAGCAGTTAATATTGTATTTATTCTGATACCTATTCAGTTATATTGTCAGACTGAAAGGAGTAAAATTATGGTGGTGAAATGCTGAAAGAATTCTCTCTCTGTGTGTTTTTTTTTTAAATTCATCTATAATGAGTCTGATTTCTGAGATTAGCCTATGAAATATCCAACAAGTCCCAGGCTGTTAAAACCACCATGTTATGGTATCACAATAGTGTCTTGACACATTCCTTCACAAAAAGATTTTTGTGTCTTTCAGGTTAAAGACAGCTGTTACAGCATTAAACAACTTGAGTAAAGATGATGTTAACTGTTTTTGGTTGAATCAAAACCAGGGCCTTTCCACAGATGGCTTAAATCAGCATAGACAAGTAAATTCAAATACTTACACTGCCAACATATTCTCAACAAAATATAGTGGAAAATCTGTCATTCTGTAATCAGAGTGATCCATTTGTTTCCCTTAACTACAGTGTCTGGGCCCTATGCGACAAACAGTTCAGGAGACATGAAACTGAAGCCAAAAGAATGACAATTTTAATAGCGCCCTGTCACAGAGGCTTATTGGTGGGCTATACATGCTACAAAAAAGCCAGCTATGCATTCCTTAACACTCAACTGACTCGCGTGATGCAGGTAGGAGGCAGGTTTGTGACTCCATCTTCTAAAAATAAGAGCTGTGAAGCATCCTGTCTGTGTATAGCATGTTATGAATGCAGGCTGCCATCCTCATAAACATTGTTGACTAAAAAGGTCAGTGTAACACAAGTCATATGTATCTGAAAATTCTGTTTGAATAATCCTTGTCTGTGCATATACACATAGTCATAGTTTCACAGCTTTGTTTTGACTCTTAGCAGGAATTTTAAACAGAAGAAGGGCACAGGCGGCTGAGAAAATGCTGACTTTCTGCCAGGTTGTTGGATGGTATAATATACAAAAACAACGCCAGCTCTTGTCGGCACCCTCTTGCGTGGCTTCACAAGCCTCTTCTCTTTCTCAGAAACCACCCTGCTGTCCTGGGCACATGCAGTCCCAAGGGTGACAACAGGGGTACATTTCTTGACAGGCAGCGTATGAACACACCTTACATCGCCGGATGGTAAACACAGTGGGGACTGGCCTCCATCTGGATCCCCACAGGCCCAGTGGGAGATACTCACTGGGGCTGAGAAGTATCTGGTTACGGCACACGCAGTGGGCAGAAGAAAGAGGAGTTGGAATCTAAATCAGGATTGAGTAATCCTCTGTCTTTCGGTGAGAAAGAGGGAACCAGAAGCCTGCTGCAGTGGAGATGGTTCCATCTTGGGAAACTCAAAGTGAGAGGCATCAATAGACTACACTAAAAGTAACTACTTGTAAGTGATTCAGAGTTTAAATGTGGCACATTTGCCCTGATACTCAATGTCAGCATATAAAAACCAGAATAGATTTGCCAAACAGCTGAAGCATCAGAAATACAATTTAACAGCCAAATACTGAGTATGTATGTAAGGTTTATGCACAAATATGGCTACACTAGAATTACTTCAGTTGAACTAAAGTGTCACCAGTAGCACATTTCTTTCCACTGTGGTCTGAAAGGACAGAAAAAGGCTTATTTTACTGAGCTTCATGCTCTTAGTGGATCCTCACATGAATATAGACCACAAGATCAAGTGGCATGAGGTAAATTCATAACTAGATGAATCCCCACAAAGAGCCAAGCGAGCACATTAACTAAGCCAACCAAAAGTAAATTAAGCCATTTGCTGTTGAAAATGAGCCCAACTGCCATCTGGTCCTACATACATGGCATGGCCCTCGTGGCTCCCATGCCTCAGGACTCTTAAGTTGCTGAACCCTCCCAGTCATGAGCGCATAGTTTCCATGGGAATTGGTCTATATTCATTACCACCGACTGAATACACATATGTATTTTTTAACAACAAGCTATTCAAATGATATATATGTTTGCAATGTTTCTAGCCTTAATTAGGTTCTTTAAACCTTTCTTTCATTTGACATGAAACCCATATACAGAGACAATTATAATAGATGGCCACTGTTACAAAAGTAAGATAATGCAATCTTTGTTTTAAGGCTGTTGAAGACAATAATTCAGTACAACACCAACATCTTGGACTAAATTTGTACTTAGTGGCGAGTATACTCAATTTCAATATGCAACAGTCAAAATATGCCAGTTCCACAAATTGGACTTGGTGGAAATGTATTCATCACTGTGAATGAAGTGGGAAATGAGTTGTATCTCTTTGCTCATTTTTAGCATTTTATCTAATAACTGTAATATCACATTTTACCTCATAACACCAGCTCCACATGGCCAATCAGTTTTTAATCTGTATTTATTTAGTGGTCATTAGAGATGCCTCTTTGCTACAATAGTGAGTTTGGAAAAAATTGGCAGGCACTTATGTCTGAATTAGAAGTCAGATCTTCAGTGCTCCCATGTTGTTTGATTGGGCCAATAAGAGGTTTCTGGTGTGATGTGAGTCTTACTTTTTAAGTTCCCCCTTGCCCTCTTACCAAACTTTACACAAAGTTGTGTCCAAATCTGTTCCAAAGTTTCTGAAATGCAAAACAAACAGACATTAATGGACAAAAAGATACAACCTCACCTCATACAACCTTAATTGTCCATGGGCTGCATTTTCACAACAACACAAGAGACACACACTTTTTTGTATCAGTTAAGTGTAATTAAAATAGTTTCAGTGGGTTGCTATATGTACATTTTAACAGTTGTTTGCTAACCAAGAGCTTTTATTCATTGCTGTATTTACAAGCCCTAATTATGTATCTTCTCAGCTAGCTGGTTAGCATGCTAACATCAGTGGAGGGGAAGAAATGATGTGAAATAGAGGTAAAACAAGAGTTAACATTGGCACCGCTTTTCACTGCTGGAGACAACTCTTGGCGAGTAAAGGAATGATGTTTGATCCTGAACTCGCAACATTTCCTCTTGACTTGTAAATAAACAGCTGTTTATGCTAATGTTTGCTATGTAGCAATAGCAAAAATGTATATATGTATATATAGCACCTTTAAAGTCTGTGTTATACAGAACAATCACATAATTAGACAAATGTCAACAAATATCCAATTGTCCATAAATGAGCTTAAATAAAAGTTATCTGGGTTAAAACATTAATTATTTAATGTCATAGCTATTATGTAGGCCTAAACAGTAACAGGTGCAGACTGGTGGAGGTGAATGAACTCTGCAGGCTGCCCACTGGGAGTGTAAATGTGTTTTTTTGTCCCAAGAGATATATAACCGTTCAGAGATCTTGGCATAATAAAGGGCAGAGGGTTTGAACCCAGGCACCTCCCAACTCCTCATAAACACTTTCATATTTTCCAGTGACCCATGAGCAGTAACCCAAAATTAAAAGGCTTCCAGTACAGCTTTGAATAAATTGTCCCACGAGAAGGCTCAAAGCTTTTATAGACTGTTTAGAATAGTTATTAGTATGCCATCCAGTGGCCCAACTGAAGACAAGGGAAAAAAGCTTCTGCCCCATTGACGGACGCTGTTGCTGACATTGAGCAAGTATGAAGAATGCTGTGCTGCAAAGAGGTAAAGGCAGTAAACAGGAGCTGCAGCTGTCCGGGACACTGTGACAGCAGGAGGATTCAGACTTAGCGCAGAGGGGAGTGGGAGTAGCACCAAGGCTGGCTGACTGTTTGTGTGAGGATAGGGTTACCTTAGCTGAAGCCTGCATCCATGGAAAAGGAGGTTGGAGGTTAAAAGTTGTGCATAATTTGTTGATGCTTGATTGCACAATGAGGGCATGTGTTTCAGCCTGGAAACTGTCAGTGGTCAATGAAGAAGAGGATGTGTGTCCAGTGGACCTCCTCCACTGCTGCTGTGTGATGTGACCAGGTTGCACAAGGTTATGATGAATTAATTTCCTGGATCTGTGAGAGCTTAAGCAATTAAAGATGGAGGACATCAAACAGGTGGACTTACTAAATCTAACCTTTACTCAGCATATGCAAGGACAATGAAGTATCATACTTTCACACAATGGCATGCCCGGGCTGTCTTTAGACTGCAGCCCTTAGACAGCACAATGACATGGAGCTGCTTGTCAATGACAAGAATAAAAATATAGTGTATGTACTGTATGTACATGATGCCAGCTTCAAACTGATTTTTACTTCAGTATATTCCCATCAGGAAACTGTGTCAAATGCAGCATTATACAAACATTAAAAGCCCCTTTTCAGCAACATTAATGTACTATTCACTGGATTTCAGACCTGGGCAGTGTTCTATAGCAGGTGCTTAAATGCCATGTCCCAACAGGACTCTTTAATGAGCCTTATACCAGTGAGTGGTATATAGGAAGAAAAATGGACCATGAAATACCACCCTCCTGATGAATAACTCTATGGGTACCAAATTAATTTTAAGGTTTGACATCAAATTGAGGTCATGGTTTGCATATTGTGTAGACCAATACACATTTTTAAAACAAATACTCTCCAATCAATTATGAATATTAAAAACAATGGTGCAGCACAGTGGTGCAGTGGTCAGCACTGTTGCCACACAGTGAGAAGGCTCCGGGTCTGAACCTGCCAGCTGGCTGTGGCCCCCCTGTATAGAGCCTGCATGCCCTTCTTGTGCCTGCGTGGATCTCCTCCAGGTACTCCAGTTACCTCTCACAGTCCAAAGACCTGCAGGCTAGGTTCATTTGCAACTCTAATTTTGAGCGTAAATAGTTGTTTGTCTTTAGACTGGCGGCCTGTCCAGGGTGTACCCAGACTCTCACCCAGTGTCAGTGGGGATTGGCTCCAACCCCTGTGAACCTGAAGGATAAGTGATACAGCTAATGGATGAATGGTAATTAGAAACTGGCTTTATAAGTTCTTACTGCAGAGAATCAGGAGATTGTTATAAAAAGTTTAAAGGGGATAGATGTGCTTAGATTTTTGTAACTACCTATCTATGGAAGACATATGACATAATAACATATTTGCCTTTATCATGTTACTAGTCTTATTATATTTTGTGTGATTTGATTGCTGATGATTGTATATGGAATTTCATAGAATTATTTCTGGTTGGGGTTTTGTCACCACAACAACAAAGGATAACAGTTACTCAGATACCCATTTAAATGAATATAAATAAAGTGGTTATTATAAAACATTGAACTGAATGGCTTACTCATTGATCTTGATTATTTGTTTTTTTCTATGGTTACACTTACTGGAATTTTTTTTTATATTTTCACAACTTGACATGAGTTGTATAGATAGAAAAAAATAATTCAACATAGTTAGAAATTGTATTTTTATGTCTTTGATTTGAAGCTTTTTGGCATCACTGCAAAATGCTGTAATTCTGGTTTGACACAAAACATGCACAAAGACATTTTGTATAATTTGAGCAGTGGAGCCATATAATATAGAGTAATAATATAGAATCTCATGAGATAAGTTAAATAAAATTCTTATAATGAGAAGTGCTAATGTATAACCACCTAAATTTAGGGTAACTACGTGGTGACCAAGAACATCTCTATAACATAATCGTTCCTTTGCAGGAAGAAGAAAGATGAGGTCTACATGATGACCTCATTGCTGCATCTGAAGACCACAAGCAGCACTGGCCCCATAAGGCTAAGTCAAAGACAGAATATTCCCAGAATGCATTTCACAGGGGTCAGTATGCTAATTTTAGCACAGCAGCCAATGGCAGTTCAGGAGTTGTGCTCCAGATACAGACGGGGCTGGATCGGGTTACGTGGCGGAGACACGAACAGTGTACGTGCTGTAATAAAGAGCGGATGGAGGACTGCACTGGACCCGTAAGACTGATCCATCACTCCCACCATATGTACGCGGCCGAGCCCCTTGCCTTAGTTACCACATCATTGGCACCATAAGCAGTGATCATGTGACGCAGTACTCTCTAAGGGTTTTGGTGCGTGTCTCCTTGTAATATGAATCCCAAAGGTCTGTCAGGGTACATGACCTCACACATCATAACTTTTGGAAGTGGTAGTAAATCCACCATCTTCCCCACGACAGAGAGGTCAGACAGTTATGATCTGAAGGCAGAACGGCACCATCCTTGGGCAAAGTGTGCTGTGTCTCAAATGACCCACAGGAATGCACTCAAAGCACTCTCCTCTTCCCTGCAAGTTTCACACACAGTTTTGTAGCGACCACTCATTGGTCATCCAAAAATAAAAGCGACGCAGGTTCAGGCTATGCTTTTCTCTGCCTTCTGTTTAATTATACCCCAACGGCCTATTTCTAACGATACTGTATAACTCACACTCCTGTAACACAGTATTAGTTCCTGTGTGCCTGTTGACTGCTGCTCAGAATGTGCTGTTCCCTCCTGTCAAGGCCGGCCTCCTAGTTAAGTAATGTGATTAATAAACCATGGGTTGACTGAGAAACACTTCTATCCTCAGAGCTGGGGTGAGTTTTCATTTTGGCGCTTCAGAGCTGAAGACATATCCAATCATAGATGCCTCTGAGGACCCCACGCAGGCCAAGAAGCACGCACTTAATTCAGCTCAAGGCTCCAGGGAATGGTGCAAACCCTGGAAATACTGTACCACACCCCGGTGTCACACATTGTGCACTCATTCATGAAGACTTAGCACAATTGGAGTGATGAACAAAGCTCAGTGGTGGGAGGTGGAGGAGAGATCAGACAGTTCTATGAACTGACATAGTGCACACACGTATGCACAGGCGCACACGGGCGAACGGCAGGCAGATAATGAAGATGAATGCTTCATCTGCAGGACTGGTCTATACGTTAGTCTGTGCTAAGAATGGAGATGAAAGCACGGCCGTCAGTGGCAGGCTGTTGGTGTTAGCTCGGGTGTCAGGTGTTACAGATTCCCACATGGATTTGATCTGCTGTTCAGTGTTCATAAGAGCTTCCTGTCAAAAAGCGGATCCCCATAATCCGCACTGTCGACAGCAGTTGCCATGAACTGATTGAACCTGATGTATGCTCTTGAATTAAGGTCTAGTGCAGCACCTTTATAATTTGCTTGGATTCTCCCCATTTCACCTGCTGGCAGGTGAAAACCTTGCTCCTCCAAAGTGTCAAACTTTCAGGCACTGAGAAATTCACAACTATGGCAATTTTGGCTTTATGCAGAACTTTGAAAGAGGTCAGAGAATTTTGTGAAGCAACATAAAGTATTAAAACAAAGTCTTTAAGCTATGGTGGCACCATAGAAATTGGTAAAAATAGAGAGGGTTTATGTAACAGTAGCAACACAGAAATCTGTGTAAATCTTAGCCATGTAAGGCTAATAGCTGTTTTTTGTTAACATTTTTTATATGTAACATCAGAAAACACACAGGTTTAAATATCAAAATTAATGCTGGCTGAATTCCATTTAACTGCCTCAGTGTTAGGATTGTGGTATTGTACATGCTGGTTCACTGTCACACTGCCGCAGCTCACTGGGACGCTTGATTGTAGCGAGGTCATCGTAATACTGTTAGTAACATCAGGCTTTCTGGCGATGACAAGTTAAAATGGCTGCCCATTGGTCAATTGTTTTGTCAATACACATTTCAGATTTTTTCTCTCCTCAGTATTTTTTGGGGCATTTTTCCATTTATTTTGATACCAGACAACATGGTAGTGACATAGAATGAGGGAGGAGAGAAGTGGGATGGCACACATCAAAGGTCCCTAGACTCAAACTGGCGATATTGCAATTACATAAGAGTTGCCTCCCCCCTTACATTTCTCAGGGAGTTTTCAACTGCCTTTTAGTAGAGTCTGTAGAGTACATTTACAATGATCATTTTAACGCAACAGCTGTACTCTGTGTCAGAATAAGTGAGTATATGAGTATATGATTACACACAAGGGAACGTCCCCTGCAGTTTAAGGGGTTGACTCATATAAAATATGTATTGATAACACTGAAGAACTCAACTATTTACATTTAGATAAAATGATTAATCAACTAATCCAAAAAACAGCTTAATCCAAGACAAATAAATGTTGCAGTCCTATCTAACACATATAACTCTGACATGCAAGCTGAGCTAAGAGCTTCCTGGATGTAAAGTGTCTTGGCTTGGAGTGACACAGCCTAAACAGATTCACCTGCTAAACATATCAGTTGCATGTATATGGGGACCTTGAATAGGTTCATGTTATATCATTCAATTAAAACCTTAGATAATGGAAAATGCAACTGATATCCGCTGATGCGGTGGCGACACAGTGAAAGCCCTTCTCACATTAAAGGAGATCACAGCCAGATGGCACTAAGTTTCCATGCAGCGCTGCCTGAAGTCTGTCCTCTAGTGGTTTAAACAGAAAGCAAAGGCAGAGGGATCTGATGAATGTACTCCCAACCTCATCACTAAACTAGAGCTCTCTTCCTTTTCAGATTCTGCCACCAGTGGAAGGATGTAGCTTTGAATGTCTTTTCCTTTGGGGCCACAGCACACATCCTCCCTCTGTGCCTCACTGACAAAACTACCAGTGAAAGAAAGAGAGAGAAACTTCACAAAAACATACATTTATTTGCCCTTCCAAGGCAAAGCAAGTGAATCTACAGTGAGGAATGTTCTCTGCAAAGCGTTAAAAAAAATATCAGAGTACATACAGTAATTGCTTAGGGCCATTTACGGTCTTTCAGCATGAAAGACTCCGGTTGCAATAAGGAGCTGGATAAATATGGGAATAAATGTTCTTGCTGGTCTGTTATCAGTTTGGCTTGTATGTTTTCATTCCCCGTGGTCAGCAGTGCTGGTGTCAACGCTGTCGACAACAACGCTGTCAACAACAACACTGTCAACAACAACGCTGTCAACAACAACGCTGTCAACCTCATCCCTGTGGTCATCCTGAACAGAGTGGTCGACGTGGATACCATGGTCAGTGTGGTGATCTGTCTCACGATTCAGCTGAGCGTATTCCACTGACCCATGCTGAGAGGGGACAGAAAAAGGAGGTGAGGAATAAAAATGGCTCTAATTTGAGCTTTTCTACATGACACTGTATCGGATCAGTGTGACTGCTAATAATTAGCTGCCTGTGACTGATAATGTGATGTCAACTAATTTGTCTTTTTTACAAAAATGAACAAAGTCCTGAGAGATCAACAAAAGCAGTTACAGTTTCAGGGTGTTCCTAATAATTTCTTGAAGATTTACTGAAAGTAAACTGAAAGTTTACTGGAAAGAACTAAGTGATCTGGAACAGTGAAAGTGTTTAGTAAGTTTACAGTAAAAGCATTCGCTAATTTCCAGAGGATTTTTTTGAAAGAAGTACCCAATTTATATCCAAGTATTAATTGATTAATTGATTGTTGTAAACATTAGTCCTCATATCGTGAATAGTATGCTGGCCTATAGACAAACACTGCACATTTTTACACGCTCAGCTGACCTGCTTTGTACTGACTAAAAGTCTTTGCAGTAACAGCATCTAGTATTGTACATTCATAAAGCTGAGGGACTTACAAATGAGAGCCTGCGACATTCCGACTTTTAGTCTCTAGCATATATTAAGCACCAAAAAACACTACATTTCGCATAATGCAGCCAGAGAGTGTCTTTCATTGGATGCTCTCACCTGTGGGCTTTCTGTAAAAAATCAAAATCATTACATTTACAGTGTGCTGTTTTATTTGAGTGTCCTAATTCTGTGTGTAAACATAAACAAACATAACTAGTGCCAAATTACACAATTCTTTCAAGGATTTCCTAGGGAATTATTAGTGAACTATCATGAATTCACGAAGCAGTAAAATCAGTCATTATTTGGAATGTAACACTTTTAGTTACCTGTCTACAAACAATGAAATCTGACTCCACAGGCTTTCTGTTTATTGTTCTTTGTCCCTGAGAGGTCTCTCTGAGATTCATAAGTGTGTATGTGTGTGTGCGTGTGCCTATTTGTAATATGTGCATGCACTGTATGTTGTTGTGTGTGCTGCTACTTACACCATCAGCCTGCTCAGGAAAACCTGCAAAAACAAAGCCAGAGGACAAGCTCAGGAAAGAAAGAAAAAGGAATCTGAGGATTAGAGGAAGGCCTGCACACTCATCAGCACTCCAACAAACAACTCCTCACTCCCAGGAAACTGAGACCTTATCTTGTTGCATTAATTCCCACTATCATGTATATGTTAGTCAAGTCTTTTCCTATGAGCAAGGATGTTGTTGGAGCACAAAAACAAATCAGATATTCTATTTTCCTTCACTTCTGCTGCATCATTGTTTGACACATAATGACATGAAAACTGCTAGGAGTTATTAGGAGCCAATGACTGAACAATGGACAAGAGTTTCCCCCAGGACTATCAAACAATGGAGCTTGTTGCTCACTTAGTCTTAACGGATGTACCCGCTGTTTGGCTCTGACTGTTAACAGGAAGTTCTCTTTGATGAAAGCAGGAAGTGGACACCTGGCGACTGGGCCTTCTGTTTTAATGGGACATTTTTTCACTAACAATGCAGATGTTTACAGTTGGAGTTGATTCTGTTTCCTGGCGCTTTTTTTCAAACGTCAGCCAGTGGCCTAGTTTCTCTCACCGTGTACATGACGTAAGAGGGATTTTGAATGAGGAGCAGGATGTGAGTTGTACCTTGCTTGGAAGTCCTCATTTTGCTGTACTCTGTGTCTATGCCCTTCTTCACTGGAGCTAACATGGAACAAACACATGATTATTTTAGGCAGTGTTTTTAAGGTCAAACTGAGTCTATTTAACAATTGTGACATGATTGTACACTTTTGAAAAACTCAATCAAAACTCAGAGGCAGTTTCACCTCTGTTAGGATCTGCCTGTCTGGTCTGCACATTTGTGTATTGAGGTTCTGCAGCAGCCTCACTGTTCTGGTCATCAGACTCTGAAGCACAAAACAGTGGACAGCATTAACCACCTTAAACTTCACAGCATTTCACTTTTTTTTCCAAAAGTGCAAACAGTTTAGCAGTCAAATTAAATAATATTCAAAAGGTATGGCTAGTGATATTGTACATCCATCTTATTGTTAACAAAAGTTGTTTATTTTGAGTTCTAGACACCCTGCCCTGCTAGTGCACCAAATGTGTATTAATCCACAGCAGAAAATAGTCCCAAACAAATACATTATTTCCTTCTGTTTGAGTAACATTTACTAAGGACTAGAGTGTCCAGCTTTTTAGGAAATTACTGAGATCTTTAAGATTTATGTCTTCTAAGACATTGTTGGTTTTGATCTTTTCATGGGATTTATTGACTTTGAGAAAACTACAGAATAATACCAGCCTTATCTTTTAGTAAAAATATGCATAAAATGAAAAACACTTTATTTGTGCAGTCTACTCACCAGAGCCTGATACCCGTTCACTCCACACACTCTTTCCCATCATGCCTGGTGTGGCTAACACAGAGAGGACAAAAACAGCACCACTTGAATCAGTACAATCTACACCACTGCTTTAATGCTTAAACAAAGAGAAAATGAGTTTACTAAAGCACAGTTTGGCCAGGTACACTTGTCTACCCTGCACTTGTATCAGTGTAAGAGGTTTTACCATTTGCAGCCTCATTGACCTCTGCCTGGGTGAGGCTCAGTCGCTCCACTTTGGTGCCAGCTGACTTCCTACAACAAGGTGGACACAAAACACAATTGGCTTTATAAAACAGGAAGCTCTATGGGCGTCACCATAATTCTTGTAACTTATAGTACTTCACCTTTAAAACATAGATTTTTGATAAGAACAAGACCAAATGTTACTCACACTAACAGCTTGCCTGTTCCCTTCCTTTTAAATTGTAGGAGACGTGTTTTTAAGGCAATAACAAGGACCAAGGCCAGTATGAGCAGGATGCAGAAGACAGCAATAAGACCTTTCTTCCAGCCAGCCATCTTCACTGTAGAATACATGTGAATCAAATGCATTAGGTCTGAATTATATTATAATTTAATTATAAAACACAGCATTCTAAATTTACTCACAAAACCTCATACTTCTCTGCTATATAGTATCATGTCAGAATTCAGTTCAGGTCAGTTCAGTCTTTGCTACAAATTTATTCTGCATCTGCATTCACTGCAAATAGTGTTAACTGGATGCCAAAAATGTGAATGAATGCAAATCCAAACACCTCCTTTAAATTTCCTTTAAAGTATTTATGATTTAATTTCATCCTTCTTATGTATAAATTCCCTCAGAGACCATTCTTCAAACTCAATATGGCTCCATTATTAATGTTCTACGTGATCTATAAGTATTCTTATAAATGCTGAGTTAACAAACAATCTGTGTACCCTGATGGTCTACAGCAAGATGATAAACAGATTGCTATGCCTCTTTTTCTAATAGCACGATACCACACTGTCTTTATGAAATCCATTATATTTCATTGTTAAGAAAAGGTCAGACTTAGAAATGTGTTAAACCAGAAGTGCAGTGTTATGAGATTATTACACTAAGTCACACAATTATCTTTGCTTTCAAAAACACACTCTCTAAAACTCTAATTGGTCCTCACAAAGATAGACAAAGATAGATGCATTGCCATTGGACTGAAGATAAAACACACCGATAATCATGACAGCAGCACTCTGTTTGGTTTCGTTGGCCGGGTTGTTGGTCTCACAGTAGTATTCCCCTTTGTCCTCTCCTCTGACACTGCGTATGAAGTAGGTGCCCTGCAGCTCCTTGGAGGTCTGTGAAATAAGGGCACCTTTTTTCCCAATGTGGTACCAAGTGTATCTGATGGGAAGAGTCCCTTTCTCTACAGAGCAGGTGAGTTTCACGTCCTGCCCCTCAGAGACATAGCCTGTGCGAGGGACTATGGTCAACACTGGATTTAACACAGGCTCTGCAGAAGGTAAAATATATGTTAGACTCGCAGTCCACAATATTTTTTACATTAGTTTAACTGATTGTAATTGTTCCAGTATCCCACACACCTATGATATTGGTTGAATGGAGCAGTTGCCGCCCGTTTCCTACCATGGAAGGACTGTTTAGACTGTTTTTTGCATGGCAAATAAAGTTGTTTAAGTCTGAGCTCTTAAAGATGGCTGAGGAGTTAAAGATGGCTTGTTCTCCTGGCTTGCTCACCACCCTTTGCTCATTCAGCTTGTTGGGGCCATGTAGGTTGTATATGATGGGCAGAGTGCCTCTGTCACTGTGACAGAGCAGCTGGAAGCTCTTTCCCAACACCAGTGTACCCCCCACCACACTCAGCACAGGTTCTGAAACAAGAACTGGGGATAAAGATAATTAGTCTGTTAGTCAGTGCAACAGAAACCGACAAGTCTGCTGCCATGCTAACAGCACTGTGAGGCTGTGCTCAGGCACAGTTGGAGCTAGATGCCAACATCAGCATGCTAACATACTCACAATCACACTGCTAACATGCTGATGTTTAACAAGTATAATTTGTGTTACTGATGTTCACTATCTGAGTATAGTGTGTTAGCATGCTATTATTTGCTAATTAGCACTAAACACATTGTGCAGCTTGGACTGATAGGAATGGCATTAGTTTTGCAGGTAGTTGGTCATAATAACGAACAAATTTTGACCTGATAGTTGCGCCAGATGAAAAGGGAAGATCATCAAAGTGATTACAATTTATCCTTAAAGGAACATGAAAGTTGGAACCAAATTTCAAGGCAATCCTTCCAACAGTTGTCAAGATATTTCAATAAAAATCCAAGATGTCAATCTTGTTGTGGCCCAAACTAAAAGTAAGGGGAGCATAAAGGTCATTAGGATTCATCATCAGGGAACCATGAATGTTCTAATCCATCTGGCAAATACTAGAGTATGATGTTTGAGTCTACACTAAAGCAGTCTACCGGCTGATTGACAGACTGTCTCCACAGTAACATTTAGTTAATTGTAATTTTAATTTCATGACTTACCTTTGGCCTTAACAACAAGTGTTTGGCTTTGTTTTAATATACTGTGTCCCTGAGAAACAGCATAGGCCTTGCAGGTGTAGTTGCCATTTTTATAAGGATTCGCCACAGATATGTAAGTCCCTGAAGAGGTGAGCTTGACGTTATCTTTGTAGATGTAGAGCTGCACGGTTTCATTGCTGAGCCTCTCAGGAACATAAACAGTGGCAGAGCAGGTCAGTTTGAACTTCTCTCCCTCAAATATCTCAACAGGATTCACAGCAAGGTGTGGCTTTGAGAACAGCTCTGTTGGGATCAGACAACAAACATTAAGGATTATACAATCTTTATACAGTATGTTTTTTATCGTAAACATTGGAGAGGGGTCTTACATTTTAGATAAGATGGTTCTTAATGACATTTCATAATAAAGGTGATATCTAGTACTTGCCTTTGACTCTGATTACTTGATAGGTTTCTTTCTGCACATTTCCCCTCTCTGCCTTGCATGTGACCTCCCCAGAGTCTCCTTCATGTACTCTGAATCGATGAGAGAGACTGACTAGGGCTTTCTTGAGAACGCTCCCATCCCTTGTCAGGAATACTTCAACATTCTCAACTGAAGTCAACACCTTACAGACCACCTCCAATAATTCACCCTCAAAGACATTAGGGGAGGGCAGCACGTTCATGACTGGGGTAATTTGGAGTACTGCAAGACAAAACTCAGAATAGTCAATAACACATCCTTCGTCACGCAACCTGATCTTTTCTTGGTGACATAAAAACTCTTGTGATCACCTCTGACATTCACATGAATCTCGTTGCTGCGGTTGGAGCGTCTGGTCCCAGAAACCAAATTGATCTCATAGCTGCAGTACAGGAAGTAGTCACCAGTCTGTCTCAGGATCAGTGTGGTCTCTGAGAAGTTCCCAATCGGTGCTACCTGCTTCATCTGCTGAGGCTCTTCATTTCTAAATCTCTGGAAAAAACGGAATATGAAGGATCCCCTTTCCTCCGGAGCACTGCAGGTGGCTTTGAAGTCATCCCCCGCATAGAATGTAGTCTTATCCAGATACAGAGTGGGGGTCTGCAGGCCTGAGGGAGGGAAAACCTAATAGGTCAGTGCAAAGCAAGCTATTACTCTGCACACTGATACTGGTTATTCAAATTTAACAGTACACATGCATGAGTTGTCTTGGTATGAGGAATGTATCATGGTTGGGTGCGTGATCCTGTTTTGCCAAAAAGGAACAGTGTGGTTTTCGAGCTTGATGATAAATGCTTCAGTTTTTGTGTTTTAGCACATTAACTACAAAGTGTGCAAGAAAATACTCACATTATTCTTTTCACAGCATTAAGGATTGTTGCTTGAACACAACACCAAAGCAGCATTTAAAAAAAATCATCTCTGCTCACAACTTCATTACCAAGTGATGATAAAATAACTTTTACAAAGTAAAAACAAAGCCACAATGTTCACAGTGATTATATTTTTACATTAAATTTTTAATGTAAGAAAGTTTCAGGTGTCTGAAAATGCTTATTTATACAGTAGAAGGCAGGAATCAGTCTAAAATCATTTGTCATGCTTTTGAAAATGGTTGGCAGTGATGTGAATTATTCATCAACTGGAAAAGAAATACCACTAGTCCTGTCTTACTAGTTACAGCTGACCCCACCTGTGCTGATATTTAGAAGAGTTTTGGGTATATTATTACCTTTTTTTTAAATATCATACTACATTACCCAAACAAGAGAAAGACCACTATAACAAACAGGACTGATAAATAAACCCTGGTTTGAGAACTTTATTGTACTAAATTGTCATCTCAGCTTTACCTGTGACTTCCAGTTTTTGGCTGAAGCTGGTTCTGCTCTTTTCTTTGACTGTGACCCGACATTCGTAACTTCCAGAGTCCGCTACCCTGGCCGGGAGTATCTCATATGTGGCTGAGTCTTTTGTGACGGTAGAGGAGAAGATGGCAACGTCGTCCCGTCTAAGCTCAAAAGTATATGTCAGGTTTGGGATGTTGTCGTGACTGACTTTGGCCTTGCAGATTATTTCCACTGGAGTCCCGCTCTGAACTGTGCTGCTAGGTAGGACTGTAATGCCAATGGTATCTATGATGTATGCTGTAGGTTTCAAAGTCACACAGACACACAAACATGTATTAGACAGAAATATTTCATGTGGACTTGCTTATGTAAAACCACCTTGAGGGAGTGAAGCAGTAACACAATACAAGAGTTGGGGTCTATTATTCTCTGTACAATAAAGGTGAAGTTTCTCCCTGGCCCTCAGTCTATTGCACAGTAAGCAGGAGCAGCTGAAGGAAGGAAAAAGCCTCAACAAACAGACCCTCTCCTTCCCTTGGGAGAGCTGTGTTGATTTATTCCAGCTTCTGCTCTCCATTAGCAACAACAACACAGTGTAACCCACCTCAACAGCTATGAAACAATCACTTAGTCCACATCCTCAAAGCACAGCTGTTAGTTCTGAGTGGACAGAAATGAGAGTGGTGTCACTTCTCTCATCTCCTCTTTGCCCACTTCCCAAAATGCTAATTTGTTCCTTTGCCACTATAAATATCTAGTTAAAAACTCCAGATAAATCCTGGTACAAAAAGAATATAAGAAGAAAGTTACATTTCATTTCAAACTCATCCATCCATCCATTATATATACCACTTATCCTTAAGGGTCGCGGGGTGAGGGTTGGAGCCAAACCCAGCTAACACTGGGCAAGAGGCAGCGTACACCCTGGACAGATTGCCATTCTGTCACAGGGCTGATAGTTCAAACTCATATTGTTTGAAAACTATTTAATATTGAGAAGTTCAAACTCTTGCTGATGTGAAAGAAATACCCAGTTTCACCTGTGACAACTAAAAATAGCTTCAATGAACACACCTGAAAATGGAGGCCTGCGGTGCATAATACAATGTCCATTTCCTGCAAAAAATAACTGTGTGAGGTATAAATAGCTTTCTCGTCTAATACAGCAAGGACTGGATAACCTCAAATCTCAACGCTGGAGAAACCCTGGACCAGGTATTAAACAAGACAGTAAAGTATAATGCAGTTATACTTACATGACTGCTCTGTGGCACACTGCACTGTGTGGAAATAAAGGAGGAAAAAAAAGTGAGAATCACGAAATTAGGTTTAACTGAAGGAACATTCTTTGAAGCAACACAACAGTGGGTCCTTACAGAAGTGGAGGAGGCTGGTGAGAACCAGCAGCAGCAGGTTGGGGGGTCTCAAGTCCATCCTGAGCGAATGTGGTTCACTGCTGTAAGATTAAAATACAGCTGCACGGGGCCGACGAGACAGGGGCAACAAAGGGCAGTCGGAAGAACAGGGGAGGGCCGTAAGAAAGGAGAGGTGGAGTGTGTGGAAGACAAAACCCTCAGGCAGTGCAGTTTGATGAGGGGGTGTTCCTTGTCTTATCATACATACTCCTTGTGCTGCATGACTGGCCAGGAAATGACTGTTACTTCCTCAGGAAAGTGCTTGTGTCTGTGTATGGATGTGTGTAGATGTGAGAGGGGAAAGAGAGAAAGAGGCATAAACAATCTAACAAGGTGGATCCTACCCACCACAGGGAGGCCAGGTGAGCTATCCCTTTACTGCACAGTAATAAAGCAGGTGACTGGTGTTTTCGCCAGGTAAAAGACAACTCACAGGCTCCGCTCATGGTGGTGAGACTACACAAACAACCCACAATGTGGAAGGATGCTACCCCTAATACTCTAATCACACTTACTGAGAGCAGATTAGAGATTTATTTCTGCTCTGAACTATCCATAGGTCCTCACTCTAGCTGGTCACGTGACATACTGATGAAATCTCCAAAAAGCTGTAATACCCTTCACTAAAAAGGTACAAATTTTTACAACAGTTCAACAACAAAAGGTCAAAGTTTTGGGAATATCTTAAGCCATAAATGGAGTCTGTGGCTGCACGTATGCCAGATTTGAGTAGGTTTGAAGAAAGTTGAGTTGAGCTCACAGGAAGTGTGAGTTGCAGCGGGACGATTGGTTTTTATTACAGCACGATGTGACGTCATAGCTGTGTCACTGGCAACTTTGGGGATTCTGGTGAGTCAGTCAGAGACTAGAGTAAAGTTTGACTTAAAGTTTGATATATGATCGTAGACTGGGGCGGGTCTTATTCAGACTTCTGGCTTTATGTGGGCCCTCTATTGCTCTGAGCACATGGCATTCCAACAGGAGAAAAGACAGGAGAATTTTCAACTATGTTGCACAACAGCCTGGCAACCTTCTGACCTCAAAACCTCCTCAGTTCTCTCAGCATGGATCCAGTTTGGGAGTTTCTTATATGATGTAACGGCTAATTATGAGCAACACTCATTGAGAACTGTGTTAACTGTATAGTTTATGACATCTATGTCTACATTTGGTCATATCCGAGATTAGACTGCTGCTTTCCCAGACAGACTAACCAAAACAACAAACACATCAGGAATTATGCATCAACCTAAAGGCTGTGCTCTACTTTGCTCGGCCCACAAGCTCACCTCTTAAATTGTTAATGGCATCTGCTGTTTCTTTACTGAACTGCAGGGATTCCTACTGAGTCACGATCCAGTCTCTAATTAAATATATCAAGCATCATCACAACGTACACCGTTTTGACAACACCACCTTATACCCCACTGTTTAATCCTCTCTCCAGTGCACGGTACCATCTTGTTAAAACTGTGAGATGAAACTATGATGGAGCCGCTGAATCATTTATAAGATACAAACTAAGATCTTAGGAACAGCCAAGCTTTAACTACAGAGCGTGTAGTGATGATTTATATATGATGGACACATATGAAAAAAAAAAAAAAATCATTAAATGTTTGGGGAGAAATACACAACATAAGGGAATGACAGATTAAGTCATTGTGGTACTAATACTTCAGTTAATTTACTATGCAGTCACTGAGAAATTAGACTTGAGACAGTACTGTTGTTAATCTCACAACAACTATTGTAGTTATCATGAATGTTTCCCCATCGAATAAGAAAAAGCCTTGGGCTATGGGATTCCTCTGGGGAGCAGTAACTCCACTCAGCACTGTATATTTCCCACAGTATCACTGATAATACATGGAATAGTAATATCACACACTGCAACTGGTAATTTTAACCTTTGTTGTCACAGATGCAAAACTGCGCACATATTTTAATACTGAGAGGGTGGGTGCATTTGTATTTCATTTACATTTGTATTTCAAATCCAGATTAATGTATGCAGTGTGGAGCATCTTGCAATCCTTTACTATGACCACTAGGAGGTGATGAAGATTAACAAAAATAAAAGGTGCTTGAAAACCCACATGCTCTGCAGTTTTATCTGCATAATGCTGCCAGTCACTCTTATTGTCACATTTGACAAAAGCCATGTTTTCAAGCTGTACAGAAGTGTAGGGTATCTTCTTGAGAGCTGTTATAAACATGCTGCAGAGGTGACCTTGATAGGAGATGTGACATTCCAGCACAAACTGCAAACCATGACTGGTAGCATTCAGTATCAGGAAAGAGTCTGCTCAAGTATTTTCCTATCTGGTGAGTGAATTCATTGTAAAATGAATAATTACTTTTATACACAGTTGGGTAGCGGCACAAAAGAAGAGCCAGAGACTTGTTGACCTTGATGTTGATAAATAACAGCATTACCACGCCGTGCTAGTAAATTAAGAAAGGAAGGGGGCATTTGTAAAGTAAGAGCATAATCCGCTTTCTAGCCATTTGAAATGTGCCACCCAAAGTGCTGTTCTTAAACTTGGAGCATTTTACCCTGAAGAGCTCTTGCTGGACCTTTCAAATTAAAAGTCAGTTTGTCCAAGTGAAGCTAGACAGGAATTTAAATGCGACTTTTGTGGTGTTCTGGGTGGTTCAGATCATCCTTCAGATCTGCTGCCTTAACCATTGTCTGGGTGAACATTTGTTCCAAGTAAGCTAGCCTATCATTATCATGTTTCCAGTCAGAATGTTAGGTAGTCTTGAGTCCTCTCAAAACAGATCATATACATAACAATACTTCTCTAAACTTCTTCTGCAATTTCTGTTTTTCACTTGATGTTAATCAGAAGTATATATATATATATATAAGTATATATATATAGTATATAAGTGATCCATACTGGGATGTGGACCACACAGACACCAGTAGGACCCTATAGGGAGGTGTTCATCCACCTGTGTGTCAGTGGTCTTCCAACAGACTCAGATATGGCTGTGATGGTTTTTCAAAAGCTTCAACAGATGGGTTGTCACACATACAGAGATGCTCACTCACTACCTTCTCACTGGCTGAACAAAGTCTGAACGCTGGCTGGGCTGTGTAAGGACTGGACGGTGCAAATGACTTGATGACTTGACATTCTGACCTGCCTCATTTTCTTGTATGAGCACAGCGTACCATAGCTTTTACATGCATTTATTGTATTTTCAGAACAAGAGGTGTATTGCACAGAAGGGAGTGATTGATGGCGGCCATGGTAGTACCATTGACACTGTCGGTTTTTGGTGGGTCCAGGGCGGCGGTGTGATTGATGTCTGCGCCCTGGGCTCTGTACTGCCAGCACTTCTCTCAAGACTGCCAAACAGATTCTGGGTCTGCTGGCTCTGCTTCACACTGTAATATGGATCCCAGCGATTTAATATTCAGCCACTGCAATGATGCTTCTCATGTGTGAAGTTTTCTTTTTGAGAAGGATTGTCAGCATGGATCCTTCAAACATCAACAGCACACAGGCACAACTACAATCAATTAACTGCATTTATGACGTGTTTCATACATGTGCCGCATATGCATGACATGTGACAAGTGTTTTCAGCCCACTTCGAACACTGCCCCTGCCAGAGATGATGTCTACATAAGAAAAAAAGTTCATGAATCACACAGGGTTTTGTGTGTGAGAAAGTTTTTCTTTTTTTTTTTTTAAAAAGGAATTTAATACTGAACATAATCAACTGAGGTGATGTTGCTCTGAATTACACAAGGACACTAACACGGTAGTCTGAAGAGGAGGAGAAATGAAGGGATGAGTAAAAAACTAATTTAGACTCCTACTTTATTGAGGCCTATGGGAAATGTTGCTGGATAATAAAACACTCCATTGAAAGACATGAGATGGGAAATGTGTTTCTGCTTGGAGGCAAAAATCTTCAGGGCCTAATTACAAGCATTCAGCTCGGAGCTTTGTAGAAAATCTAGCATGTACATTCATTCTATCATGCTTTTAGGGGACACATATTGGAACAAATGGTTTAATACAAATGGAGGAGGACAATTTAATGTGGGACAATGACAGCATCGTGTATAAAAAGAAATTCATCTGTAGAGTGTTTGCAGCCTGTGGATCAGCACCCACACCCAAATGTTGACTTTACAAAGCCCGCTCTCCATCTTCTGCTCCCTGGCATGCTATGTTTTGACAGAGTGCAGCCAGTTGCCTCCCTGGAGAGCTTCTGCACCTCACATTGGACCGTGAGGTGACCCAAGACTGGGGAAAACACTGCTGATGAGGGCCGACGTGAAGATGTTTCTGCCTCTGGCGCAACAGCCCGCAGGGGGGCAGGGAGCGTGTTGCTACAAGGCAAAGCTTTGAGGCTACCTGCCCTACACAACCTTACACACCCAACCGCAACTCTATCTTTCTTTCACCAACTGTCTGTTCAAGTGTCACAACTATTCTGTTTCACTAATTTATCTATGATGTTCCTACTTCCTTGTCACATGCTGCTTTCTTTTTCTTTGTTGTTTCTTTAATTGTTTCTGTCTACATCACGTTTAGGTCTTTTTCTCACATCCTCTGTCTCTTTCTGTCCTCTTTGCTCCACCCACCTCATGTCTGCAGAATCAATAATAAATGATCTGAGAGGCTTGGCTGTGACAGGCTCCCCTGCATTGACTCTCTCTCTCAGGGTTACTGGGGGGAGAATCAGACAATGCTGCGGGTCCTGGTACAGCAGCAGTTTTTACAGTAGGACAGTGAAGGAGAGGGGACACAGAGAGAAAGTCATGCTCATTGTTCCGTACTGCAGGACATTAACGGAGCATGAGCTCTCACGGATGTGCGCATCACGGCACAGCCCGGGCCCTTCGAATCTCCACTCCTCGACACTGCACATGTACCCGTAGCGTGCTGTATGTGGACAGCTCCATCTGAAACTCCACGGGGGGGTGGGGGGGTGGCAACTGCTGCTCAGAGATGCCGTGCTGTGTGCTCACTCTCCACGGCAACCTGGATCCAAGGCCTCCTTTGTTCACATGCCAGTTTGAACATGAGCCTAATTCTTTTATATGGCTTCATTTTTTTCGTTGTTAGGCTCTGGTTTAGATCCACCCTGCTGAAGTGTCCTTGAGCAATACACTCCAGGGGTGTTCTTACGTTGCAGATCCTGGAGAGATACAGAGATGCACAGAGAGAGTGAGAGGATCAAATCTGTGTGACTCTCATAATCTATTATGCAGCCATCCTGAGAGCATAAACATTAATTGCCCTGTAACTCAATCAGTTCTTCTGAAACAGCTTGTTTTTTTTTCTCTCATTAGGGCAGCAGAAGTAGAGGACCTTCAAGGCTGAGATCTGAACACATGGAGATACACAGTTGGTGGCACTGATTCTCCAGTTGCCTTTAAACCACAGCAGAAGACAGATGATGTTATAAAAGACCACCAGTCAAACCTCAAACATGAAGACAATGTGGCTATGTTTGTTTTATGGATTACTAAGAAGAATGTACATCCGCTTCCCCATCTCAATCAAGCATAAAAACTTTTTGTAATATTTTGAGTATTTTTTGGAATATTCTGCATTTCCACCCCTTTTTTATGTACTTTGTTTTTACACTGTAGCCTCAAGCTGTTACCAAGCAGTCACACCCCATTCACACCTGGTATCAACATGTGATCTGTATCTGGATAGAGTATCTTATCTTCGGTGTTCAGATTATCTCATTTCTGCCTGCACTGTAATCAGATCTCATGCAATTAAGTCAGTTAGTTACTTGTCAACAAATTTGTCACGTACCCGGTCAGTTGGAAAGCTGTGCCATAGATGGCCTTCAATCATTTTTCATTTTGGGAGAGGGGACTTGTCAGCTTGCTCTGCTACTTGTAGCTTTTGCTGGGGTTGCTTGAATTAGTAGGAAAGGACATCGATAGGCGACCTTTCAGCTTGCTTTTTTTGGATAAATACAGTCACGATGTATGGATTCTCCTCCACATGTGGTGTAGCTCTTCGCTGGTCGAGGTAGGGCTGAAGCTTTCACTCAAACAGGCCAATATCTGCTCACGACACTAAAAGTACCACAGTCACAATGAAAACTTAATCTTGTTTGGAAAGTCATGTAGACTCAGACAGAAAAAGTACAAACGAGGAGCCTCACGAAACAGCGATGTGAGCGTTGGCTGAGAGAAAGCTCTAAAATAGCCTCCTCAGAACAGAGGCTCTCCAGAGAGGGGAGTCTTTCTTTGGGTTCTCATACATCATGAGATGGGTGCCGGTTCATCTTCAGAGCAAAGTGCTGACACACTAAAGTCAAGAAGATTCTGCACAACGATGAGAAAAGGCAGAGGGGAGCCTCATGATCCGTCATGCAGGCCTGTTGTCAGTGCTCCAACCTCAGAGGCCGACACAAGAAAGTGTTTCTGAATGCATTTCTGTTCTCAAAAATTCTCCTCGCTGGTTAGATTGTAGCTGTTCCTGGCACTTCGAACACACTTTTAGTTGTTGGGTTTGACCTGATGTTATGTGCTACTCCCACCAATCACTGCGGTGTCAGCCAGTGAAGTTATCAACCCCTGAGGGGGCAGGGCTGCCTCAGTTAATCAGGATAGCTCTGATTAAAGCATGCGTTTAACCTCAATGCTTGACTCAGTTAAAACCCTGTGGTCCCTTCTCGCAGTGGAGGGGCATCTGGGAGAGGCACACTCACAATCAATATGAGCATTATGTTCATTCACGGGATGTAGACAAAAGACCAGCTCCTCTCTGCAATCACACTAGTCACCCGGCTCTGCCCAGGACTCATTTAGAGTTATAGAAATTGTAAATGTGTGTGTGTGTGAGAGCAGAGAGTGACCTGTTTCTCCACATCTGCCTACCACAACATGTTTCAGAATGACTTTCCAAAGTTTCACCATCTGCCTGCCATGACCAGCACCAGGAATGTTTCAGGTTGCAAATGTGTAAAAATTCGGAAACTTTTAAGCTCCCCCCCCCCCCCCCCCCCACCACCATTGAAACTTTAAACTACTCTGCAAATACAGACAGGAATGTAGCTGGTGGTACAAGGCTTGACATTTTTGCTTATTTTCTCAGTAAATGTCAATAACAGCCCATTTTAAAAAGGAAAATACCAGCACACAGGAGAGAAGCAGTGGGAGAAAAGTGTCTTAAAAGTAAGGGAAGTGGGGAGTAAGCCATTTATTGCAGTGAGTTAGCATGGAGCTTTTCATAACTCCCAGCCTTTGCTGGCACTGGCCTGTAAAGCAGAACAATGAGTCTCATTTGGGAGGAATGCTAATTAGCTGGAAAAAACTTGGGACAAAATTAAGTTAAAATGGATGTTGTAGGCTCAGAGTCGCACTTCACCACCTCTTGGCAAACATAATGCTGAAAAAATGACAGATTTTTAGGTGTCTGTATTTATTTCAGTGGAGTGTAGAAGACTTAGTTTTACTGAAACTGTGTTTTTCATCATAAAGCAAGTCAATCAAACAGTTGTTTTCTTATTTGCTGCCAACAAGCTCTTGTCACATGTACCCAGTAGTGACTGCAGGGGGCCAATTAAATACTCCTGCAGCACCATAAATAATTTAGCTCTTATAGATGTAAAAAATTTTTCCCAGTGTTACTGTTTGCAAAGGAGCTGATGGGGTTGTTGTATCCGTGAAAACCAATGTAGTTTTGTTTGGTGTATGCTTCTGAGCAACTCACTTAAAGGTGCTGATGGACGTTCTGAATGTGATACACCACCCACCCTCACATAGGTTACAAAATGGTATGTTTAAAAGATAGTTGTCAAATGGTGGTAGTTTGCTCTAGTGTTACAATAGATTGCATTGATGACCTGGTTTGTTACAAAACAAAAACCATCCTCATACTCACTTTTTACCCTGATATGGCTAAATACACCCAATCCACATGTGTGTTAAGTATATCTGCATCCTGATCCTCCATCAAAACCACGACTAACCACCACTAACCATTCCAGTGCAAACCTGTATCTCTTATGTTGATCTTTTTCATTTGTCAGTGAAGCCAATTGCAGTGCAGTCATGCAAGACAGACCCTGCATGAATAAAATTTGATTTGATTTAACAGTCATCTCTCTCTCTGGATACCTATGTTAAGAATATTTGTTTCATTTCATCATTTTTACTTCTTATTACATCACCTTTATATAAAGGCACAGAGTAGATGTGCTCTGCTCAAAATTCAGACTCAGGATGACTTACAAAGGCTTATCAGGATACCCCACCATACACACCCTCATAGAAATATATGTCTTAATTTGGTTATTGATGAATATAAATAAAACCTTTGATGTGCACAAAGAAAAAGACTCCATTTGAAAATCCAATTAATGTGACTGCAGGGCTTGACGTCATTATCAATACTGAAAAGGCTCACTATGAGAAAGGAATAAATGGAGATGAGGGGAAAGAAAGGATAGATGAGAAGTGGAGAGAGAAAACACATGAACTGCAGCACTTGACTGCCTGTTCAGCCTGAGGAGACTGATTACAGTGCTAAGTGGGGGTGAACATCTCTCAGCCCAGACATGGAAATGAGACACAACAGAGGATGCAGAGGGATCAGACAGATGGGGAAAATGGACGCTGGAGGACGATGAAGAGCAGATATGTGTATATCTATCTATATCTCTCTCTCTCTCTCTCTCTCTCTCTATATATATATATATATATATATATATATATATATATATATAGAAAAAACAGCTCTACAGGGGCATTTCTTTTCTTGAACTTGACACTTTTCACCTGAAAAAATAATTACCAAGCAGATAAAAAGCACAGACCTGACACCACAAACTAGTCTCAGTGTTATTTTGCACATCAAAACATCAGACAACAGGAATCCTCCAGGCCTTGACAATGTTGGTATTCAGGCATAAAACATGCAATGCAATCTGCTGGTTTTGAAACTTTGTGACTTCAGTTGCATTCCATCTATTCATTTCTTCTTTGCCAAGAACATTTACAGAAAAAAAACCTAGACAACAAGTTATGTGCAAAGTGACCTTGGTGCTGATTTACAGTGTATCCAAGCACAGAAACTATTTGGTGAATAACAGGGATTTTTGTTAAAGAATGACTATGGAGAAAAAAAAAATTTTGGCCAGAATATAATGAAACTGTTACCATAGTAACGGCTCTGCTAGTAATGAGGAAGCTGTCAGAAGGCCTGTCTACCTTTGTCTGTGAATGACAGCAGGATGAAAAGATGGGAATGAATTCCTTTGATTTCAGTGCTTTAATAGGACCAACAACTAGAAAGGGACAAACCTGTGTTATGTTACATGGAGTCAAAAGAAAAGATGAAGAGGGGAACTGAATTAGGGTGCAGGAGGGAGCATCACCTCCTCAGTTACATGCTGTGCCACCCCACTCTGAATCCACCTACTTCCAACCACAGACACAGTTTGTTTTCAGTAAAAGTGCCATCTTTGAGTTTGAGCGAGTGAGAAGTTTCCTGGCAATTAGTTAATTTAGTGCTACTGATCACTGATGTTAGGTTGTGGAAAAACAGACATCCCATCCATCTCATCAGCCTGGTACCCACCAGTGCACCACCCTGTAAACGGTCACGCTTACTCTGAAGCCAGCAGTGGCAGCACTGAGCACACTGTGGATGAGGACCACTCCAGTTAGTGAGTGAGGAAGAAACCCTGCATGGTCTTTGATTTTATGACAGAGAAACCTTTCTCAATCAGGAGTCCTAACATCCCACCACCACCTTTTAAGTCACCAAGAAACAACAACAAACCCTGGGTTCTGTGAGATGTTCATTCAACTAACCTGTGGCAGTGAAAATATAGTGTAAATCAACTTTTAAAATGGAGTACTCTCATCTGTATTTTCTGAAAAATCATCTATTCTCTAGCAGCTGGTTGCTTGAAGGAGAATGACCAGTGATTCATTGTAAATTATGCTAGGAAAATAATGTACTTCCCTATTGAGCCTATTTAGCATATTTTAAACTTATATTATATTATATTTAAACAAACAGATTTGCAGCTACAACATAGATTAAAGGCTTTTATCCAGTTCAGTTAGTTAAGTGTGAGAACAGCATGGTAGTCTGTTTCAGTTAAACTACCTTTGAAGAACAAGGCCCTGGGACTTCAACATCTTCAGGTGTACAGTAATAATACTCACAATGAACAGTCAAGGTGCCACATGTACAAAGCATCCAAGGTGTGTGTGAAAATGATATGGGAAGAAACTCTTATCATATGTGTTAGGGTCTGGCCACAGTGACAACCAATCATATTTAATCATCTCCAGTCACAGCAGTGCTCTCTGCATTACGATGTACTGACTGTTGGGAGTATGGTGCAGCATAATCTCTTTGGATATAACTGAAAGTCCAGATGTCATTATCTTTTCCAAGTGGGACAATAAAAGATTTGGTATCACAGTGATTTACAAAATGACCACATTTGCAGTTATAAATACACTAATAGGCCATTATAGAAGTCCCATTATGTATTGTGAAGTGCCTGGCCCTGGTACGGGTACAATAAAGGAAAGGGAAAGTTGAGAGAAATTTGGACAAATCTAAATCAAAAGTAATCTTTTCTCAGATACTCCATATGAGAACTCATGCTGACTTCCCTCAGGGGCTCCAGGGAAAAGCCTTCACTCAGGGTCTTTCAACTGCAGCAAAGCACAGAGACCTTCACACACAGCTCAGATTTGGTCTCCACAAAGAGGCCTGGTGGCACAGGAGACCATGTGGGAGGGAGGAAGAACAAGGCAGGGACATGCTGCGTCGGCTTCCAATTAACTTGAAAAAAATCTCATTGTTTTAAATCACTGACACTTCCCTCTATGCCGTCCTAAAGTACCCCCTACCCAAACTCGCATTATGGTTTCATCCTACCCTTTTTATATCTGACATGTGTGTGTAGCTGTGTGTTAAAGAGGCATAACTCTCTCTGTGCTCTACCACACACTCACCAATTGTTACTGCCATTGTTAAAGTCATAGTCATAGTTTTCACATTTTTACTACCATTAAATCAAAGTAAATTTTTTCTGATCCTGACTGATGGGTCACGACAACCACTACTGACGAAACTGGAGGATAAAATCAGCTTGTTGCCCTGTTTGAAAAATATTTTTTTCTCCGTCGTCTGTTAACTTTTGTAAAGTTGTAAGTGTGCTAAATGAAATAAGTAATTTGGAGGAGAAGAAGTTCAGGCTCTGCCAACCACTGAACTGCTCTACCCTGTCTTTCAGCATGTCATCCCATCAAGTCATTTTTCACATGCACGTTATTACAGCGTGTTGCCAGAAAATAAAGGAGACTGTGGATCAGAGGCAGAATCATGTACTAGGCAGGCAGTCACCCTTACATCTTGAGTCTTGTGTAGGGCTGTTACTGCTGTCACTCGCACTGTGTCTGAGGACATTTGCATAAAGTTAACTCTTTATCAACTTTCCCCTACAGTGCCTCTGGGTGCCTTTAGAATCTCTGTAGCTCAGTGGGTGGTGTCGAGCTGCAATCCTAGGTTCCATTCACTATAAAAGCAGCAACTGCACAACCCAGTTTGACTGCCTACTTTTTGCCACTCATCCTCAGAACCTACTGTTGCGGGCTGTGTTCAAAGTAATTTGAGCGACTTATGTATTACTTCCAGTTAGGTGGAAACTGACCTTTTGGAAAAGTAACACCCTGTGTTTGGGATACAGTACACAGTTAGTTTGTGCTCGAGGACTGCAAGTTGCACACACACTGTTCAGATAACTCCAGACCAGGCAATGCAAACGAAATCACCCAAGAGATATGCTGCTTGCTCTTAGCTCTTTCTCTCTTTTTGATAAAGGTACGAAAACAACACACTGCAGTAGCTAAGGTGAGAAGAAACACAAGTGTGTATAATCCCCTCTGTAGAACTGATATTCAGGATAGATCTAATTTTAGATTTCACAGACAGACAAAAAGCATGACTGAACAAGCTTTTTAGTATGCAAGGAGCTATATTCCAGTGTTGCAATGCACCACCCCTGTCATTCATGCTAATTATCACCAGCTACTATGAGACAGAAAAAAGTATTTCCAGTGAAGTTTAAGAATACATAAATTTCTTTCAGCTCAAGCCTAACTCATCTTCATCCATCCTGCTCCTCTCTGGTCCTAACCCAGATCTGCAACACTTAACAAGCTCTGCCCGCTGGCCTGCTTGATCAGCTGAAGGTATGTGTGTGTGTGTGTGTGTGTGTGTGTGTGTGTGTATGTGAGAGAGATTATAAGTAGTGGTTGGCAGCTCTAGTAAAGCTGTTAGTGACTATCAGGAGTGGACTTGCTGCACCTGCTTTAAACCCACCTCCCCAGGATGCTGCTGCTCACAGAAAACATTCACTTTAGCAAAGATTACAACATTCACTGTGTCTAATTAATCCAATGTGAGTACTGATCAACATGCATGAACATAAAACGCACAACCCCCATGCATAGACAAATGATATGCAAAGAAATAATGAGCGCAGAGTTGCAGGCAATGAAGAAGGTTGCCATCAATGAGAGGAAGAAGAAGCATGTGAGTGTAAATGGCTGCAGTTTTCCAGCACATTAAATTTCTTAATGCTTGATGGATAAGAGTCATTATGCAGAGCATGCATGAGAAACACACAACTCTGGCTTACTTTTATTTACCTGCCCTCTACCTGACCTGACAGGAACAATAAACAGCTGCATGTAGGCGTGAGTATGTGTGTGTGTGGTAAGAATGCACACCTGCCACAGACAGCGGCAGAGCTTTGATGACAGCTTTGATGACTGGAGGCTGAAAAGACTCTTTGGTGTGTGTGTGTGTGTGTGTGTGTGTGTGTGGGGGGTGGGTGGGGGGATGGCCTCAGCCTCCTGACTGATGCATGAACATAATAACCCAGATAAAAACTGCTGCGCACTCATCCACACCCAATATTTCAGATGGACTTTATCGGCGCTGCTGTGGCCGTTGCCACACAGCCTTATTATTTGTGATACTGCAGTGCTTCATGAGAGTGAAAAAAAAAAAAAAAACAGTAGATGAAGAACAGAAAAAAAGACACTGAGCTGAAAGGGTGGACAGATTCATCCAGCTGAGAGAAGACAAGCTGGCACAGATATTTCTGAGATAAAGATGTTAAAGGAGGACAAACCTCTGGCTGTGTGGCTGGTAATTACTGTATGAGATACTGTACGATGTGTGCACAGCTCAACCCCCCCCCACCCTAGCTGCTGCAGAGAGGACAGAACAAGGCACAGGCATTTACCCACAGGTCTGCCACTCTGACTTCAGCACAGCTTTACACTTAGCCTAATGAGAGGAGCATGACAATCATAGTCACACGGCTGATGTATAGCTGCGAATGGTGATTAGAGCCGAGAACAAAAACATATAATCCCTCAGGTTTCAATTATGGGATTTAATTATAGCAACAGCTAAGTGAACTTTATTCATGTCTGCCGTGTGGTATCAAGCTAAATACATGTATATAGAGTGACTCAAGGGAAAATATATGCAAAGTAATGCAGAGGCAGGAAGAATAGGCCAGTGTTTGTTGTGTACTTTGCAGTGATACACACAAGGACGTAGAATCAGATCATGTTGTGTACATGTCTGCGCCCTGTCCTTTGATTGTACATCCTGCTCCAGGTGACTGTCATATCTTGTCTCCTGTCTTTTCTTTACATCTTGTAACAGAAAATATTAATATTTCTCTGTTTTTTCTGTTAAAGAAAAAGGCATCGTCTACAGTCTGAACAGACCGGAGCTAAATTTTCTTAATCCTACTCTGTCTGGCAGACCAATGTACCATTTGACAGTCCAAATTTGGGTGTCTTTTGATCCCAATTTCACTTAGCAGAATTTATTATGAGAATAATTAATGATACGCAGCCAATTCCACTCTGGTGATCACAAGTCAAAACAGCGTTGAAGAGAGAAGAAATCAGGCCCCACATGCATAAATACGTGAGTTGACAGGTATAATTTAAAGGGCAGCATGTTGACTGTACTTTTAACTACTGAACTATGTAGCATAATAAAATACATTTTAAAAAAGGTAAAAAATCAATTGTATTCCTGTGTAACAACAATGTAAGATAGAAAAAGTTCACACATGAGCACAAAAAGAAACAGTAGGCCAAGAATCTTCAAAGCATTATGATATGTAGCTATCTAATTCAGAATATATGGAGATTATTTGCATATTTTACTTTAAGTAATTTAGGGTTTCTGTCTCCATCTATCACTAAAATTCACTGGATGGATAGGAAAAAGTTCATAAAGTCCATTTCTGAATGAAACTTCGAATGATGTACAAAGCATCAATGAACTGACTGACACCTGCTGAAACTTTGCCTCTACTCCTTCACCTCCTAATAGCATTCTCCCCAGTGTCTCCAATTCTGGTTTAAGATATAGAACAAAGATTGAGGGTTTAAGCAGTGGCTCTCACTCACAGAGAGGACAAAGCACTGCATCTGATGATAAAGTGGCTCCTGTGCTGAATTATTAATAATAAGCGCTTTTCTTCCAAAGAACAGGGATCAGCACCCTACAGGGGGTCCTCTGTGCAGCCAGGGCCCTGAAAGAAATCCTAACTATTCTACTTTGTCCAGCTGTAATTCTGATATCCCAGACTGGCTTTGTAAAGCACCATTACATTATTGCACAGTGGAAACTGGATCCTTTCTATATATCATCATGCTATAAAGTCAGCCTTTATAGCACTTTGGGACAATAATGCACACGAGGTGAGGGTTCTCATTGCTGGAGCAGAGTTTCTAGGCACTACTAGGAACAGGTTTCAGATTAAGCCTACCGCCAGACAAGAACACTGATATTGGAAAAATTAAAACCCCAGATTACGCTCATTGACATTTGCAATAAGACTGCAAAAAAGGCTTTTTGCTGGAATATTAGGGCACATCATGAGTGCAACAACATTAACAAGTTCACACGTTCACACACAATCCCTAGCAAAACAAAGCACAACACTTGAAAGCACGATTTTACCTAAAACGTCTGTGTCAGCTTTGCTACACCCAGTCTCTTGGTGGTCTAGCTCATATTTTAGGTATCAAGTGTGATATACTGCTTAATACAACCAAGCATGTCTTTTTTTCTGTAGGTATTCCTAAAATCTTTGGTAACTTCTCGAGTTAATTGAGTTTAGACTTATTATTGTGTGCACAGATTGTGCATCAGTTTCTTTTTTAACCTACAGGGAGTTGTGGGAGTGTTGAGAGGTCATGAAAATGTAATAACTCCAATATTATCATCATCCCCTTGGAAAGTCTTCCAAACTCTGAAGCCCTTTGGTAGCAGCACTGACATTAGCTCTCACTTTCTGCTGTGCTCCTAACAGACTCAAGATTTATGTGCTGGTGTGAGCTGTCAGTGATAATTCCCCTTTACTTTGAAGAGGAGGATTTAGTTAAGTATGTGAGAGAATTCAGTAAACAGCCTTGTGTTTTTCCCTTCTCTGATCCAAAACTTAAAATGCATGTGGTGAAGTGAGTTGATGTGAAACAAGGATGGAAGATGGACGCTCCTTTTCTTATTCCCACCACCTCACCTGGAGTGCCACGAATCCAGCCAGGAGCAGGAATGAGAAGCGCGTTACCCATACGACAGCAGGCGAGCCCCTGCCAGCTCTGGCTCAGGTGTGATTTCAGAAAGTAACTGAGCGTTCTGGCACGTACTCGAGGAGACTTTGAGAAAGGAGTGGGCCCGCCCCTGATCGGTCCGGTGCAGGGAGGCATGGAGCAACCTGAAGAAGAATGGCAACAATCTGCCTCGCCCCGACAAGCGCCTTCCTCTGGGACATCCTGACAGGACTCCCATCAAAAGAGATGCATAGAATTTCCAAACTTTGTTGTGCCTTTTAAGTCTTTGTTCCTTTTTTGACTCAGTCTTAAAGATGACTGTCCTGTGCAAAACAACACCAGCTTTAGGGAGGAAGGAGAGTTTTCCCATTTCCCATACACAGATCTAAATGGTCTGTGTATGAAAAGCATCTCCACTATGGTTTGAAACTCAACAAATGCAGATATGTTCTCATCATCTGCTTCACTGCCCTTTTTGTCAGCACTATCAAAAAAGCCTAGAAAATGGACATTATTGCTATATACTATAATCACCAATACCTGATCTACCATCACCAATAGGACATCCAAGGCCTCAAGAGAGGGAGGAGTGATACTGAGAAAACAGAAGCAAGAGGAAATGGAGGTTAAACTCACTCACCAAACTCTTTATTAGAAACACCATACTAATACTGGTTTGGGTCTGTCTTTGCTCTCAAAACAGCTTCGGTTCTTTGTGGCATTGATTCCACCAGATGTTGGAAACATTCCTTTGAGATTCTTGTCCATGTTGACATGACCGCATCACAGATTTGTCGGTTTCACATTCATGATGCCAATCTCCTGTTCTACCACATCCCAAAGGTGTACTGGTCTCAGATCTGGTGACTGGGGATGTCACTGAAGTACACTGAATTCATGTTCAGTTCAGTTCAGTTCCAGTTTGAGACAACTTTTCTTTTGTGACATGGTGTATTATCATGCTGGAAGTAACGATTAGAGGATGGTAAACTGTGGCCGTGAGGCGATGCACATGGTCAGCAACAATACTCAGATAGGCTGCAGCATTCAAATGATGATTGATTGGTATTAAGGGGCCAAGAAAACATTCCTCAGACTATTACACAACCATCAGACCAGGCTACATTTTTCTAGTCTTCAGCTTTTTCTAGTTTTGGTGAGCCTGTGGCCACTACAGCCTCAGATTTGTGTTCTTGCCTGTCAGGAGTGAAATCTGACTTGGTCTTCTGTTGTTGTAGCCCATCTGCCTCTTCGACACGTTGTGCATTCTGAGATGCTTTTCTGCTCGCCACAGTTGTAAAGAGTGGTTAAATGACTTACCCAAACCTTTCTGTCAGCTCCAACCAGTCCTGCTATTCTCCTCTGACCCCTCTCATCAACAAGGCATTTCCTTCCTCAGAACTGCTGCTCACTAGGTGTTTTCTGTTATTGTCAAACCATTCTGAGTAAACTCTAGAGACCGCTGTTTGTGAAAAATCCCATGACATCAGCAGTGTCAGAAATACTCAAACCAGCCCATTTGCCACCATTTTTTAAAACCTGTTCTGATGTTTGATGTGACCATTAAGTTAAGCCTCTAACATGTATCTGCAGGATTTCATGCAGTGCACTGCTGCCAGGTGTTGGGCTGATTATAGGTAGAACTTTGATCTCTGAATAGCTATATTGTTCTAGGTGTACAATGACAACAAATGAATGTGTGCAATCAGGTTTAAGAATGATTGTGCAGATGATTGCTCAACATCATTAAGAAATACTTTCGAAGCAAGAATTGTGCAAAGATCAAAAAGTGAGGTGAAAAAGTGAAAAAAGCTGATGGAAGTACAGACGAGGCTTAGGCACTTCCCGTTCCCAGTACATGACCTGCTCATGACCGAAGCTATAGACAATGTTTGTATCATGTAGCGCCTTCCAACCATCCACTGGTCCACTTCACTAACCTTGTGATTAATAACAATAAAATAGAGGATGTCTTAAGAGAATAAGAGGGCCATAAAAATCCAAGGATTTCTAGGTTTTAGATAAGTAAACAGATTTATTATTAGTTGCCTGGGGGCACTGCATCTTTTCAACAGAAGAACTTCAGCTACAAAAGACTTCATCCAGAAGACACTCTGCAAGCATCCTTCACCAGGGATAAACTCCTCCACTGCAGCCCGACTTGGCTGATGAATTAATTGAAAGACCTTCAAAGGCCACCAGGCCTCTAAAAAGAGGACTGTAACAGATGCTGATTTCTTCTACATATCATCGAATGTCTTCAAACCATTAAAAAAAATTCTTATTCAGCCTTACTCTACAGAATCTATTAACATTTGATACATTTTTACCAGTCGTTGCTGTCAGCTTCTGCATTAACTAAATAAAATATCTGCAGTTAAAGTAAGAGTTTCTTAGTATTTTTTTCCCCAGGTTTCTTTAAAGTATTGGCAGCCTCTCCTCAGTGATGTAAAAGCACAGACTGTTTGTGGCTTGACCAGCTCCACAGATGAAAGGTCTTGTCAGTCTAGACCCTGAAATTTACATTTCCCCAGCAACAAAAGTATGTTTGAAGCTTGAATAATTTCCAGCAACTACAACAACTGTTGCAAATAGAAAGCATCTATCATTCACTTAAGTGTTTTCACATTTTATCTTTGAGTCAGGCAATAAAGGTGCTAATAAGAAAGTAGTGGGGAAAACAGGAAAAAAAGTAGACATTTAGCAGCTGGACAAATATCCTTTGCCAAAGTCTATTCTTGATGATAGATGTCTTCTATAAAATAGTAGGCAGGATAATCTTTACCACATTAATGAGAGGGTTGACATGGACACTTTTACTGAAGTGCCAGGGCAACAGCACCTTGTTGACCTTTGTTAAGCCCCATCCTGCATTCCCTCCCTATCAGCTTCAGAGAGAGTCAGCTTTATGAATCAATCACAATCATGATGTGATGATCCAAGGTCAAGTGAAAGGTTGATGGATGATCCATAAACAGTTTTCCATGCAGGAATCAAAAAATGTTTTTGCTGAGGCACATGAGGACAAATCAGCAGATCAACCTGCCCAAAATCTCACCGGTCCTGCTTTGAACCTGTCACTAAGCCTGCAGAAACAACTGGCAGAGAGCATGAGTGGCAGATTAGAGATTTGTCTCAACCCAGGTGACACCTAGTTGATGGCATAATCACATCTGTTTGCTTTAACCTTCTATATTGTGAATGGTTTAAACTGCCACTGCAGCCTTTTCATCTTGAAAGAAGAAGAGATGTCCCCCTTGGTACAATACATTTTGGGATTTTTTTGTAGAGTCTCTTGAGTGCAAACCCTGGGGAAAGATTCAATCATCACTGACTCTCTCCAGCACTGAAGTCATGGAAATGAAGAAGCAGGAGGAAGATGCTTAGTAAAATGACAGGCACTTGAGAAATGAGATAGAAACTGATGAGGGATATTAGGCCATAAGAAGGCTACTGCAGGTACTGAAAGCACTCAGTGTGATACACCAACACTAGTGTGAATTTGAAAGTCCACAAGTGTGCTGTGCCTAGGGATAGGTGTGTGTTCATGTGTATATGTGTGCACACTGTTGAGCCTGCTCAGGAAACAGTCAGAACTTGTTGTTTTAAGGCCTGCAGGGGTTTGGTATGAGCTGTGGACAGGTAAGAAAGACAAAGAAAAGACCCACAAGAGGAAAGAAAAAAGAAACAAAGAAACTCAGTGAGCTCAGAACTGTCACACAAAGAAAATGTAAATGTGCTACTGTATCATCGTTCCCTTTATAACAGTGATTTGACATTTTGAGAAATGCACTTATTTAGGAACTGGAAACAGAGGGAAATGGGTAGCCTGGCTCTGTGCGAAGAGCACTTCCAAAGGTCACTAATTAATATGTTGTGTATTGTTCACTATGCCCAAAAAACAGCACATGACTGCCAGTAAAACTTTAAATTGTCATTTCACATTGTGGGAATTTTACAAACAAGATATAGCCTGTTAGTAAGTAAGCTTTTTGTGGTGCTTGTAGGCAGATTTTTGTTTCTGAACCCCCTGTTTCCAGTCTTTGTGCAAAGCTAAGCTAACCAGCTGCTGGCTGTAGCTGCAGCTCATTAGCAGAGGCAAACAGCTAGCCTGGCTCTGTGTCAAGATTGTTAAATCCACCATCTCACATGGACTCATATGAGGGAAGTATCAATCTTCTCATCTAACTCTCACCAAGAAATCAAATAAGTGTTATTTCCCAAAGTGTAAAACTATGAGTTCAGTTGTATGTGGATAATGATAGATGTTAATATAAGATGGAGACTGCATAATTATAGTGCAGTTATTTAAGTATCAATACAGACAAAGTTATTTGCCCAACCTCAGCTGATTAAAATAATGTGGTGACACTCCAACCAGAAACATGATGAATCAGTGTCAGTAGCTGTTGTACACCTTAATTACCAAGATCAGTGATAAAGGTTTCTGGCTTTTCTTAAACTGATGAAACCAGGGATAAAACAAAATTACGAAATAAGGAAATTATTGAATGTCATAAATGATGCATCAACAAGTGAGTCAGATGTTTCGTGTCTTTTTCCAACTTTATGTAACTCTGTTCTGCTCTGGCTGACAAGGACAACATCACTTTTTTTCTTGCTCAAAGGCTTCTGGTCTCTTTGTGTTGAAGAATATTGAAATTCTCCTCAGCACTCAGGGGAAGGACTCACTCCACCGCTGCGGCTCCATGTCATCCAACACTGCAGTTACGGTTAAGCTAGCCCCTGCTCTGAGTTTCAGGTGTCTGTAACTGTGGATGCTGGCAGCTTTGACATTCCACAAGGAATGCTTCAGTTACATAACAATGAAGGTTGTGTCGGCTGCAGAGTCAGATCCATGAAGGATCGATAACCCAGGTACCCCTTTCAGTTTCTTTTTTGTATACTTGAGGCCAAGAGATGCAAATACAGTTTTGGTCTTCTTTACAGCTATCAAAGTTTAGAAACAATTGCCACAGCACCTGAAAAACAACAATACAAACTCATAAAAGTAGTCTGGGCAAAAGGGATTTGGGGGATGTACTTTCAGTACATGAGCCTATGGGAGTGCAGTCAGGGTTTTAAACATGAACATGTCCTTGGGATAGGAGATGACTCTGGCTACATCATGACTCTCCACATCCAATAACGCTGTGCTAGCAGAAACCTCTGCTCTCTTTCAACCTTCTACCACAACAAAGTGCAGGGAAACCTCTAACGGCTCAATAAGCCCCATCAGGGATTCTGCGTTTATATCTT
The DNA here is from genome assembly GCF_001640805.2 of Lates calcarifer. Classification (NCBI taxonomy): domain Eukaryota; kingdom Metazoa; phylum Chordata; class Actinopteri; family Centropomidae; genus Lates; species Lates calcarifer. The sequence goes on from NC_066843.1 coordinate 14,205,474, forward strand.
TGGGGCTGAATTCCATTAAGAGCAAAATAAAAATTGCATATTATTCATCTCTTATTCAATATGAATACATTACAGTTAAATTGTGGTTAGAGGAAACTATCTTGTATTTATGACTAAAAACAATGTGTACATAAAATACAACCGGACATTTTCAAGATTCTTTTATCACTGATTTCTGACAGAGTTCAATAATAATTTCTCCATGTCACACTCACACACTCAGATCATGCACAGAGAATTACAATATTCTGTTGTATTTTACTGTGTAATATATGTAGTATATTAGATTAAAGTCTAATCATTACGCCAGATAGTGGATCTAATCAAACAGGATATCTTTAGTAATGAGTCATTCTGCACTGGATGACTCATTAGTCTCATTTTCTCACATTACTTAGTCTAGGTATAAGATTAGTGAATATTAACTGAGACAAAACATCACAAACTTTCCCCTTTTCCCCTGTTTGAATAAGAGACGTGGTTGGCCAGCGAAGTAAAAGCTACACTGTCTGACCTCAGAGTTGAACTGTTTTCCATTTTGTTTGCTTAGAGCATTTCTACAGAACTTGCAAGGCATGCTGGGTGTATAAAAATGAGGCGCCTGGAGCTCATAGCAGTGCTCAAAATTCTTCAAAAGATTTGAAGCAATTACAAAAGATGCTTCAAACTGCTAAAAATGCACCTGTGTAATCACAGCCATCAAACTTTTGTGGGAGCTAGGGGTAACATCACAGGTAAATGGGCAAGCCAGAGGCCAAACAAAATACCACAGGAAGGAATTTGACTGTGCATGTCTCAGTAATATTTTCTCTTAGGTCTTTTAGTGTGTGTGAGAGAGAGTGATGTTTCGGTTACCACATGCACTTACACACATCCAAAATATCAAGCCTTGCAGTTGTACTGATCAGATTAGAACCAAAGTGGTGGATGGACCAACATTGCCATTTCTAGAACTATGCAGCTAGCATGGCCAAAAACTGTCAAAAACTTTGTCAAATAATAAATGTAACACATAATTTACTCTGGTGTATTTTGTGAGATAACTGTGAAATACAGAACTGACAACAATTGTAGAGATGTCTTGTAGCTGAAGCTGGGTCTGACACTACAACTATGGATGTTGCGTCCATGAGAAATTGCCTGGTGGCTTGAACAAGTCATTAATGGTAATTGTGAACAGGGGGCTGCGAGGAGTCATGTTGGAAACACATCCTATGAAGTTAAGGCCACAGGCTTGAGTTATTGTGCGATGATGTGGTTCACTGGATGAGTGACTGAAGGGGAAAAACCCTTCAGGCAATCCAAAGCAAGGGCAACCTCTTCAACAATCTAATACAGACTGCAGTAATATTCCTCCATATGCATAATGCAATAGCTAAATTTAATAACAACAGAAATAGAATGACAAGTAAAGACCCAGCTTCATAATGGTAACGGTCCACTGTTATAAAAGCCAGGGAGGGTACAGCTAGGGAATTATGAGGTCTCTGCACTGTAGCTGACTCTGACCCCCTAGTCACCTTCCTCTAAGTCACAGATTACCATTACTTAACCCGTAAAAAGCACCTATGTCCACACATTCAAAACTTAAACTCCTGGCTATATCTTAATATTTAATGGACAGATCTAACGCTTGCCGAGAAAGCAACAGAGATGATACTGCAGATAGGTAATAGCTGCCTGTTAGTACCATTAGAAGTGAAATCACTGTTAAATGGTGTGAAAGAGGAAGAACACTCCGTCTAACAGGGTGCTACTCTAGGTATTAAATTCTGACAGATGGCAAGAGAAATGTGACTGAGAAAACACTTGGTTGGCACAACTGTGAAGACCAGAGAAAAACACAACTAAATGCAAATGAATGGGTGGACTCCATTGACCTCAAAGTTGTCTCCCACAAATTACTGTCTAAATCATCTTATTTGCTGCCCGAGGCGATTACTGGATCCAATTTACACGCTGGGAAAAACAGGAAAGATGAGACTTTCAGCAGCCAGAATACCATTATACAGTCTCCCCGGGATATTATGTTTGCACCCACTACATTAAAAAACTTTACAGTACATGTAATCATATCCTTACATGAAAAATACAGAAAAAATACATTTCTTACAATACAATATGATGAATATAGACATGAAGTATACAGTGTACAATACAACAGTATTGTAAGACAATCATGTTATGTTGAAGATACAGCAGACCATAAAATTATCAAATTGTCTCTCTTTGCCTTTGTTATTTTCCATCACTTACATAAAAGACACAAAACTGGGTGTGTGACAGTCCTTAGAGGTAGATTACACACGAAACGTCACTCTTAGAAGTACATTCAGAAAGCACAGGGAATTCAATAAAAACAACCTTTCATCAACACTGGTTCACAATCCCAGTTAGAAGTTTTGTCAGATCTGCATTAAATAATTATTTTCTAAAAACAAAGACTTTGTGGATGAACTGTGTGCATTGTATTATTTTATTTCTCATCTTCTCTGCTCTGAGACCAAGATCAAAATCAAAATTGGCCACTGTAGTTGGCTAAAAGCAGCACGAGAACAGGTAACAGATAAAAGAAGAAGAAGATATATAAGTAATGTGGCAACAAGATGCCACTGAGACAAAAGTCTTGAGTAAACATAAAACATTAAACCTAAATATAAAATACTGAGGAGTATCAGATCAGAAACCAAAGCACTGGACACATTAAAGTTGACCTGATTATAGTGCCAGATCAACGGTCAATGGATGAAAGTTTGGGTGGCAACATGAGTGTGTGTACTGATTTTCATGGCAATCCATCCAATAGTTGTCAATATATTAAAAAAGATCAGATCAGAGCTGACTGATCCAACCACATAGTTGAGTGAGGCCAATGGCCTACACTCGTTTTTGTTGCTGGTAACCGGAGGCTTTTGGCATATGTTGTGGCCTGTTAGTAGCTGGTACAGCCATTAGTATAGTTAGTGCAAATGTAAGTGATTTCTCTGCTAAAACTGATTTTTTTGGACAGAAATAATGCTACTGATTGAAGGAGAAACTTGATCCGCTACACTAGAAAACTGTCTCGCAGGTGTTATTTTACATCTTCTCTCACTAAATATAAGCTCCTGTATTGGATAATTAAATTTTCTTGGAATCACATACAGCTTCAGATCTTTTCCAGCTTCGCTCACAATAACACAGAGCCATACTAATAATATTCACACTCCCTAACAGAAAGTCAACAACAGTGTTTTCATTGCATTTTTTGACGCCTAAAGGTTTGAGCATGAACGGTAATGGAGAAGACTCATAAGACTCCAAATCAAGTATCCAATTTTAATGTCATCCCATTTCTAAATGTTGCAGGGAGCTCTAATAGCCCATTAACGGCACAACACGTATTACTGTTACACAACTCTCTCCCCCTGCATCACAAAAGTAAGAAGTCAAATCCATCTGGTACTTGACCCCTGAGGCAATTAAACAAACATGACCTCAATCTCCCCCCTGCTAGCTCCTTGGCATCTGCTGGCAAGCCACCTGTTTAGCTTACTGCTAATTTGACACTCTTTGGGGAGATGATGGATGTGCGTTTGAAAGCCAACTGACAAGAGACTCTTCAGTGTTTCACTGTGTGCTATTGCTATGCAAAACCCTCTCATGGCCTCTAGCTATATTCAGAAAAATATTCACACCAAGTTGCATATGAAGGCTTTCGAATACAGCGAGGAAATGGAAGTATCAGTGGGGGTTTATTCTGTGCTGGTGTCTACTGGGGAAACATACTCATAATGTGCTATATACAGTATCATTGCATGAGGGAAATAACAACCTGGCAACAACCTGGCATCCAAGTGAATTCACCAGGCTTCTGATCAGATGCCTTTGTCCTGCAGCAGAGCTTCCTTTGATCTTCACACCAATCCGGTTCTTTCTCTTTTCCCTCTCCTCCTTTTAGCCTCGTCTTCCTCACCCGCCATGTAAGGTCGCAGGTGCGGAGCCGATCTGATCACACTTTATATGTCAGAGAGCCTGCGAATTGCCATTATTCATGAATTCACCGCAGTGAGAAATCAGGCCTCTGGGCTCCACATGAATCAGGAAGCGGACGGGGAAGATCCCAGTGGAGTAGAGTTCAAAGCCATCAGCTGCCCTGACTGAGACCACAACTGGGAGATTTCTGAACTGCTCTCCAGTCGGTGTGTGCATATGTGCTGTGTGTCAGTAATGTTTCATGAAGATAAAGGTATGAAAGGGGGGCAAAATCCCATCATGGTCTGTGTAACTTTAATTTGTTTTGAAATCTTTTGGGATTTTTGATCCTACTGTTTGAACATGTTGGTTTTTAAACTGCTGCACGTCCTCAATGAACCCTCTTGTAGGAACACAAACATGACTATAAACCAAAATCTGTACTGCATCAATTTTTCCAAGCCCAACAGAAAGGAGGTATTTGCCCCAGTTAATTAGTGCTGAAATGTTACAAGAACAACACGTCCTCCAAACTAAATGTCAAATTATGTCATTATCACCTACCAAAACAACCCATTTGAGCATTTTCGGATCTTATTGGAAGATCAATGCCACTACTATGGTAAAAAACAAAGCTTCAACATTTATTTGCTCTCTTGCCCAGAAATAGATGAGAAGCTTGATGCCTCTCTCATGTACAGTAAATGAAGCTGCAGGCAGTTGCCAGTTAGCTGCAAAGCCACAACTTTCATTCTCATCTAACTCTCAGCAAGAGAGCAAACTGTTAAAGGATTTTTGTAAACCATAGCAGTGGCAGTGATCTTCCAGTAAGATCATAGCTCTTCTTTTAAGGTTTGATTTAGTTGCAACTTTGCTTTAAAAAGTTATGGAGAAAGACTGGGTCACAGTGAAAAGAAATCAGTATAGAAACCAACCGACAACAGCACTATGGGCAAAAAACTAGTTGGCAATTCAGTTTCAGCCGATTGAATGATCAAGTAATTGTTGCAGTTCTCTCATACAGCAAACCAGGAAGGTCAATTGGAAGACTTAGAGTACCCAAACATCTTCTCTTGCTCTTCCTCCTTTGGCTGCTGTCCACCCTATTGCTGTCTCACACCAACATCTATTTAGGTGATCATTTATTGTGCTTTATGAGCACTTAAGACTCATAACTTGTTTTTTTTTGCATAGAAGAAAATGACTTGACCAAATTTTTAATTGGATTTCTTTAGGACATCACAGATTCACTACACATGTGCGTGTTACCTATTCATACATTCAGTATCTTCAGCTCAGATGCAGAGTGAGTGACTGAGAGGTGGTGACAGTTCAGTGAACCACAGGGTTGATGTAGTGGCATCACTTAGACCTTACAGTAACTACTTCTTTAACGATCATCCACCAATTCAGATTGTGGCCTTTTGTCCAGCAACCACGCAGGCCCTGATGTGATATATACGATACCTCTTTAATTAGAGCCTCTGCAGGAAATAATGAGGTACCTGGTGGAGTGCCCTATCAGCACTTCTCTCAGAAGCTTTGACATTTACTGAACTCCCTCTATGTCGTGCTAAGTGCACACTCTCTGTCCTCCTCTGTAGGCACAGCGGGTTTACTGCTCGGCCTGAGCTCAGGATGGCCTGTACTCTATCAGACACACACACAGGGTGCAGCTGAGCCTGAAAATATCCCACCTGTCTTAGTCTACTTTAGCCAGTAATGTGGGCGGTGAAAATGAGACAGAGACAGAAAAAGAAGGAGAAAGTGAGTAAAGGGTGGGGCAGTAGTGGTTGAGATTACAGGACAGATGGTGATGAGCAGGGAGGGGATTTGAGCTGCAGGTTGGACGCAGGCACAGGGTAGAAAAAAAAAAAAAATCAGGTTAATCCCTCCACTAGTGCCATCTCTACCTTCTAAACCTATGGACACACCATAAATATATTTAATTATATATTATGTTATTGAAAAAGAAACACATCGTTGATTTAATTTTAAAACGCTAGATATTCATTTGGGGCAAACATGTTACCTGATGTCGATTACTGATGTTCAGTCAGAGGATGATGACATTCTGTGAAATGTTACTATTCATAAGTAAAAAGGCTCGAGACAGCTCAGCTTCAATAATATTCAACAGTGAGACTCACATTTATGCCAGCAAAAGTCAGACTGCGTGATATGTTTTTCAACAGCATCCATCTAATTTTAGAGGGAAACTTTTCATATGTGATGAACAGTGAAATATTTCAACATCTACTGGATGGATCGGTGCCAGATTTGTACAGAAATTCATGGTTTCCACAGAATAAATGTTAATAACCAGGACAGAAAATTGTTTGGGTTTGAGTGAAATATCTTACCAGCTATCAAATGGATTGTCATGTAATTTGGTACATTCATGTCTCCATCAATGTAACAACTTTGATGATTCTTAACGTTTCAAACAGCGCCATCATCGGGTCGACATATGGGTCTAATATCTTTAAAACTGACATTCCCATCAGCTTCAGCTGTACTTTGTGTTTAGTGCTAATTAGCAAATGTCAGCATGCTAACACACTAAACTAAGATGGCACCAGCTAAGCATGTTACCATTGTCATTGAATGTTAGCATACTGATGTTAGCTAAAAGCTTCACAGTGCTGGCATGGCTGTAGACTCTTATCCTTGTTATACAGTAAAGGCCTCAACAGCAAATGCTCCTTCTTCTAATGTGTGTTATGGCATTTTGAGTTATTGCTCTATTAAAAGAGATATTAAACAGGATTTTTGGGCATATCTGCTTCATTGGCAGGTCAGAAAACACAAATTGTGGATTTTCTGTCTCCAAACAACAGTGGAGATGGTTGGTAAACCCAACCACCAGCCTGAAAATAGCACGTGAAATTACAACTGCTTCACGTCTGTCTGCAGGTTTTTAACAACCCCACTCCTCCTGTTTGCTTCAAAACAAACCCTCAGTGTGTGTCAAATCTCATTTTAATCATGTTTACAAACCAATAGGTGAGTGAATTATTTTCTGTGTTGAGCTTCACTCTGTGCCACGCAGAGGAAACAGCCACATTTCATGCTGATGTGTATTTACTGTATACAGTGCTGCACTTGTGGCCATATGTTGCGGCTACACTAGGCTGTACTCTGTCTTTGGTTGCTGTAATTCACAAGCTCACAATTCAGAAGCTTGGGGTAGAAAGGATCCACCTGCGTCTCCTCTCCTCCAGATGTCACGATGGAAAGTCACAGCTGCATGACGCAAATGCCCCTCCCCCGCCACCCTGATTTGTTCTTTTTCAATCCCCTGTCTCTTTCTCTGAATGGATTACAGATCGTCTACCTCCCGCTCACGTGCCTTACAAGGTCTTAATCCCTCTGGGTTTTTCTCACAGTTGCCCCTGTGCTGCAGAGGATCTCTGAGTGGACTCGTTGCTCTGTGAAAGATTCTCTCCTGTTAGTTTAGTCAAGAAAATCATGACTAAAATATCCATCAAAGTCCTTTTTTTCCAAAGCACACAATGGAGTAGAAGACCCTGAAATTTTTTGAATTATAAATAAAAGTCCTTCTCAGTGAAAGAAGATAGTGATGTGATAAAATAAATATACTTCTTCAAAAATTACTTGGATTTTTTTGCCTTTATTGGAAAGAGTCAAAGGAAGAGAGATGAGAGGAAGTGAGGAGACAGAGATATAGCAAAGGTCCCTGGACAGATGCAAACTGGGGATGCTGCAGTTCATGGTCACCATGTTAACCCACAGGCCACCCTGCAAAATCTATATTTTGAGGAAGTACTAAGAATGGCTACCTGATACATTGATTGTTAACGCTGACTGCTAACAATTAGTCTAAAAATTAGTCTGCCTTTATAGACATTTTGATATTGTTTCACTGTTGTTCTCACTGGCCACGACATTTGGAAAGTTTGTCTGGTGACACTTTATTTCACGGGTACAACAGTTTCCTACAATGTCCTAGAAATGAACTAATATTTAACTATAAATTCAGAATCTATTCCCTGGAGAGAACTGTGTAATTTAGTGCGTATTAAAGGGAACTGAGGCTGTGTTAAACGAAATGACAAAATTATGACTAAAATAAATGTCAGAGTAGACTCAAATGTAACCAGATTTAACAGTAATTTCAACAAATTAATTTGAATTAAACTTGCCAGAACTTTTAGTTAAACTGAGGCAAAGCATAAATCTCAACCAGATCTGAAAAATGGGTGTTTGAAATGAACTCTGCTCCTCTGGGTCAAAGCCTGATGAGCAGACATGAGCAGACAGCACACAAACACTGACACAGAGTGACAGAGGGTTAGAGACACACTCACGCACCCACACACAGACAAATACACATAAACCAGACGAGAGGAGATAAATGGCAAACTTCCCACATCTCAGAGCACAGATCTCCCCCCTACCACCACTGGGATTATCATCTTGAATGATATTTGATGAGAGCCAGAGCTGCTGGAGCAGAAATCCATGCAGCAGTGTCACCAGACCTGAGCAGCACCTCTGCTCTGTGTGACAGGCGTCGTGTGTGATTTATGACTTGGTTATGAGAGAACACAGTGGTCAGCTAGATAAAGGTTACAGCTCAAAATGAGATTGTGTCACTCCTCTTGACATAGGAAGACAAGGGTTCAGATATTGGATCAAGAGACTTGGCTGATATGTGAATTGAATTCATAGGAAGGACATTTTTCCATTATATCTGCCAGAAATTCACCTGAGTTATGTGTAGGCCTCATTATTTCTAGTTTAATGTTCACTTTTTATTACAATTGTCCCGAGCGAACCTTAAGGATTAGTATCGGCTAAAATAATACAAGCCTTACATATGTCTTAAAGCAGTACTAATAGATGCCTGCTGTGACTGGAAACAACTTTGATGAGACTGGAGAGAGTGAATCAAAACAAAAAAAGATGTGAGATGTAAAACCAAGACAAAGAGCCAAAAGATAATGATAGTAAAAATGACACCTCCTACATTCCATTACTTATTGTTACTTTACAAATACAATGAGGCTTTAAGGAGAGAGTAGTGCAGTAATGTAGTATAGTGTGCTATTGTGGTGTGGTGCATATAACATTTTATAGTGTATACAGTATATTAGCGTCATATATCATAGTTAGTTAGTTTCGTAATATGTAAACGATTTTCTGTCTTTTGCCCGGGACGTTCAGAGTTACTGTACTGACATTGTAAATCTTGTAAAACCTACTTTGCCAATATCATATGTAACCATGGTCAGTAAAGCAAATTTGAAGTTAAAGGTCTGTCTGGGCTGATGCACACTGTACTTGTTCACAACACAAACACGCATCATTTATACATTAGAAAAAAAGACATAACATGCTCATTAATTTTTTGTGCTGTAACAGTCTGTTCACATTGAACACAATCTCTTCCCTGTAAACCTGGAGGCGCTTCACTCTCACTGGACTATGGTTCCTCTTTACAGACTCGATCACACTCTGTCAAACTTGTTGTCCCTCGAAGGCAAGCAGACCAAGCGAACGGCCGGTTTGACATGCCAACTCTCACAACAGTGAGCTGGGTCCTGGCTAAATAACCAGACTCACTCCTCTGGGTGATTGATTCCTCTCCCTCTGGAAACGGGGTGTCTCTCCGCTGACTGATTTGTGAGTATCAGTCACTGCTCACAGGGATCACACACTGCAGACTTTGTGGTGCACACAGCAAAACAGAGATGGATGGATGGCATTGATGATTAGGGCGACGACTCAGCATTGTCACAGGATTTTTTTTAGAAAGTCTTTACAAAGCAGTTTGATAGTGCAGAGTCCCAAATCAATGTCAATTTGGAAAAAAAAGCAAATGTCCATTTTTGCCTCTTAACTGACGGTGATTTATTTCTTTGTGTAAGCTGCAGCATCTCCTTGATGTAGCACATGTGCGAGGTGGGATTGTGTAGAAAGATGCAAGCTACAGGTTGGGATCAAATTAACTGAGGTGGTGCATGATGACCAGAGGTGTGGCATCTTTCATAGTGACAATACAGATCCTGTTAACATCCACAACTGCACCATCAGCAGGGCTGCAGCTCAGCAATGGTAACTCCTGGCAATGGGCTTGCCAATAGACAATTAATCTCTTCTTAATGAGCCATATCAATAATGTAGAGGATTGCTAAGTAATTTAGACACCAATGTGCATAGTCCTTTTGCAGATCTTTACAATTCTACTTTAATTATGTAACCTTGATGTTATCAGTTCAGTGAAGTTTGAATTGTAGCGCAGTGTTAGAAACTTATCACACTAAAAGTACTCAGGTAACAGTGATAATAATCGTGATGATGTTGATGATGACTGTGTGCGTGCACTTGTGTCATATTTCTAATGTCAGTCAAAAGTCACCACAGCTGCAGCGTCCTAATTTCTGCTGATCCCATATAATCTCCCAAATATCAGCATGACTGTGGGAACATGAACTCGCTGCATTTTGGCACCGGAGCCGAATGAGGCATCGGGTCCTGATAGGGCCAAACACAGGCTCATTTCAAAAAAAGCACCATAATTTAAGCTGCTGCTGCTGCTGATGCTGCTGCTGCTGCTACCACATTCACTTGAGCTGGAATTAGACCAAGATCAGAGACAAAATAATTCATCAGACTGCACAGTATCTGGGTCAGACTACCTGCACCCCCAGCCAAGGGAAAATTCTCCACTGTGAAATTCAAGATAAATGGAATTTGAGAGGCATTTAGTTTTGAGGAGCCAAACGTGGCACTAAATCATTAAACTCTCTAGTTCATGAACTGCCTTTAATGCACAATCTCTGCATCTAATTTCTCTTGGATCATTATTCTGCTCTCAATGTATATTTGTACACAGGCCCTCTCATGTCTTGAAGCAATGTTGTGATCATTTTGCTTGATGATGGAGGTCTTGTTAGCTAAGAGCCGGGCAATGCTGTAGATCCCATGTTATCCGTTTGCCCACCTCATCAGTCCCTCCCCATCAGGGGACACATATTTCATGACCAAGAGCTTTGTGATTGTTCCGGTACCTTAACCACATCCGCCAGTCTATAATTTACGTCTTAACCCCCCTCCCAACACCCTTCTCCCGCCCTCTTGTATACGGGAGCAGCACTCATAAAACACCAGTGAGTGGTGGTACGGCTGAGAGGTGTGGCAGGCCATAAAAGTCTGGGGCCAGCTGATGATAATGTGCTCACCAACGCACTGGGCCCTATCAGGCTTGTTTTATGACCTATCATGTGCAGCACACACACACACACACACACACACACACACAAAGGGACACACATGCAGAGGCATAAATACTCACGGGTGCTAAAGCATGCAGAGCTAAACAAATGTGGACATCTTGCACATTGCACATGGTAAAATGGTGCACAAAAGAAAACAAACAAACAATGCACAAACACACTCTCATGCACACTCTCTTATTGAAGTAAGTGTTATGGATCAATGGCTGTCGACAGGCTATGCGTCATACATTTGCGCACACAACACCTTCACAAGAACTATATCCACCACCACATGCAGCACACAAACACTTGGCCACAGTGTTAAGCCAAATTATTTACAGCAGGTAAATATCCTATAATTTGTCCACTCCCGAGACGAAGCAGAACTGAGAGAAGGAAGAAAGGCAGAATAGCTGACTTTTATTCTCAAATCTAAATCTTTATGCTACAAGCAGCTTTAGAAGTATCCTCAGGATTAGAGAATTCATTAAGGGGAGCAGGCTTATAGGTGAACTTAAAGAATAAATGAGAGAGATGTGAGACAGGAAGCAGGAAGGGAACATGAGCAGAGGTGACAGGTAAAGGTGACAAAATCTAATGGGCATGAAAAAAAAAGACTGATGTTAGTCACAACATGTTTTTAAAAAGATATCACAATTACATTGTGCACTTCTGTGGAGAGAAATGGCCATTTTTACATCAGCACAGGATAACCATCCTGATAAATGAGTAATAAGGATGTATAAGTTCTGCAGTATTTAATCACATTACTGACTAACATCATTTGGTGCAAAAATTAGTGATTACATTTACTGAGCACTGTCTCTGCTGGAGATGAGTCACTACAGTAAGTAGTCCTGCTGTATTGCCTCATTATGCACTGCAGAGATGTGGCCTTGACATGTATGGCAGATGATGCTCACACACCTGCATTTGCATGTGCGATATACATGTGACTAGTTGATGGATCACCCCAACGGTGGACCCCGCCCGTAATTAGGACCCAAACGGCTTTACAGTGACTAATTATTGATGCAGCCAATATGTGACAGCTGCTAATAAATACCAACGCTGGCTGGATCGTACATATAAGAGCTGCATTAATGATCCGCTGGAAGCCCAGGGGGGGAAAGGTGAGGAAGAAAGAGAGGAAGAGAGGGAGAGAAGAAAATTATACGTTAGAAGCCAAAGCATGTCCCTATGTACAGTATGGCATCAGTGTGGCTAGTAGATGACAGTGATAAATTGTCTCAATAATATGGCTGTGTCTCAGGTAAAGGAGCTGGAAGAGGAAAGATATTTATTTCAGTCGTCCTCAAACCGCAAGTCTAAACAAATATGAGACAGATACAGATGAGAGTGCAACCATTTGCTGTTCAAAAATGAACTTTTCACAGCGCTAAAAGCATTTGAGCCTCCTGTCTGCTGTTGTCTCAGTGATCTACAGCTCAATTGAGAGCTCCGTTGGGTGTAAAGAGCTAAAACAATTGTAAATCAGCAGGAAAATGGATACATGCATTCATTGTTTTATTTATTGTTAGTGACAAAAAGACAACCACAATAATCTGTCTGGCTGTTACTGTATTTTGATCAGATTAGGTCTCATCTTGTTTAGATCACACTATTTATTTGGTAACACTTTTTATTACAGAACTTTAATTGCAGCATAATTTTATACATATAAAACTCCCCATTGAAATTTCTGTTCAGTCTGTGTTTTCAGTGGGAAATCATTATTTGCAGCTCATAACAAAGAAATAAAAAAAAAGATTTTGAAGTTTTATCTCCTTACAAGCAGTTCATGGTTTGGTTCCTGTGGATTAAAATATGTCACATGAATCTTTAGGAAACTGCATCATTTTAATCTTGTTTCCAAATGTAAAGAGGTTTACTGACAGAAAGGCTTTTATTTATCATGCTGCACTAATGGCCTGTACTTACAGACTGTATGATATAGGAAGGAAGAGGAAGTGGCAACTTGGGATTGTATTGCAACAGAAAAAAAAACTGGATGTAATGAAGCTGAATAATTAATAACAACATGTCAGAGTGGCTTTACTGTAACTAAAGCTGCCCTGATGTATTAGTGAACAGTAACAGCACTGCTGTCTTCCTCTACTGTATCTGACACACTGTATTTGTCTTTCAAGCCACTGTCAATGTTTGCTCTGCTTCACTTTTTCATCTTTCTATCTCAGTTTTTAAACTTTCTTTCTAACCATCATAAACAAAATTCATTACATTACAAGCCCCCGAGAACCCGAGCCTCATCAAAGCCTATTTTCTATATTGTTAGAAATTAATATAAAATGCAATACAAAAACAAATGAAACTGAAGTTACAGAATGCAGAAGGGGCTGTTTTTGTGGATGTATACATTATACATTTTTATTTATACCACAGTATCACACCATGGACCTTACCAAACACATCTGTATTATATATATTGTGAATTTATATAAAAACTGCTCTTTGTTTTTATCAGAATGGTTACAAGTGATACTGGATTTTCACAGCACAAGCTGTATAAATGGCTTTTAGTCAAAAGGCACTATGGCTCTTCCTGTGTTCAAATTATTTAAAAGTGATCCACTGACCAAAAAGCACTAAATACATTCATACCTGGTTGATAAGACCTGTTTTTATTGAACAATAGTTTCACTAATGAAGTGCTGCTAACTTGGTGAGTCACTTGTTGGAAAGCGCATTGCACTTTCTATAACTTCCACAACCAAAACCCCATTCTCTGATATATAAGCTGCAATCAAAAAGCGATGATGACCACAAGACTAAACAGCAGTGCAAGAGCCTGCAGTCTCCAGTACTGACTAAAACGTCAAGACGAGCACGACCCAGAGCATGGCTTCAGCACAATTTGTGGGGTTGTGCACCATACACTTGTCCCCTGGGGTCAGACTGTCAACTCTGAATTCTCCAGCACTGTGGTCTAAGGCGTCTGATGGAGGACATTCAGCGCGAATTGGCTGCTACATCATGACCACATGCCAGATAACAATTCTTTTGCCCACACCAACACACTTGTCACTCCCCACCCACCTTTCTTGCTGGATTTAGCTCCCTGTGACTTTCTCCTGTTCACCAAAATGAAATTCAATCAGCATGAGTTGCAGATGGTGCCTGACATGCCTACGGAACAGGACTTCCAGGGAGCGCTCCAAGTGTGGCAGGAGCTTTTGGAGCGATGTATCACTGCACAAGGTGACTAAGGGGGATGGCAGCCAAACTTAAATCAGGTACAGTTTTTATTAAAGGTGCAGTCTCTGAGCTTTTTGATCATATTTTGTACTAAGCTTTTCGGAGTCCAAATTTGTCAAGCACTAACAAGTCAGCATTACCTCCATGACCAACGTTAAGCACTGGAGCAGAATAATTAAGACATCCTCCTTCTCTGATGAGGTCCAGAAATAGCAATCAAATCATTCAAGGGTTCCAGAGACACTGGTTTCAAAAGCTCCAAATCCCCGAGCATAAAGGAGGCGAAGGTTAATTGTCTGTCAACATTGCTGGCCTGTAATCACCCAACATCGTGGGTTCAGGCCAGAGAGGATAGATGGGCACCAGCAGGAAAATCACTGACATAAGCCAGTGCCATATGACCACTGAGAAGTTCTTGTGCAGGTCCTAGTTGAACTCGCACATGCAAATTTCAGCAGCAATTTCTTCTCTGCAGGAGTGAGTGGGTGAGCTGTTCCAATCCAACCTGTTAGAGGGCAAAGCCTGTGTGAAATGGTCTGATCTCAGAAAATGACTGTAAGGGGGAAAATTGCAAGCATATGGTAGCAAATATGCATCATCCACATGCTGTGATAAAAATCAAGTTGTTTTTATCAGAGCTGAGCTGAATGTACACCTCATTTCTCATGTCCTCATTTGTACTCAGCCCCTGGCCATAAAAGTCTGGCTGTTACACTTAATGTCAAATAGCAGAGTAATACTAGACTGAGACTGATGAAAGTTTCTTCCAATAGACAGCATAAGGAGACTCATCACACATGTCCGGAATTAAATTGGATGCTGTTGCAGCTCAGGTTATTGGTTGTGCAAATAGCCTCGCTGTTAAAAGTTTACTTTGTTGTGAATGTAAACAAGTAAACGAGGAAGATACATATACACAAGATACACTAAAACAAAAGTACTGGAACGATGGAGAATATGAAGAGATTTAAAGTAAGACTACTGCTGTGATCCACACAACTCAGAACGTCATCATTTTCAACCTCCTACTAATGTCACTCAACTCTTGGTTAATTCTTGTCTTACTTTAACAATTAAACTTAAATTGAATGTTCATTTGTAACATACCAAAAAGTAGAGAGGAGACATAAAGTCAGTGAACTACCTTGTTAATGTCAGTTACACAGCAAAATCTATTTAAAGTTTGCTAACATTAGCCACCAGAAGCTACTAGTCTGAGAAAAGTTGAGTTGAGTTGTGTAGGATTGTGTTAGTTCTTCTATTTATAGTCACACAGTACTGCTTTAGGCCAAAGGGTAGAGGCCTGTTTTTTTCCATATGGTCTATATTTCATCATACCCATTATAGAGAGTTCATGTGACATGAGCACTTCGGGGAGAAGGGTGGAGAGATGATAATTCAGGTCTGTTTGATGTCGTAGTCATGTCAGCAGCGTTTCTGCCAGCTGCCTATGTAAAGGCATTTCCCCAAAGGAGACAAGCATGACAGTAATAAGCATGAAGTCTCTTACATTAGTGAATCTGCTCAACTCTATGATTCAGAATACTGAGTGAATAATGGTGCCTTTAAATATGGAAAACTGGGATAGTAACCAAAAAAACCACCACCGACAACACCAAAAAAAAAAAAACAATTAAGATTCCAGCAAAGCATGACCTCTGAGCTCCTTAGTGGTCCCCTGGTCTGCCTCAGAGGTGGCAGAGTGCATTCGTAACTCTGTGTACCGATACAATTCTCACTGGTATCTTCCCTTTAATCATCTCTCACAATGCTCAGCAGATGAAATTCTCCAACGTCCCAGAAAACAATATATCCCTCAATAACGCTGTCAAGACTTATTCATCACTGCGAGCCCTAGTAGGCTACTAGCTTCCAATCTTTAGTTATAGATCCATTTGTTATTAAAAAACACAATCCGCATCAAAGAAAACGGTCGCTCAGAGGCGTCCTGAAGTATGAGAGAGAAAGCAATTAGCTGTGCTGAATTAGTTTGAGTTTCTAAAGGCAGGAAAACAAATGAGAATCCTGATAACTGCACGAGTGAAGATACTGGAAGCATTAAATATTTACTGGAGATTAACTGATACAAGCATGGGCTGTAATTTTGTGAGAGTGACAGAAGCTTTGAGACAGCATGTAGACCATTATGAGAAAATAAAGCTCCCCACTGATGTTAATGAAACTGTTTAAGGGTAAACAGCTCTTGTTGGGGGAAACTGTTGAATAAATTACAACTCTAATTGAAGAAAAACCCAAAATAGTGCTTTCTCCCTCACTCACTTAGTAAGACAAATTGTAGCTTTACACCTAAAGCAAATAATGTAACAGTGCACCTCAATAACAATTACATTTTAAAAGCCTATTTCTCGAACTGTCAAAAGATATTTGTATGCTTGAGTGACATTAATGGATTGAGCTCTCTGGCTGCTTTATTTAGGAGGTCAAATGAGGAGAGAAGATGGGTTGTGGTAAAATTTAATCATGTGGTGTAAATCAGACAGGATGTCAGCTGAGAACATGTCACTGCAGGGAGCAAAACCATGTTAAGTGCAACATCATCTCTCAGCGATGCACACACAGCCCAGACAGCCCAAACGTCCCAAATGGTTCAGACCATGGGTGACACATAAATGTGTTTTATGAGATGAGGATTAATCTCTAAATAGGTTATCCCTGTTGTATGTTGGGATCTGGTCTGACAGCGGAGTTCAGCAGACAGGAGCAGATTTGAAAGCCATCAGTCTCAGACCAGCAGGTGTAATGTGCTGGATCTTCACGCAGACTGGCTGGGCTTTGATCTAGAGCATGTCTGGCAATAAATAATCTAAACTGGGATGTACAAGATACATTAGACATATACATTTTTTTCATGCAGCAGGTTGACATAGTTCAGTGTTTCCCAAACTTTTTTTTTAACCTGCTGCACCCTTCATAGGATATTTTTTTTTGGAAATGTAACTTTATCTAACAAAATACTGTAAGTACTGATGTGAAATGGTGTAGTCCTATTATCAATCACTTCATTAAACATGGTTTTATATGGTTTCCTGTTTTTATACGTTTGAAAACATGATTAACATAAAATGTACAGTAGTTGACTTGGATTTTTAAATACATCATTATTTGTTTTCTTACCAAGGGTTAGATGATAAGATTGATCGACTCTCATGTCTGTATGATAAATATGAAGCTACAGCCAGAAAGTGGTTAGCTTAGCTTTGCATAAACACTGGAGACAGGGGGAAACAGCGAGCAACGACAAGACCTTAGGATGCTAAGCTAATCAGCAGTTGGCTGTAGCTTCATATTTAGTGTATACCTATTCCTTTAAAAGTCACGTTCCTCCTGCTGACGTGTCCTTTAGCAAGACACTGCCCGCCAGCCAACTGCACAACAGCTGCTCTGCCGCTGACCCTGCACACAGAGCTCCATCAGTAAAACATCACATTTAGCAGAAAATGTTATCATAAATTATTGTTACTCTCTCTAAGAGGATAATGGGTTTTTAGTGCACTACTATTATGGCAGGCTTTTGTATTTTCCCACACCCTATTTTAGTGTTGGCCTTCATAGCACTGTGATCATCACATTGTAAAAGCAAGTGGTCAGACTTTACTATGCAGCATTGTGTTCACTGTGAGGACCTATATCTTGTTGTTTTGGTCATATATATGTACTACTTACTCTGGCTAGAAATATGGACATTTCTGTTCAGTTTTAAACCACTGAAATAACTATGCTGTTTGTCTCTTTAAAAATAATGACTCTTGCTCTAGGTAGAATCAATTTTTATCATTTGCAGGATTTAATGGTATTGTTTTCACATTAATTTTTCCCTTTTGAATGTTGAACAACTATAATTTGCCCTCGGGCCAAGAGCTCATTGTTCTGGATGAAGAGAATTCGTTTTCCAGGCACATGTGGTTAAGACATATTTTTATTCTTTTTTTTTGTGTAGAGGATTAATTTCAAAATAGGTAATGTAATCCCTGTCACTGTGAGTGGGACAAAACAAATAGAGGAATCAGAGTTTTTCCCACTGACCTTGAATGCTGCCTTAAATCAACTACAGTATGCTGTGTATGAGAGTTTATTACTGGAAGTTTATGGCTTATTTTAACCCATATGCTTCTGTCTATGCAAACTGTATAAAGAATACTGTTTGTCACAGACAGCATCCTTTATGGTCTGAACAGCTAGGATCCAAAGTGGTAATTAAACTGGAGGTGTTTCAACTTTCTTTGATTACAACCTCAACAAAGCCGCCTCTCCTTTTTACTGTTCTGTAATATACAAGCCTTCCTTGAAGAAAACTAATTATGCTTTGATGAAACATGCTCTCAAGATTTATAACAGAGGGGTCTCTGCAACAGAGTCATTTGTTATCTTTGATTTACGTGATTTAGGAAAACAGATAAAACAAAAAATAAAGGCACGGAAGAAATTTGTAATCAGCTCAGTAATATCTTTAACATCAGTTGAATCTTAGGAGATTAATTACTCCAGTGGCATGATAATTTTCTTAAAGAAAAAGTACTTAAAAGAAGCACTGAAAAGCCTTCCTTCTCTTTCAGTACAAGTAGATTGCTTATATTTCTAGTTTTTTTCCTGCTTCCAGATCAATTTTAAAATTATATATGCTTCTCAATAGATTAAAAAAAAAATCCACCAAAATGTTAATTAATGTCTATTATGTGTTGTGTTATTTATGTAAAAGTAAGTTGTAGTAAAAGAGCAACATTTTATTTTACACCATAAATCAGAATCTGCAAAATAACCTGTAACTACAGCATCAGATAAACGTAGAAGAGAAAAAAACAAAACATTTCCCTTTAAATTACCGCAGACTAAAAGTGAAAAGTTTCAATAAAAATCAAAAAAGTTAGCAGTGCCACAAAGCTACTGAATAAATACACCTAAAATGTTACTTTGCACCTCTAATAATGGGTAGTTTTTCTACAATAACGTTACATTAAATGTATGGGAAACACTGTACAGCTTTCTGACTGTTCAGGGTAGAGCTGGCCTGAGGCAAAGGTGAACAACTTAGCTGCTGTTTAGCACCTCCTGGGATTCCCAGAGGGAGGAAATGACAAATTGGTGGTTTCAAGTCAAAACTTCGTATCTATAAAATGTCAACTTTTCAGGATCTAATGAAACATTATTGTTTGGCTGGATGACAGTGCAGTTTTAGGATTAGAACCCGAAAAGTTTTGAGAGGGTTTGATGTGCTAAACAGGGGGTGAAAACTGTTTCAATACTTGAAGGAGCATGAAATCCTTTACATTATTTGAAAGCATTTGAAAGTGCCATTTGCCTGATAGCAATAAAATATGAAGACCTTTGTTCAGATTTTTATTTAAGCAATATCTTATTGTTTTTTCTCAGTGATATTCACGGCAAATTTTGATAAAACATCTGCAGTGCTTTGACCGCTGATTACAGCAGTGTGTGCCTGCGGTGACAGTAATTACAATATTGGCATGATAATGACAATATGCAATTTAATTTGTCCCCTCTAGTTTAGTAACAAACACAAATTAATTCCTTTTACACTCCCTTTGTTTTTAGATATTAGTCAGCTACAAACACACTGACAGATCTCAGATCTTGCAGAGAGAACTACACTGCATCACATTTACAGCAGTCTGTAATGCCTGAGGTCTCGCATGTTACCTTCACACTTTGCTTACATGCATAAGGCTTTCATGGCAGCCCCTGCTGTTTTTCATGCACTGATACACATTACAACAAAGACTGAAAGGTGTGCACTGTTACTAACCTCACAGCACACATGAATCCCCTGACTGACTCTACAGGCATACTGTATGGGTGCCATGGGACAGACCAGGCTCATACTGATTGGCTGAAGAAGTATGTGCAGATTTCATTGTGCAGCCCTGCAGTGGAGAAAACCTTTAAGAGGGCAAAGCCGGTGTGAAGTAGAACAGGTGTTTCATGTTGGCATCACACACCATGGATGACATGTGTGTTTGAATGTGAAACTGTGTTTGTGTTTGAAAAACAGCATCACAGAGACAAAAAAGGTAAGTTGTTTAGAGTCAGTTCTAAAGAACTGTTGTTCGTTACAAAGACAATTATACATACACTGCTCTGTGTCTAATGCAGTTTTCCTTTAGTATATCTGACATACAAAGGAGGCACCAGTGACAGTGGCTGATTAATAAAAAAAGGACCGATGTACCTGACCTTAGCAGCTGCCAGCAGCATGTAGAGGGACTGGAGGATGAGGACTGGACCAGAGGGGAAGAGATAGAACATGATAATAATAGTAAATAACAGGATAAATAACAAAGTTCACTGGAGGTGTAAGCACATGCAGAGCAGAGGAG
Organism: Lates calcarifer; assembly: GCF_001640805.2. Lineage (NCBI taxonomy): Eukaryota > Metazoa > Chordata > Actinopteri > Centropomidae > Lates > Lates calcarifer. The sequence goes on from NC_066843.1 coordinate 14,226,241, forward strand.
ATGGTGGGTGTATAGCACCCCAGAGGTTGCAGTTTATTTATATTTCCATGTTTATGTCTATTTCCATTTCTCCATCCCTCTCCTCCTCTCCTCTCTCTCCCTCTCACTCTCTCTCTTGAGGAAATAAAACCTGAGGCTCTCATCTGCAACATCAGCAGCAGTGTGAGCAGAGGTGCTTTCTGTCACTTTGACAGGACGTAGAGTTACTATACAGTGGGAATATAGGGTGGCTATTATCCCAACACACAGCACACACAAACCTACTGTAGAAGCAATTTCATACATGAAGATATACTGTAGCCTGAGCCCATTTATTTCCATATGTGCAAGTGATAGGGGAATATCACTCACATTCATCTGAGGGGCTGCAAAACAAAATAAGAAGAGGCCACATTGCCCGCCTCTCGTAACAAGACATGCCGTGAGCTGGGAAATATGTTCATGTGCAGCTCCTTTCCTTGCTCTGACTGGTCACAGCAGGGGGCTGTTTGGCTGAAGAGCACCCTCTGTTATCCAGGTTGTTATTCTCACACTACACACTAGATCTGCTTATCTGTTTGGACAGGACACGTAACAGGTGCATGAGGAGGGAATGCAGTATAGTGATATGTGTAAGTTAGCACACATACACACTTCTGAAGTTAGAAAATTTGCTGATCCTCTCTGGCTCACCCTAACCTCTGTAAGTTTCTGAAGGCCCCCTAATGATTTCTGAACTTTCTCTTCTGTGCCCAGAGGATGAATCCTAGTGATTTTAGTGAACCCCTGACTTTTAATCTGGCACCACTATGAGGTTAAAAATTTAGCAAATGTTTTCTGACCAAAAACCTTCAAAACTAATAATGTTCCCATCAGCCTCAGCTATACTTTGTGATTAATGCTAATTAGCTAATGTTAGCATGCTAACACCCTAAGCTCAGATGGTGATCATAGTAAACATATCTTTTAAACATCAGCATGTTAGCATTGTCTCTGTGACACATGGCACTAGACTCTTCTTGCTCACAGTGAGGTACTCAAAACCACAACAAAAACTTTAATGGCAAGTTCAATTTTATTTTAATAAAATAATCATAATAATAATTTCAACCTCTCTTTAGGTAAATGATATTCATCAAAACATTACTAGATTATTTTCTTCAGGCAAAAGGCAATATATTAACAGTTTTATCCTAATATGACTCTGTCTGCAACAGACATAACTGTGTCAGACAATCTGAGTCATGGCAAATTTTATGACACATTTTTAGAGGGGCTGTTCATCGTGTGACTGCAAGTTAATTAAAGCTGTAGTGCGATTAGTTGAAATACCACATCTGAAATGTGCCAGACTGGAATACTACAAACAGTAATCAGTCAGTGTAGAAGTTAACACCACGTCTTCAGAGTCATTCTGAATGGTGTGTTGTCACAACTGTAAATCTCTTACAATGATGTTCCTTGCAGAAAAAAAGAAGTGTAAAATTAAAACATTGTGCTTTTATGGGAGGTAATGTGCCTGATATAACTTGGCTAGGTGCAGAAACCTTCTTGCTTGGCAACCACATGGTGACAACAACTGTCCAGCCAGGAACAGTCTGGCATACTAGCCCCCTTCAAACCCACAATGTGCTGTTTTAAAAAGATATATTGTGTTAATTACTGAGCTTTAGAGGTGCTGGTAGACAGATTGTGTTTACTTTGGACAGAGACAGGCAAGCTGGTTGGCCCTGTTTCCAGTTTTTGTACTAAGCTAAGTGGCATTCAGCAGTCGCTTCATATTTACTATACAGACATGGAATTGATCTTTTCTATCTAATTCTTGGCAAGAAAGCACATAAGTATATTCCTTAAAATGTCAAACTAGCCTCTAGCCTCTGGAGTGATGTTGTTACCGATGTAGATATTTCTCTGCATAGTTTGAACAAAAATGTGTAAAATCTAATGATAATGAGTTAAACATAGAAAATTAGTGGTTTTATCTCTTTATCTTGGGCACTTTTTAAACTTTTGTTGTCTCTTGTTACAGTTGATTTTTACATGTCCAAGACACTGCATAAACAACATGATGGTGTTTTATCAACAAGGCTCACCTCAATGTCATTTTAGTAGACTATGTTGGCTCAGCAAGGTCACACTTTATTCCCTGTAGTAAGCTGCATAAATTTTACAACAACAAAAAAGTTCTCTTGGTTGTGTGGGGACCATTGGTGAATCTTCAACCCTCAGAAATTAACCCTGATCTTTACAGGGTTAACAAACTCCTGTCCTTGTCCAAATTGATGTATTCCTAGCTTGCTGCAGCACTCACAATAATAAGCTTACTGTATTTAGCATCACACTGTGCATAGAATTTTCAATCACAGCTACTGAGAGACAGGGGAGATCCCAGTAGGTTTCATGAGGAAGACTTGCGTTAAATATGAATTTTCTTATGCAAACGATGACCAGTGGGTGTCTTGGGTAAAAGGGCCTATTTTTTATGTTTTTTTCTGCCGCTGAATGTGGTTTCTTGCTGGCTGTGTGCTTTGATGGTGGCTTGCCAAAAGCTTTAGCTATCATTGTGTTTACAATACAAGAGGTTAGAGCTTGCCCTCTCAGTAGTGAACTTCTAGACGCTACAGTGAGTCACAGGGCAGCTGGGCTAGGGCTAGCTTGTTAGCATGCTAACTTCAGTGGAACAAAAGAGGTGGTAGCACTAAAAGTGAAACAGTTCTTGTCAAGTTTGATACTGAAATCTCAGCATTTAGTCTAGACTGGTAAGTAAGCAGCTCTTAATGCTAATGGTAGCTATGCAATGATAGCAAAATTTGAAATAGCTCTTTTAAATAAGTCTAAATGAGCTATATGACTGAACAGCCTTGTTTCTGAATGGTTTTGCTTCATTCTCACCATAAAAAAATAATTCATCTTTGCCTCACAGGCCCTTTGCAGAATCAATATGTGATGGTATTTGTCTTTCTACAGTCAGGGTTGTACTTCCTGACACTTGTGCAGCGTGAGGAAACATCAGAAATGAAAACATGGAAATCTTTAATTATTTTTTTTGGCTCCTCTCTGAATGTTCTCAACATCATCATCTACTGAGCTTTAAAACTTTCAAGTGAATTATTGAAGCAGTCTGTAGCAATAAAGGCAATTTTCAAAAATACACACAAGGGGGAGAAGCACCCAGAGGAAAGAGGTGATGTAGAGGAGGAGAAAGTAAACCAAACCCTATGCTATTATTAATTTATCTGATTCTTACTGCCCAAAGATTTAAAAGCAACAAGGAATGAAACCACTCCAGTCGGTTTTTCTGAAACCCAGCTCATTCATTTATTCATCCCTCTCTCTCTCAGTCTTGCCCTCTCTCCCACCTAATGTATTCAAGACACGCATCAACAACAAGAAAACACAGCAACTCATGGATCTTTGCACAGTTCAACATAGCACCAAGTGAGCTTTGATGTTTTAATACGTGTGGGCTGTCCATTTGTGACTAGACAGGCAGCCTTGTCAATGTCCTCTCAGAATAGGAGAAAGAACCAAACTGGTCTTTAAAAAGACCTCAATGCTTAACCTCTGTTTCTCAAGGACTGCAAATGCACGATTCTTTTTCAGCATTTCAGTGCCTGTATAGACCAGTTCTGCCTCATGCATGCACACACACTCACCCACACACACAGTCAGATATTAACATAGTACAACTTATCACAGACTGTTACCAGTGGCCAACCAATGGTCATGGAAATGCTAACATCCCCGCCCCTTATTTTATGAATATTTCTTTTGAGTTGTGTGCACTTCTGAATAATTCTAAAAGTGATCTTTCCAAGCTGACCAAGACTCATTGTACACTTTCCTGTCATATTATATCACATTCCCCTGTACAATATCCTGTCCTTTCCTTTATAGTATTGTCTCCAATCTGTCCCAAGTGGCTGTGAGTAAGTGTCACTGGAGCCTGTTGAGCAGCTTTCTGTTAACCTCAAATTTCCACTGCAGTTCTACGTGCTGTGACCACAACCCATCAATTACCATTTTAGGAGATCAGCCATAATGAATTAAAGCTGAATGCATTGAACAGATGAATACCAGACACTGGCCTATATCCACAAGGACGGGTCAGTGGTGCAGACGGGGATATTGTAGGTGTCAGGTCAGGTGTCTTGCCAACGCTTAAGGTGCTGACCAAAAAAGTTGAAAAAGACTAAATTACTCATTACTCATCCCATTTCTCTAGACATTATATAACATTCTTTTTAGCGACAAAATGTATTATATATACTGCTTGTTAAATTACATTGTATGTGTATATATATATATGTACACATAGATAGCTGGATAGATAGATGCAGAATTCTGTTTTTCCTGCAAATTAAATCAAGATATTACATCAAGTTGATCATCAAGCTGACAAACCTCTAATACTGCCTTAAAACAGTCCTGCTCATTAATTGCAACATTGCTCAAACAGTATGGCAAAATCTCTGTGAGCTGTCAAAATGATGCTTCTTCACAGTATACAGTATATCTTGATATCGCCCACCAGGGTGAACATATTTTTGGCTAACTTGCTCAAATATTGTTTAAGGCAGAGACAGCAACCTCACTGAAAGGAGTATAAGAAATCATTAATGTATAATGTAAAGTATTCATTAGTTAACACTGAACATATCTATATTTTACAACAGCACTGTGACATAAGGGACATATGTTGGACTGAATCTTGAGACTCCTGTGCGAATAAAGAAATAAACTACAAGCGTCCTGCTACACAGTTCTGATGAAGATCCTCACACCCTGTGTGAGCTCCACCATTATCGTAAAACATACTGAGCACGGGGTATATTAAAACGTTTACTCTGTTGCATGCCTTCATATGAATGGCCAGTGGATCAATACAATCTCAGTATAGAGCACACGCTGCCTGTCAGGGTTTTATGAGCGTCATCACTTGACTGATAATTTGCCTGAGCTGAAGGAATCCCAGGAGGTACAGGAAAAGACAGAAGATAACGTACACAGTGAGGAATATAAATCCAAATCATAGTCGCATGAGGATGTTTTGCACTGGGAGAATATCAGTGGTCTAAATCTAGGTGGACTAAAACAAAACAGGAGCGTTATTGTTGAGTAAGTTCAAACAGCATGAAAAATGATCTATATAAAGTGTCATTGATAATTTCAGATCTGTCTCTGTCACAGGAGAGTCGCTGTCATACGTGAACACACAGAAAACAGGAACAAAAAGCAACCTTTTACTGGGAAATCTGCCATGGTGGCTTGGTTAAGTAGTGATAATGGATGATTAAAATTCAACTTGTTGGTTGAGACTATGAAGGGATTGTCTGAAATCAGGACAAAGGGAGCAGACATGCAGTGGATTATGGGTGCAGGTGGGAACGTGCAGAGTGAGCACATGGAAGCGTAGAGGGAGAGGAGCACAAAGAGGTCAAACAGACAAGATGGTGCAATGACAAAAACCAGGAGCAGGTGCTGAAAGGAGACGTGTTCTGAAAAGCAAACAATGCATAACACGATGTAACATGTAATTAATAAAATGAACAACAACAAAAAACAAAAATGCAGTGACAGTAAGTGACTAGTGATGCAATCAATTAAATACTGCAGCACCAGTACTTATTTTGCAGTTGTCAAACTCTGGCCAATAAGGTTAGCAGCTTGACAGTGGTGTGCCGAGCAGATGCCAGGAGTCTGCAGAGCAGCAAGGGTTTTCCAGTTGGCCTGGGACATCCATATGGCCCTGACAAATAACTGGCTCCTGCACGGTCCAGTCTACATCCTGTTTAGGCCTGAGCTTCCCTGATTGACAGAGGGCCAAAGCCTCCCTGTTGTTACAGATGGTGGACTTCAAACTCCTCAGAGAAACTTGTTGGTTATTCCAAGTGGCTAACAAACTGAGTACACAATAGCAGTGCCAAGCATCTCGCCAGGCACAGGATTGTGTCCACGTTAGCTCTGCTATCGTGTTTATCTCTTTATGGCGGGTAACCATAACAATGTCTCTACTTGTTGAGAACAGTCTGGTCTAAAGATGCATGCTAAATATGTAGCTAGAGCTAGCAGCAGGTTAGCATAGCTTAGCATAAAGACCTGAATCAGAGGAAAACAGCTAGCAAAGGAGGCAAATAGGAGAATTTCACAAAATGTCAAACTAGTAAGATTATTTTGTTTGTTTGTGATGGGTTAAATTTATAGTTTCTCTACTTTTAAAAACTTTGAATTTGAAAACAAAAATGTGAAAACTATAGGCAGACGTGGCAAACAGCTGGGAGGCAGAGAGGCTGCGTGGGTGATGAGATGGCAGAGCCGAGGTTGAATGCCGCTCAGGAATTCCCTTTGACTCGAGTGGAGAGCTGGAGGAGGAGATGCAGGCTCGCATAGCTTTGTATTAAAATAAAAAACTGCTGCGTGACTGCTTACTAACAACAGGGTTAGAAAGAAGGAAGCATGGACAGGAAAAATGTCTCAAAGATACATAACAGTCTGGTGGTACAGAACGTAAATGAAATATTTACAACAAATTTATATCACCACATCTACATATTATTAATTCATGCTTAGACAATAAAGTCAAGCAAGCCCACTCAAACATAATCAAAACTCTAAATTACAAACAAATCTTATTCCCACACCATCATGACTCATTTGCTTTGTTCCATACTTCATCCCTTTCTTCCATTTTCCCCTCTCTGCCTCTTCATCTCATTCTTCTTCACTTTTTTCCTTCTTTACTCCCATCTCTTTCTTGTGAAGTAAAGTCTGTAATAGGATGCAACCCACATGAAGAGGAATCTCATCCTCACAGAGAGCCTCTTAACTCTTTTCTCTCCTTCCCAACAAGTCAAATATTCACTCTAAGAGGAGCTGGATGTCAAGGTCAGGCATCATCAGGCTTGGGCTGACCTTCAACAGGTCTGATTCTGATGACAGGTTAACTAATTAGTGCAAATTTGAGCAAACCTGCAGTTGTGATAACCACAAACTAGGGCCTGTAAGCAGTAACTAAAAGCAGATGAAGCATTTCCTGAATAGTAATGAGAAGTGTAGCTTTTTCAGTGTTCAGCCTGCAGGGGGAGGTCCTCCTGCATATCCTAGTGCAGTCGGGCTTGAAGATGGCATTGCTGTAAGGAAGCATTTAGGCAGCAAAAAAAAAAAAAAAAAAAAAGAGAGAGAGAAAGAAAGAGAGAGAGCAGAGCTAAATGATTAAATTTGTATGCATGCGCTGCTGTACATTGAGGTGAAGGTACATCCAAATATAACCTCAAATTTAGTACTGCTTGTGTTTTCTGACGGGACCATAGAATAACTTTTCTTATAAAGGCCATGTTTTTTTCTTTTAAATAATCACCTTGATAGGTAAAATGACATATTTGAAACTTCATACATATTAAAAATAGATACACAGAGCAAAAACACTCACACCGAGCTGCTCTTTTTGGTCAGCATTTCTCTGTGTTACATAACTGTCTGTCCGCCACATCAGAGACATTTTAGTGCTGTTTTAATCCACTGGTTTATCTCTACTGAGTCTTAGCCAGTGCTGTGCGTGTGTCTATGTATGCATGTGTGTCACACTCATTATGCATGCATTTGAAGACCCCCTACAGCTGCTAATAAATTCTGTATTTTTTAAAAGCTTATAGCAATGTTACACATGTAAGTGGGCAGACAGGCTGAAAAAGTACATGCGCGCGCGCACACACACACACACACACACACACACACACACCTAATCAAGCAGATGACGTCTGCACACTAATGGGAGTTAATGTCATTGAGTCATGGGAGTATAAGGTACACAAAAACTATATCTTCAGAAGAGGTAGACTGTTTTCATTTAAACTCTATGCCTCCATTGTTTGTAGCTACTGAAAATTATGAAATCAATTCAATTTCTCCCTTTAATCTAAGAGTGCAACATGTCCTAATAAAGCACAGAAACACAAAAAAACCTTTACACTATTCATTAGGAGTAAATGAAGCAACATTTTACAATCTTGTCAAAACAAATTTCAGTAATACTGCAGAAGTGATTTTCTAATTTAAAACCAATGATTTATGTGAAAAGAATCATCACCAGAGTTGATAACCTACTTTCTAATGAAAACAAGTCAAATGTTGTATTACTGACAATAACCAATAGGTAGTTTTGCACTTTTTTTCAACTACAGTGATGCTAATCACCCAAAATGAAAACTGACGATGATCATAACTAAGTGACATGTGACTTGGTGACATGCACCAAGTGTTGGTCAAGAGTAAATTTTAAGTTGATACTAGTGTTACGGTAATGGTCAAAGGATTCATTTTGGACCAAAGACAGATGGTGGCTCTGACCAACAGATGGACCAACAAACATCATCCTTAGGCGTCATTGCAACAAATAATCCTCAGATTAACACTGATTGCTAATATATTTCTTCCATAATTTTCCTGTTTAACAACCAGTTCAATAAACCAAGTCCATCAGGAGTCTCACAACTCCCAAACTCCTCAAAAGTTTAAAAGGTTAAATATATTCTCTCCAGTAGCCTTCATTGCAGTCCAAAACTAGTCTGTCTTATGTATTTGCCGTGTCATGCTAAATGTAAAGCTGTACTCACTTTTCAATTATTAGGGATCAGTTGGTGCTTCTACTTGTTGTTATTTTGAATCTGTTTGTTATCATACTGGAAATGTACTCCTGATGACCTTGACTTTTAATCTGCCACAGGTCATGTCTTCCTCTCTGTCCTTGTCTGAGTGGGCTCTTACCCTCTCATCTTACCAAGAGGACGTAAGCCTCTCAATCCTCTCATCTCTCCCTGATGATGACAGAGTCCTCAGAGACCCAGACCATCACAAGCTCTGGAGAGGAAGACAAGGAAAGAGAGAGGACATAATTTAGCAGCCTAATTTGGTTTGCCGAGGCTCTTTTTACTGTGTATGTGTGTCTTTGTGTAGGGCAAATGCTAACAGCTCATCATAATCCCTTCATTCCCATTCCCCACCATGCCTGACTGCACCAGCCTCCAAACAATCCCTGGGAGCCCTAGTAAAACCTGCACCCAGGGTGGAGTGGGAGGAGATGTGTTAATGGAGAGGATACTCTTCTCCTGGAGCATAATCACTACTAGTGATTAGTTACAGTAGTGTTTGTTGGAGTGGACTGAACAAAGCAGAGCAGCATGTACAGTAAATACAAAGTTCCAACTGGATCCATGTGGTCAGCAGATGTTGATGCATTAGTTGTAGTAATGATCAACCTCTGCTCAGTGCATTCACTCTCTCGTTTGGCACACAACATTGTTGGCTTAGGTTCCTTGTCCATTTGGAGTTCATAGTGAGGTATTACAAACAAGCCATGAGCTTAAGGTAAGTCAGTAGGAATGACAATTACCTCCTCCATTCATGCATTCATCAGCACAACCTGGACTTCAGGGGAAAAATCAATTATTCTGGTAACTGACATACGCACATCCTGCTACTACTTAAAGATATAGTTCCACATTTAGGCAGATATACTAATTTGCTTTCTTGCTGAGAGTTAGTTAGAAGATTGATGCTACTCATCCATGTCCCAAATACATAGCTGGAGCCACCACCTAGTTAGCCTAGCTTAGCATAATGACTGGAAACAGGGGAAACAGCTAGCCTGTGTCTGACCAAAGGTAAATATGCCTACCAGCACCCTTAAAGTCCAATAATTAACATGCAATATCTCAGATCATTTAAATCATTACAAAAATGAAAATGTAAACAACATTTTTTTTTCTTCAATTTCTTAGCCAGTTACTGTCAGCAGCCAAGTTCCTGCTCCTGGCCAATAAAATGTTAATTAGTGAGCCTTAGAGGTGCTGTTATGTTACCAAGTGAAGATAATTGGCTAATGGCAGTAGCTTCATTTTTACTGTGCAGATATGAGAGTGGTATCAATCTTCTCATCTAACGCTTGGCAAGAAAGCTAACATGTGTATTTGTGCAAATTTCATGAATACATACCACCTCATAATTTTATAGCTTTGTCTGCTTCAGGGTTGCCTCAGATATCATGTGAAAGTCTTTTCGAGGTGTTGGTGCTTTCTAGTTCAAATGACAGCATTCTCACTGGCTAAAATAAACCAAACTAGTCTGGTAAACACACTGGAATTTCTTTCACACTACCAATCAGGTTATCAAGTTAAGCTGTTGCAGTAAATGTTGCGCTGAGCCAAATGAGGATGTGGTACATAGAACTCATGTTTCTGGATCTGCACATCTCTACTAGGATTAGGAGTCAGTCCACAGGGACTTTCTCTACTGCGGGTTCAATACTCCATTTTTGCTTCTGTTCTCTGTCTTACTGAAAAATAAATATATGTAGGTTGGTGAATTGTTTAAAAAGAAAAGGGACAGAGAAAGTAAGGCACAAAGAAAGAACAGAAATGAATGAAAACTAACGGCCTAAATGAGCAGCTGCAGTTAAAGATGTATCCCAATTGTGCAGTTTCTCAGTTGTGCAGTTTCTCAGTTGTAAGGGAGATGATCTATGCTACCTGAGATGTCCCTGAAGTGTAAGAAGATGGTTTGAGTTTAAAAAAAAAAAAAAAAAAAAAAAAAAAGAGCTCTACGTGAAGAACGGCCAGCACACACCTGGGCTGCCAGAACAACTTTCATGAGGAGACCTGGCCTCTGATGATGCCCCTGGAGACTAGACAGGAGGGGGAAGTGAGATCATGTGTTGAAGTGGCCACAGGTGTGGAAGGAGATGCCAGCTCTGGAGCCTGAGAGTGAAATGGTGCAGATACTTCCCAGTAACCTTGAAACACTCTCATGGGGATGTCTTTGACTGGATCATTAGTGCCCTCAGTGTTCATGGCACAATTATAGCTAAATACCAGATCTAGTGACCAAAAACAAACTTAGAAAGAAGAGCAGGTATGCTAAAAAAATAGTCAGTCAAAAAAGCAGCCAGTACAGCCAGCAACAAGAAACAAGCAGAACAGTAAAGTTAGACTATTGGCCATAAGAACTGGTACAGGTGAGCAGAACAGAACAAAGACTGGGACACTTACAGGGTGTCTACAACAGCTGCATTTATCAGTCTTCTACATCCCGCATGTCTGATGGATCAGATAAGCTTAAATGTTAATCAATACATCTGTCTACAGCTGAGAGTCTCCCCTGAGAGACATTCAATGGTCGAACACAGATCCCCCTAATTGATGTCAGACAGGTGTGGGGGTAGAGGTGTTTTCAAAAGCTATTTGACCATCTACAAGCACTTCTGATGAAGTATACCACCAAGCAGTTGAACAATGATGGTTCAATATGAAAGATAAGGCTAAATGCATAAGAGATAAGGATAAATGTGCATGGAGAGAGAATGATGCAGGCAAAGCTGACCACAGTGGAGATTGTCAAAGATCCCACAAGCTCCCACACAGTACCAAAGCTGCCAGCCTGTGTAACTCGACTCCAAGAGGCAGATCATGAGGGGACAGCCAAAACTTAGCTCTTGGCTTGCTCCCGCTCAGGGAACAAAGTAATAAAGATTGGTGGAGGAACTGGGGAGCATCTTGTGGGCGTACTCTACCTCAGAGGAGCTTGTAGGCAGCTGGAGGGCAGGTGCAGAATAGCAGGTCTGGATTAAAAGGAGAGGTTAGTATGCACAACACAGAAATTAATCAGAGCAAAAGAGCTAAGAGAGGAGGACGGAGCAGCTGTCTCCATGACAGCAGTGGTTTTATTAGCAGGGGTTTCTGCACAGTGCTTGTAAATAGATTTTGCCTGTGATTGCTGGCAGGATCATTTTCACAACTACATTTTTGAAAGAAATAAAAAAATATTTGATGTATATGATTGGTAACATGCTGGCTCACAGCAAAAATATCTTGAGTTTAAATAATGTTCGCTCCAAGGGAGGCTTGTCAGTTTCCTTTGAGTTGACGGAGTTTCCTTCAACAGTCTGGAGACACATAGGTCAAGTAACTGGGAAACTAAATTCCTGTATGGATGAATGCTTTCAGCTTTTGACAGCAACCTATCCATGGGGTTTCTTTGCCTTTAAACCACATCATTCTTGGATAAACTCCAGTCCCCCTATGACCCAGATGGAACAAACAAGTGCAGAATAGAATAGATGCAAGACAGAATTTCTCTTTTTGTTCCTTTAATGCTCTGAGGCGCTCATGTGTCCTTTTTTATTCTTCTTTCTCTTTTCGTTCACATTTGATGGAAGGTTCACCTTGTAGTATATGACATCTTTATCACTCATCACTATCCCTCCCTGTCTTCCTCCACTCGTCTGTGCTCCCTCTGTTCCCACGCAGTCCAAGTTGAGGCCACGTGTTCGCCCAGCAGGAGTTGGTCAGTCAGGATGCTGTGGCAGGTGTCGCGCTGAGAGCACGGCTCAGTAGCTAAGGCACCAAAGATTATGTAAACGGCAACAAGCTGACTGCCAGAAAACTACAAACAAAGGAGTAATGCTGACAAAGGCTTGCTTTATCATGACCAGATTACACCTACATAATGCATGTGTCTTTGTGTGAAAGAGAGAGAGAGCGAGATGAGAGATGTTCTCTTTCAGGAAATGTCATTATAAACCACTTTAATCTAGTTCAGCCAGTGAGGGCGATTTATCAAAAAGTCCTTGAATCTCTGCCTTTCAAAAATTAGTTTTAGTCAAATAAGTGAGCTTTGTGTACGCAGGGCAAAAAGACACAACATGGCTTGACATGACATAAGAATTTATCATCATGTTTTGTTTCTGCCTAGATTGCAGTGTTGGCTACAGAATGAACAGATTGCAAAACAAAAATAAAAGTACAAACCAGTTAGTCATTCAATTTGGATCACACCTTTCCCGAGTCACTGTGGATGTCTACTGAATTATAAAGAAGCAAAGTCCCATAAAGATCGAACTTTTGTGTTTGGTCCTTAAATGTCAGCTACCACGATGACAACATTACGAAAACAAGTCTAACCATGTAAACAACACCGCCCAAACTTACAAGAATAAGAAATCCTGGAAAAATCCTTGTAAAGGTAAAAATATGGAGGAAATCTCACCAAAGAAATAATGATTGTGAATGGACAACTACAGCCAGTGGCAAGGAGGAAAGACAACATTGCCCATTCACTGTCATAGGTTTTTAATGCAGCTATGTATTAGACTGTAGACAAACATCAGGACAATGTAATATTGATTTTATTCATTTATCATAAGTTTTAAATTGACAAATTGATGCCAATAATGACAAATAATGTTGCTGAGTGTGTGCTGTTCATGTATGTTTTTAGCAAAAAATACATACATACAAATATGCTATGAAACTGTGAGAGAAAGTGTGTGAAAAAATATCTGTAGATTAAAAAAACACTTTGTTTTAAATAGAATTAAATAACAAGCCTTCAAGTGTACAGAGCATGTATGGAGGTCAAGTTCTAATATTTTAAAAGAAATAAAGACATCAAAACAGAGCTCACTGTGGTAATCAACAGCAATATTAAACCAGAGGTTCATGACAGTTTACTATGAGTGTGATTTGTCCTTTCTGACACAGAATGAGGAAGCATTACGTGAATCAAAAGGTCATTTAATTTTCCCCAGTGGTAGTGCACTGAACCAATGCCATACAAAGTTAGTCACATATTCAGGTATATGGCAAATTGATGGGGGGATGATATTTCATAGCTAGAATGGAAATCAACCTATAAAATACACTGTATATGTCAGTCCAGCTCTGTGTGTTTACATCCAAAGGTGTCCTCCAGTGGATGATGGAAAAAACAGTAACTAACCTGAATCACCACTAAGAGAGTCACACTGGAGCAGAAACCAGAGGTCAGACGGCAATAACACTGGAAAGAACAGGCCATGGCTATGTCACTGCAAAAGTGTCTTTGAAATCAAATTTTTGAATATTCAAAGTGTAAAATCAACTGTATGGACAGAAAAGGATACCACACACTTATTTAATTATGTAATCAGTAACTTCACTTGCTACAACAAGTACGTTTTTAAAACAAAAGTCTGGGGGCACAGCGTGACAGAAAAGACACTGACTGCTGCCGACTCACTCTTTATATAATCAACATTTGGTCGCTTTGTTTTGTAAATTTGGCAATATCTCAGCTGAGTGGACCATGGCTTAGACATTGTTTCCCTAGGATTTTACAACGTATCAACAGGCTTGAATTATAGCTGCGCAATAATCAATATTTAATAAGTATGTAATTAAAAGGTTCCAAATTAACCTATTATTCTCTCTCATACACACACAGACACACTTTACAGCAAGTCAATATTGTGCAACAGATGTAGGTCCAGTGTTTGGTTTATACTGTAAGCATAATGCTACAGTATCTATCCTGGCTCATCTTCAAATGGTACTGGCTGTGTTATGTCACAACCACACCTGCTCAGTGTTCCCATGGAAAACCACAGGGTGTTGGTTGCAGGATAATTCCTATATGAAGCCAAAGTCAGCGTCATCACAGCGTGTTTCTTAGTCTGCTCTGTTAACAACCTTTTTATATTGTATGACTAACAGAAGCCACTGATTTCTCAGCCTGATTTTAGTGGACTTCAACTCACTTGCACTGCACTCATTTGTAAATCAGTGCACTAATTTCCTTTCCATGGGTCATTTTAAGTTCACATATAAACCTCTCCTGAATGTGGATGTATAGTAATTTCTGAGAGTGTGGCAGTCTTGGATAATGTATGTCTAATACGTGGCTTAAATGTAATCTCAAGAGTTTTAGATATAGAGATGTTTTAAAGGGCACACTGAAATGTCAAAAGTTCCTGCACGTGATTGGTATTATATGTTACAAAGCAGCATATTGTTCTCATGAGTCTGCACATGCATCAAATGTGACTCCTTCTCCTGACCCTGATGACATCCACTTCCACCGATCAAATCTGATTAAAACCTCTTCCCCTCACTCTCTCTAATTATTTTCTCCTTTATACCACAAAGGATTTCTTTCCAAATCATTACTGCATTATGAGACCAGTGAATCACTGTAACCTGTCACCATGATGCTGGCTTCTCAAAGCTATTTTTCCCCCACCCATATGGTAATTTGCTACAGTGAGTAGACCCCTCTCTTTCAATCCAACTGTCACTAAGGCATGATGGAAGTGTAGTCAGGGGATTATGTTGTGAATTGTCTTGCCCCTGAATATAGAGAGATAGCATGTGTGTGTGTGTGAGGTTAAGCAAAGGACAGATGTCTGATGAGTGGCTGAGGGTTTCTGCGCTCAGGAATGAGCTGCAAACACACAACCTCCCTGGAGAACACACAGCGAGAGAGAGGGAGAAAGAGAGAGCACTTCCTAGATAAGGCATATAAAGAAGGATAAAAGGATAAAGATAAGTAATAATAGAGGAGATTTTAGTGGTGATTTATATAATGCAGCAACATGTTATAATAAGATTAATGCAAGACTCAGAAATTCTTACAAGCTGTTACACAATATAACATTACACTTAAAATTAACAACTCCACTGCTTTTCAGGGCATTTTATCATCAAAGATTATGATTAAATGCTCAAAAAACATTTTTAGAGGAAACAACAACTGTAACAACAACAATATGGCAGCTGGGTGGATTGTCCCCTCCAAATCACCTGCTAGGTGATCCTGTGTGGGGCCGTCACTGCTGATTATAGCCCCACCACTGATCGCCTCATTTCCTCTCTCCCACTGTGGATACACTGGACAGACTTCAGCAATACACAGCCTGATAATCCTGGCTGCAGGGAGACACGCTCATTTACACTGATGCACACACGCACACACACACTCTGGGTAAGAATGCAAGCAGTCATGCATGATGTACTTGGACAGCCGGGGGGATTTTAACACCAGAGGAAGATCCCAGTTGTAGTTGCATACAAAAGATGGATACAGGAAATTATAGCAGCACCATCAATTAATTTCTAACTCCACATATGCAGCTGAAAAGTGGAGATGAGAATTGAACTGCAAAAAAATAGGACCTCTCCTTTCCAGGCTGAGCCAAGATGATTGGTAGCCCGTAACTTCGGTGCTGGCATTTACAACTTATAATGAAATGTACTGATTCAAGCATAACATCATTTATAGTAGAACCTGCCCTGTTACAGTCAGTTTAACAGTTGAATAATATCACTGTATTTCATTTCTTGATGGGCATACAGCAGGTGACCAGATCCCACATAACGCTCTCTGTACAGTAACCTTTAGTATTGGAGAGTATAAGAAATTCATCAACTCTCTTAGACCTTTTCACCTCACTTAATTGTGCCTCTTCTTCCATCATATTTGTCTCTGACCTCCTCTCTCCTCTAATACACTCACTCACGTCCCTTCAAACATTCATTATTTGCTGCGGTGTCTCGAGTGGAATGTACATCATTAAAGGGATCGAACGCAAAGCTCTCTGAGGAGCCATCCACAGCACTTTTACCATTGAACCTGGGACTACACTGTCAGCACTCTGTGGTGTGTGTGGGTGTGTCTGAAGGGGCTTGAGTATGTGTGTGTATTCTCTTGTCCTGTGTAAGCATGTCCAAACACATAAACTTAATGTCTCTACCTGTAGGTCAGGATGGAAAAGGTAGACATTTACTCCATCAAGAGAATTTCAGATAGAAACAAACAGGAATTATTCAGGCAAAAAAAAAGAGAGACGGAGGAAAAGAAGAGACAAACCACAGTTTGAACTCTGTGTGAAATCCTGCTGTCTTTGTGCCTCAGCTGTAGACCTTATTTATAATAACTCTAACCCTTACACAGCTTTTCTCCACCTCCATGCAGCAAAAAAAGGCCGATGCAGAGACAGTACAGGGCTGCAAGTAGTGATTACTGATTATTACTGATTAATCTGTTGATTATTTTCTCCATTGAAAGGTGCCCTATTAAGCTTTCTTGTCAGCAAACAAAAGTATGTTTACATTGAGTGTCACGCATCGAAAGCTAGTATATTATACACTATATTATACAAAAAGAAATGTGCTTTGTTCACATCTGGTGTTTGCAGTTGTGTTTTTCTTGGTACATTATTGGCCATTGAAAATGTGAAACCACTGGCAAGACCTGTGCGCATGTGCATACCTGTATGAATGTACCAGACAAACAAAACGGGGATGCATTCATAAAAAACCTGCTCCATATACGCAAGGTCAAAAACTCCACAGGTTACATTTAATCAATTAACTGTTTGGTGTATAAAATATCAGAAAATCATGAAAAATGCGTATTTTCCCAATGCCCAAGTTGACGTCCTTGGCCTTGATTTGTCCAACCAACAATCCAAAAACCAAAGATATTAAATTTTTGTGTTATTTAACAGAGAAAAGCAGCAGATGCTCAGGTTGGAGAAGCTGAAACCAGAGAATATTTTGGGTTTTTGCAAGAAAAATTACTTGAATTAATTGTTCCTGCTCTACAACAGTATGCTCAAGTCAGCAATGTTTTATTATGATCTGACGTTAAATATTTTATGAGTAACACTAAGACTCATTGTATTCACAGAGATCAGGGTGGCTACAAAGCATGTGATGGCTGAATGCAAACACCTCACTGAAGCAGCCATTGTGAGGCATGGACAGTTATTATCTTCAAAATGTGTATTGCCTTAAACATTATTATCTACCACGAGGCTGTGTCAGTGTTTTGTGGGAGGACAGTTATACAATATACGTGACTCCTTGCAGAGAGCCACAGAGGCCCGGCCTAGTTAAGCACACCTGGCTTTCATCCAGCATTGGCTAATAAACTCAACGTGGCCACGAGACTGGGAGAAATTGCAGTAATATGCAGCAGAGGAGGACAAACACACACACATCAATACATAGACTCGCACACACAAGTGACAATGCCTCCCATGGGGCACATATAGTTACAAAATTAGATATAAAAGAAAAAACCCTGTTGACGACTCATGTTCTTCTGCTCTTTTGATCACTCTCTACAGCAGAGAAACAGTATGCTTTACCAAACATACTGTATTTTACCTATAATGTGACTTTATTTTCAGTAGTACAAATGTGTGTGTTAGGTGAGAGCTCACACAAAGTGGATGACTGTACTACATGTGCCATTGCCCCATTTTTCCCCCTCAAGTCTGGCCCATGCACAGTATGATATCGTCCAATTACTGTACATGAAGCTGCTATGAGATTGCTTGTGGCTCAGTCCATTAGTGTGTAAAGTAAGGGTGGGGAAGGGAAGACTGCGTCATTATGTTTTCAAAGAGCAGAGCATGGCTGCGCTCTGCTCTAATCAAGGAGCTGTAATTGATGAGGATCCAATGCTCCGTCTGAATCAAAGGCTACACATTCTCCACTGTACAGGCAGGATGAAAACAGCATATTACTGTAACAGCCGCTCCTTCTTCATCTGTGGAGTGAGGGCAACACCCTCAGTGATGAGGAATAAAAAGACACAGCTGGTTGGATTAACACCGTCTGCACTCAATCAACAGCACTCAATCTTGCTGCATAATGGGGCGATACAGTAAATGTTAGAGTGTATATATAAACCAAAACTCCCTCTTACCAGTATTTCCTGCCTTCTGACAGCAACAGACAACTCCTAATTTTTTTTTAACAGTTTATGAAAAGCTACACAGAACAGCTACTGACAGATTGCAGAGGGATGACAAGCAACAAAAGGAAGCCTTCAAAAAGTCTTTCAAGTATTTATGAGTGATGTGATGTTGAAAGTGAAGCACATAAAACCATATGTTGAATCGTTTGTGGAAGTAAGACAGCCTGCTGCTAATATATTCTAATGAAGTGATCAGTATAGAAAGGAAATCCAGGGCCCAAAAACAGCACTAAGCAGAGATTTCAGGGTCCAGATGTACTGTTTAAATTATACATACAGACAATTTCCTACACATAAAATGGTATTTATATTCTTCAAACCCTTCTTAGGCAGGTTTTCCATGAACCTGGAACCTGTGGGTTGTATGATGAGGTGGGGATGGATATCAACAAAATATCAAAAATGGATATCAAAAATATCAACAGATCAAAGGCATATTTATATCTTTTTATTGTCATCAAAGTGTAACTGTGCAATATTTTCTGAACAGTGCACTATGACCACGATAGTCATTTACAGAAAAAAAGGTTCATGTTTGACTGTAGCGTAAAGTCATAAAGTCAGTGACCTAATTCACTGATGTCACTTAGACAGCATTGTCTATCTAAAGTTTTCCTAACATTAGCACTAAGCTACTACTCTACAAACAAAATCACTTATTTGAACCGTAGTTTTAAATAAGACAATTAGGATGTAGTTTCTTTCCTTTGATATGTTTCAAAAGTTCATGTAAATGTCACCTTGATTTTTCATATGTTGAAATGTTATCAAAAATATACAGAAAAAATGGAAATCAATCTTGCAGCATCTTTGGTTCATTTAACTGAACAAAATCATTTATTACCTTTTTTTTTGACACTGACTGATGATGATTGAGATGATATCACATCCAATAACTGATGCATATAATGTGATCAATTAATGATACAAGTGCCATAGATAGCCACAGCTGTGTGCAATGATTACATGTAATGATGCCTCTGATGGCTTCACACTGCACTGCTTCTTTGCCATCTTTTTCACTGACAACTCAATAGACCGGCAGAGAAACAAACAGGTTATTTCTGGTTAACTGTGAGAGTGAAAATCAGGTTTGTGCACATGCAGCCCAGTTTTACAATGTTTGAGATGAATAAAATAGAACAATGAATATGCAAGTCTTTAAGAAAGTGACAAAAAGATTGTGTACAGTGTGCATTTCTAGTTTTAGTTGTGATTTATTAGAGTTTGAGACATCTGGCATAAAGCATCTGGCCCCAGGTTGGACCTTGAACTCACTCTACAAATAACATCACTCCTCTCCCTGGGTTTTTTTCAGCCAGACAGTCTGTCTGGAGTCATAATCTCTCCATTTGATGGCCTCTGTAGCTTATCCCCTCTGTGTCCACTAACACTATTTGTGTCTCGACCTCACATGCACACAAAGACACACACATCAACAGGCACACTGGCACAGACAGATGCAAGAAGTTCTGTGTGTCCCCATTCAGCTCCCTGATTCTTGTGTTGTTAAACACATCTGTGGTCTCAAAAGATATAAATGCACTGAGCGCTATAAGATAATGAAAACTCAGTGGATACTCATGACTGATGGCCACAATCACCTCAGCACAATGAAAAATGGATCGCACAGCGCACTGTGATAAAAATATCACACTGCGAAACGGGACGGAAATGTGTCATCCTGTCATCCAAAAGTGGTGTGTGGATGCCGTCCCCGTAGAGAGCCGAGTCAATCACCTCCTGTAAAAAAATGACAGGTGGGGAGACAAAACAAATTATGCAGATGGAGACATGAGGCTGACAAGGATGCAGAGAGTGGAGTGGACCAGACTGACAGATACATGGGAACAGGAGGGAAAGACACACAGTGGCAGTTTGGTGAATTCACCGAGTTACTGTTGATGGATAGATAAAAAAAAAAAAAAAAACCTGATCCGTAGGTGAACAGACAAGGAGAGGAGCAGACAGCTGAGTAGGTGGCTTGATGACTAAACCGGACACGGTGGACAGACAGACATGATTAAGAGACTCAGGATAGACAAGACAGCCAACCAAAGGCAGTTAAAGCATCACAATTGTGTCAGAAAGCAAAGCACAACCTGCTGCTGAAACATCTGGAGAGGACTTGGAGAAAGTTGGCTGTTGGTTAGGTCACATGTCCAGCCTTGGGTTAACTACTAGCAATAATAATCGGCTTGGACAGGGAAGACAGGCTTAATGAAAGCTAAGCCACGCTTACAGCTTCTCCCAGTGGTCAGTGGTTAGAGGTTAGCAGCTTAGCAGCGGGACACTGAAACAAACAAATTCCAAACAAAACGGAGGACACACCTAGGAGAGTGTTGTAAAGATTTTGGTTATTAGCATATTTATGGCATTGAAGTGGCTACACTTGTGCAAATGAAAATGTTACATTTTACTGCTTTGAAAGCAGTTTTGTCCTGCCAAAAAAAAGGAAAGCTGCAGTAGGGAGTCATGCAAAGAAGTCCTGCATTTCCCCTGTCCCCCATCTTTTATTCAAAAAAAAGGGGGGGATAAAAAAGGAGGATAAGAGGAAGAAAAAAGGGAATCGGGGGAAATGAGGGGAAGAGAGATTTCCTGTCCCATCCAAGGGCATGGCAGTGTTCATGTTCTCAGTCGGCACCATCTGCTCCAGGAGCACGTCAGGCTGCCAGTGAGGAGAACAGTACAAGCCTTCGCCAAAACATGCCGTAACACCACCGCCACCACAACAAACAAACAAACATCGTGCCACACGCAGACAAGCACGCACACACACATACACACATCGCACCGCAGAGCAGCACATTAATTCTGCTCCAGCAAGTGTCTGCTGCAGAGTTCCAGCTATTAAAAATCTGCAATCTCTCTGGGTCTGCAGATATCTGTGAGACAGCAAAACGAATTTTCCAGGGGAGAAGTAACACGATGATGCGAAATAATTACATTTCTGCAGGAGAAATAAATTAAGATGATACGGTCTTGTGAGTTGCATCCAGGTGCGGCGAGGAGAGAGAGCGTCAGGCGCCGCCGGCCAGCTGAGTCAGGCCCGGGGTGACAGCGCATGAGAGCACCCATGAGGGACCAGCAACGTGTGGCAATGTGCTACAGTCAGCTCAACTGCTGGCTTGTCTCAGGGTATATTTCTGCTGTGTGTGCGCTGAGTGTGCATGGATGTCTGTGTGTGTGTTTTTGTGGCTGGGCTGTAGTGTGTATTCAGGGAGTACTGAGAATTTGTGTGTTCCTGCTGCTGAGTTGGGTGTGTGTGTGTGTGTGTGTGTGTGTGTGTGATGAAGCGAGCACCAGCCCAACACCAAGACATTTAGCATCTAGACACACACACCTACTATACACACACAGCTGTTCCCAAACAAACCCCAGGTAAGCTGCTGTCATGGACAGTGGAGGAGTTAGTGACATGAATACATATCAGTCTCGCAAATCATCATTCATCTGCATTCATACAGAGACACAGAGCCTGTCATATAAATATAAACACACACACACACACACACACACACTGCTTTGACCCAGTTATTCTTTAATGTGCAAAGGTAGACACTACAGTTGACCTAGATATCAGCTGACATTCATCTCTTTGTAGCGGACTGGAGGCATCTGTCTATTATGAACAAACGTCTAGAAGGCGCAGAAATGAATCGCTTGTCAACATGTTCAATAGATTTGAGCAGATGGACACTCCATCACTCTCTGGACCTTGTCTCTGAGTGCCTGTAAAAACCTGACCTGCACTAATGCCCTCACAGATCTCAGTGATTGTTACAGGCCTCCTGACAAGCAAAGACGAAGGGCAAGGACACATGTGAATGGATGTGGAGAACACACACACACACACACACACACACAATGTCAAATAATTAAACATCATTATTATAGTTAGTGTATCATTGCCCACTAAGAGCTAGCACCATGGTAATGGCATTACTTATTTTATTGATGAGGCTATAAAGCTTGAGTCACCCAAATTACAAAAATGAATATTTTCTGGCCTAACCACAGCAGAGTTTTTTTCTTATGAAATGTTTGAGACTGTGAATCACTTCTCTGAAATGGAGGAAGAAATGTCAGAGACAGATATCTCAAAACCTGGACAAATAAAACCAAAACTATTTGCATGGCTAGATTCCACTGGTGGTGACAGAAGGTATTTTTTATGTCTTTTCTGTGAGTATGTACACACTCTCAGTTTTTCTACTGCCAGAAGAAATGAACAAATGAAAACGCAATGTGGGGTGAGGGAGCTGGGTGGGGGCAGTCTGACTAGACCTGCACATCTGGGACCTGAGGCTGCACCTGGCCTTGTGGGCAACGAATCCAGGACAGGAGACATGTTACAAAGCTAGCTATGGTCGGTTCTTCTTAGCCTGAGCAATGACAGAGCAATTAGTGACTCATGGCCATTTTCACCTTGTCACTTATTGTGATATTACCTACCTGGACAAAAGGCAGAGCCAGTGTCACACTTGTTTTACGCTGTGGAGGGACCACAGAGTGTGACTTCTCTGAGGTTTCAACTAGAAGGAAACACATTCAAGCTGCGTTTGTGTGGAGCAAAATGCTGCTACAAGGAAAGCTTTCTATTAAGGAAGAATACAGTCTGTCTACTATATGTCCTATGGGGCTGCAATCCTCAAAGTGGATGATCTGCTTGTCCTCTCCTCAGCCCAAGTCTCACCCATCCACATGTGACAGCCCAGCCTCACTCCTCTATTAGTGCAGGGAAAGTGCATAGGCAATTTGTGTGTGAAGACTCAGGAAAACATGATGTTCACATATGGTCCAGAAGCATACATGATTCATTGCAGAATAAATAGGTTACAATGTACCTTCCTGGTGGTGTAATGCAGATGTGTACAGTAAATAAGTGCGTCAAAGATCCAGATGTTGAGCACAGACCACGCACACTATACAATGCATACTGAGAATGCTGAAAATGTAATTTTTCTTACACATTCATTTTCATATTTTAGCATTTTAACACTTTCTTAGCATCCATATGCTCAAACCTACAGTTGCTACAAATAAGCAACTGTATCCCTTTTCAAACATGTATATTTATCATCACACCTCTTAAAACATGGAGAAAAATAGAGAAACAGGAAAACAGGAGATGAGGCTGAGTTTAGCTTTCTGACAATTCCTCCTGTTGCTGAGGTCTAGACGAAACAAAAAATACAACCTCTTACACCTCCAGGAGGTGAGAGACACAGACAGGATGAGACGATACATAAAGGATACCTTCACTATAGAGAAAATGTTATAACAGCGAAATAGAGACAGAGAAACAAAATAACGAGAAACAACAAATCAAAGTGTCAAGTGGATGACATGGTACTCTGTATTGATGTTTTTTATATCAATACTGAATAATGAGGGCACTCTGAGACTGGTTCCTTTTCTAATTATATGAAATATAGAATTTATGGCGTGTAGGTACAATAAGTTGCAGCATAATGTATGTGGCTGTATGTGAAGAAATGTAAAACATATGCAAAGCACACTGGTGGCCAGAAGTGTCATAGGAGAACCGTGATCTTCCTCATTTCCATATCATTAATTCTGATACTCTATGTATTTTGAACTGAGTGAGGGTGTGAGATGGCTGACCATCTCAAAGGCTCACACTCCTCCCACGGTCAGCTAACGGCTCTGACCCTGGCCCTTTCTCCCATAAGCACTCTCTTTATAGATCTGCCACTGAAACCCAGAGAAAAGTCCATAGCAATATATTTCCCCTCTCATATCTATCCACTACAATCACTAACGATCTCCTTCTCCCCTTGGGCTGCAAATTATCGGGAAACGCCAACGACTAGCTGAGCGGTAATTTGTGGAGCAGCGGACCCTCATCCCCTTGACCTTCTCTCCCTCTCTCTATCTGAGACAGCCAGCCTCTCTCCCATCAATTCTTCTATTTAATTTTTTTTCTCCCACTACTGAATGTCACCCCCTTTCTTTCTTTTTTCTCTCACTTTCCCTCAACCTTTCTTTTTTCCCTCTCTGCTCTCTCTCTCTCTTCATTCTCACTCCCCTGTAATGATTTACACACTGCCTCCACAAAAAGGAGGGGGGAGGGGGGGGGAGCTGATCTTAAATAACGAAATAAATTTTTTATCAGCAGTGAATTGATTGATAATTCGGGGGGAAAGGCTGACAGCTGTAGGGCTGCAGAAAAAAGAAATACATGAGGTTTGTGTGTCTCTGCCTGGCCAGGCAGCTGTCAGACTCGCGCTGAATATATTCAGCACAGGCTGCCGTCACATGACTCAGGAGAATGTACTCCTTTTGAAAGAAGTGTTAAATGTGATCATTGGTATGCTGAATGCTCACACACACAGCTTTGTACGAAGAGAGGAGGAGGATGGAAATGTGTGCACATTCTGGTGATTAAATCTGAGCTGGAAAAAAAAACACAACACAAGCTCATCTTTAGCAGTGCAGTGAGCTTTTCTCAGTGATTTGGCTCCAATGCAGATAAGACGGAGGAGAGTGGTGTTATAAGAATGAGTCAAGTTCACGCATGCATGCATGCATTAGTGGGTGAGAGTGAACATTTTACTGTGACACCCACATCCTCAGCATGAAGACCTGCAGTGGGCTCACTATTGCAGACAGCACTGATTGATCTGTTTCTTAAGAAACTCAGAATAGGCTGCAGAGTGAGAAGAGCTTCTATAAGAACACACATCAACTAAACTACCAGACCCGCCACACCACACCTCAACAGGAGTCTTATATAAAATTGTGCCACACTGGTGTAAACAGACAAGATCGTATTTATCTCAGTGCCACTTTTTGACCTTTTTAAACACCCGTACACACATACACAAATGACACAGCTAGTTAAAACCTGGCTTGCTACTCACTTGGTGAGATTTTTTAGCTCTGCCTGAGCTTCTGCCCTAGCTATGAGTGACAAGAAATACCATCATTAGTCCAAATTGTATTCCCCATATACACTAGCTATAATGACATCTTCCATGGGCTCATCTAAAGTCAGACAAGAGGTCATTATCTAGAACCAACATAGTCCTACATTAACCACACAAGACCAAGCTCACTGAATACATTTCTGTCAGGATTTTTCAGATTTTAGTTTCCAGGAAACCTCCCAAAACAAAAAGACAGCATCAGCTGTTTCGGCAAGTGCCCAAAATACAACATATGTTTGCATTTAAGTGACACAGCCCTTGACTGAGTGGATGGGTTGGTCAACAAACCATCAGACATTAACATGAAAGACAGATGTCTGTTTCCAATTTTCCTACCCACCTTAAACACTGGTTTCTTTTAACTCTGGCCGGAATCGTTCTCTAACTTTAATTGAGTGGTTATTGTTGTAACCATGATAACCAAGTTTCCCTAGTCTTAATCAAAGAAGTAATTTTAACCCAAACCATGACCTTTCATTAAACCTAACCAAGTTGTGTTTGTGACTAAGCCTTATTAAACCTTAACCACAGTAGTGTAAGATCAGAAAACTCTTTCACTCTTTCAGTTTTGAAATGGAGATATCATCCTGCTGACAGAAAATGCTTATGTGTCATATCATGGATGACATGGACAAATGAGGCATTTTGTCATTTAATCTGGAAGACTTGTTGGTTTCCAACTCTCATAAGAGATGAATGAAGTATGCCTCTGGTAAGTACACTGAACAGAGCCATCTCTGATCTGCCACATTCGCAGGTTAATTGCTGGACCATGTTAAGCCTCCCCATCTGACCAGCTGCTATGTAGGCCATTGATCCCTCCAGCTGGTCGTGGCCACATGACGCCAGCATCTGGTATCTGGGCTGTGGCAAAGGTCATAGGCCAGCAGTCCTCTACATTGCGCTGCTATCACTAACACCCAACACACACACACACGCACCTGGTGCTGCCAAGACTGAGGACTAAAAGCAGGGTTTTAGCAGGTTTCAAAAATTACACAGAACATATATACATATCTAACATAAATTCAATCTAACACCTGTATATTAGGTATATCAGGTCCATGAATTTATTGACTCTTACATCACATATTTGTGAGCATTTCCCGGCAGTATATAACAATAATTCCTAATAATATTCATAATTAATCATCAAACACAATCTGGACCTGAATAAACAACAGAAAATGGATGGATGAATGGATGGATGGACTAACCAAATAAAATAATAATAATAATGATAATAATTTAAGTTCCACATATGAATTTTACATAAGGTCAGAGGTCTGGAACAATAATACTGGAGGTTTTCCAGACGGTTTCTGCTAAGATCAAATACAAATTTTTTGAAAGAGAATTTTTAATATCTTCAAAGGCTTTTTTTTTCTTTTGGAAATTCAAATCAATACTTTTTAAAAAATTTCAAGGCCAGCAGACACTCTGGAAAAATGCAGACACACAAAGAAGCAAGCACAGAGGGAGACAAATATTAAATGTTTTGCTTCATAGTGAAACATGTAAATATGTGATATAATCAGGCTGGATGTGTTTTGTTGGATACATTATGGTTCAAGATGATGTAAGTAGTGAAGGATAGAAAATGTAGTCATATAATGAAACAACCTTCAGGCTTGCTTTCTCTTTTGTCCCTCACTTCACTGTTTGTTTACTGAAGCTGTGACTGAACAAGAGAAGCTCCTTGAATAGTGTCAAGAAAGCAGAAGTAACTGATTACGTGCGTGTGCAAGTGTCCAGCTTTTCTTGTTTCCATTCTTATTTGTGTGAAGGTTTGACTTTCAGGAGTAAGACCATGGTTACAGAGAACAAATGCTCATTCTTCCCTCCCACCACTGCAATGCAGGGCCAGCAGCTTTGAATAACACTGGAACATAAAATGCTAAAAAAGAGAATTTGCAATTTTTCATCCTTCAAAATATGTTTTAAATCATGAAGTTAGGAGGAGTAAAACACAGAAATACAAAATTTGGTGGTATGGGAAATGACTGGTGGCTAAATAATTTACTTCCACAGAGAGATCAGGCAACCAGAGAGAGAGAGATTTTTGCTTTTTTTCCACAAGAAGAAGAAGAAGAAGAAGAAGAAGAAGAAGAAGAAGAAGAAGAAGAAGAAGAAGTGGCATGTAGAGGGAAAAAAGAAAGACATTTAAAAACCGAAACACGACCTGTACAACAGTATCAGTTTTGCATCGTGACTGTGGGTAAACACCATCACATGCTGAATACTGTATGGATGACTTGAGCTGTGGGTGGATTAAGTCGTGTTGTAGAATTTGTCATCTGATGTGCAAACAAAAACTGCACTGGCAATATATGGCAAGTCAAATGCCATGCTGATTCACTGGCGTTTTTCTGAAGTTTTCAAATGATGATATCACTGGGCAGAAGTTTTGCGCCTGTTTGTTCTGCCTCCAGCTGTATGTGAAGCGCAGATAAGAGGTGATGGAGAGGCGGTTCGCTTGACTGCATCTCAGAGGATCAACAGTGCACAACCCACACACAGCTGTGCTGATGAGGAGAACCCTTTACTAATAATACAACACTGTCCTCCAAATTTGGATGGACATGGCCTGGGGGTGATGGAGAAAAAGAGAGGGTGGGATGGGATGGGGAGGTGTGTGTGGGGGATCTGTCAGTTCTCATCGTGTGAGCGCCATAAACTCACATTAGATTTTCTTCTTTTTTTTTTTTATAAGTCTTCCCACCTCTCTTGGGAAGACTTTTTTTTACTTCCCTGGATAGAAATATAAACTCATGAATAAACAGAAGGATGGTGCATGTGAATATGAAAACGCATGGCTCGCTCGAGTTGGTATAAATGAAGATGCCTCTGCTACAGAATGCTTTAACTAGAATGTGAAGATACTGAGTGGTATATACAGGGAGGAGCACGAACATGTACATATCAGAACAGAAACTATCCAACACCTCAGCAGTGGGATTTGCCTTGTCTGTGACAGAGTTTTGCTGGGAGAGGTTTAGGTTCTGCTCTTGTTACAAGGACTGCAGTAGGGCTCTACAGGTTTATTGATGACATTTAGTCAATTTTTAATGGATTCAGTTGTATCAAATTTTGCTCACCATGCACGTGGCATCGTGTTGGATCAGTTCTCTCTGTGGTTTTTATCGATGTGTTCTGCCCACAAGGCCATTCCTTTATACCTCTGTGTGGTAAGATTAGTGGTTTCTTCGAAGCTCTCTAAAGCTGCTAGTGATCCAGAAACATAACATTTTTCAGACTGCTACATTTATGAGATGGTGAGCAAAAAGATAGTGTGAAAAACTAACTGTGGACATAAAGGAGAGGTTTTAGTACGGACACATGCATGTGATAGTAAAGGTGTAGGATCAAATCCCACCAATCTTGCTCTCCAACTTTACACCTCTGCTTTATAGCTCTCTGACAAAAGTTAAGGTGAATAGGCGGGCCAATAACAGAAAGGCTGTTTCAAGGTTAATACTTTTCTGTTATGTGATACGAACAAAGAGTGTGACTC
Source organism: Lates calcarifer (assembly GCF_001640805.2). NCBI lineage: Eukaryota > Metazoa > Chordata > Actinopteri > Centropomidae > Lates > Lates calcarifer. The sequence goes on from NC_066843.1 coordinate 14,255,260, forward strand.
CTGCACAGATAGAAACCACTGTGTTGAGCCCAGGTAGCCCGACATTGTGGAAGAGGAGACCTGTGAAGTCCATCCCCCAGTATTGATTTCTGTGAAGATCTGGGTTAACAACATGTATTTAGGGTGTCTTGCTTTGTGCCACAGTCTCTCACTGTTTCAATCAGAGACTAAACATTTTCTTTTGAGTCCAAGAAAACTTTCCACAGCTGCTCCTACAAATGATCACCATAAAACATTGGGCTGCAGAAAAAGGATCACTGGACAGCTCAAAATGCAAGTTACAAGTTTCACTGAGTGAGTTCTAGCAGTGGTTTGCAACCTGCGGGTCAGGTTCCAGACAAGAGGTCACAAGACATACAGTATCTGAGGGGCTGCAAGATAATTAACAAGAGCACAGAAAAAGCATCTCTGTCTCACAAATTCATGTTTTTTTCCAGGCTTGCTTCAGTAAATTACCACAAGATTTTTATCTCTTCAGGCTGCAAAGCACAATCAATTAAAAGGACAAAACTGAGTGGTGTGAGTGGTTCAGCTGAAACCCAAACACGTGTACAATGCATCCAATTCAAGAAAACATATTTTACAGAACAACAGCCATTGAATGATTACTGACACCAAGCTGCATGACATTCTGGTCTCCCATGGGTCTATTTGCATGATTCTAGGCAAAGGAAACATGGGGGGAAAAAAGAGAATCATGCTTAGAATTGAGATAATGAGCTGATGATTCTGATGATCAGATGTCTGCATTTCAGACACAGTTTTGTTGTTTCTAACAAGATGTCTTTTTTCCTTTCTCCGTCACGTGGTGTAACACGCACTTGCGACAGAGGCGTGAATCGAGATTGCGATCTTAATACGATTACACATGGACACATGGATACATAACCGGGAGGAGCAATGACAATTGGATTCCTCCTGTGTGCAGAGCTGGCTAATAATTCAACCTTGTTAAATCAAGGACAGAAAACATCGTCATTTTCCTGAACTATTATGCATTGTTTTGAGCTCTGTGTCCTTATCATCTCTCATTAAACATAAAGAGTGGTGCGGCAACCAGGCACTTACAATATCAGCTTTATTCTACAAAACTAACAACAACAAGTTATTACTGACTAATATACAGTATAGCAGACTTCTGTGTTGACAGTGTTGACAATCACACACATGAACATGAGGTCTTTTTTCTTTGATTAAAGGTACATGCTTTGGGTTACTACAGGGCCTTTCTTCAGTTCCCCTTTAATTAGAGATAAAGCATATGTTTCAAGGACACTTTGCTCCATGCTGCCATCATATGAGGTGCCCAGAAACATGCTGGATTTGACAGCCTGAAATCCTCTCCACAAAGTCAGAAACATGCTCTGTCCAATCAGAGAATGACCTTTAAAGACAGAGGAAAGATAAAGGTCACAATTAATAATCTAATACCCTCCATTATGCCAGCTTGCTTCTCTCAGTACCTCCATCACACCAGGTAAGACCTAAGCTGTAAACATGCTAACTCTGTGAGCAACCCCTGCCAATAAACACAGAAGATGATAAAACACTGATCATTACTTGAGGAACTTAACGTTGTAGACGAAAATCGTGACAATAAAGAGACAAAGCCTGCAGCTTTTTCACTTTCCCTCTGGGTAAGGATTGTTATATTCCTGCAGGTGTCTCTCTCTTACGTAGCAAATTGGCAATTTGCGCTGGCCTTAAAAGGAAACGCTACGGCTCCGTCGGTTTGATGCAAGAGCAGAGAGCACAGTGAAGTCTTCCTGATAGATTCAAGCCAAGCCTGGGTCAGATAAACAAAGCAGCAGGAACAGAACACAAATCAATAGGCTGAGATAGGTCAGGAGTTAGTGGGGACAGAGGAAGTCAGGTTAGGTCAAGCTGAGAGTAGCTCGTCTAACAGTGCACACAGCGTTTCTCTTTGGTTAACCATTTACTTTTTGCAGGTGTTAAAACAGTCTGTAAGATTACCTCTGCAGTTGAAAACTTACATAAAGCAATTCCTGCCTCTTTAACTTAACTTCTGAAATGTTTGAGAGACACAATAGGGAGAGATTTTGGTGCATTACAACTGTGCTGCTATTCAACAGATAGCCCCCACCCCCCTTTTTTTGTGGGGTAGTCACCATCAAACAGACAGAAACAGGCAATGACACCGGATCATTTTCAGGGCACGAGATGAAAGCAATCACCAGCAGGTGTTTCTATCACAGATGCATTAGCCGCTGATATTAAAGAGTGGGCATTGAAGCTCGGTGCCATTCAGTCCACATTTCCTTCCACCGCACCCCCGCTACTATGTGGGAGGGTCATGACCACTCAGTCAGATCTACCTCTCCCACCAGAGATCAGGCAGACACAGCGGGCTGTGCACTGTGACCACGCCGCCTTAAATAGCACCAAAGATGCCTGCTCACACAGACACACTGTGAGTCACTACAGCACAGCAGCTGAAATGCTGCTCAGGGTAGTGGGGAGAAAAATGACTGTGCTGATGATACTTTTTCTAAGTTAAACTTTTCTGGACCTCATACATTTGTCTTACTCCTGCCTGCTTGTTTTTGCACTTGTGTTTGCAGCAAACATGATTCATCAAAAAACTAAACTTTTATGGGTGGACAACCCACAACAGCCACTGTAGATACATGCTAATATTGTTCTTGGAATACAGTAACTCTGCAGAAGCTGTGCTCTAATATCTATCTTTTTTTTTTTAAGTGATCCCTACGCTCACTAAATTAATTCTTAAATATGACAGTAAATCATGTTGTAGCGAAAACTTGAAAGATTTATGCAACTTACTAACTTCTTAGCCTTCAGAAGAACAAGGCCCCTCTTTGAACATAAGTTGGTTTGGATCAATAAAGATTTTTTGTCAAGATTCAAGGAAAAGTTAGAGGTACCTAAAGTAATTGGGATTCATCCTGTAGGAACCATGAATGTCTGAACAAAAGTTCATTTGAAATCCAGTCGTTTCAATGGTTGTTGATATATTTCAGTCTGAACCAAAGTAGTGGACTGACTGACCTTGCCAGCCCTACAGCCATGCAGCAAGCATTGCTAAAGGGGCCATTTGTAAGTTTTCTCTGCTGCCAAAAGTGGTTTCTCACTAGGAGTGGGTGGTGATGTTGGTTGCTTGCCAAGAAATTCAGCCATAATTTCATGTACAATACAAGAGGTTATAATACACCCTCTGAGCAGCGCTACTTCTTCAGGGCAGTTTGGATGCTACAGTGAGTCGGTATAACAAAGTGATGACACAGGGTGGAGCTAGCTGGTTAGCATGCTAACTTCAGGAGAAGAAAAGAAGTGATATAACTAGAAGCAAAATATTAGCGTTGCTTTCCACCACTGGAGACAACACTTGGTCAGTAAAGGAATTCAGTCTGATGCTGCAATTACAATGTTCCTTCTCGACTGGTAAGTAATCGGACGTTAATGTGACCGCTGGCTATGTAGTGATAGCAAAACCTACAAAAAGCTCCTTTAAAAAGAGTAAACACAGAGAAAATCCAAGTCCCACATTGAGAAAAAATAAAAAGTAAAATATAATTAGAATAAACAGAAATGCCATTACACATATACAATAAATGCAGTAACTTTGGTGTGTGCAGGTGTATTCAAGTGAATACACACAAATTTTTGCACAACAGACATACGTGACAGTACGATGAAACACACAGGTTTGTCATCTGAGGTCTGTTTTAGGAGCTTTGGCTGCCAAATAATTACATTTCTGAGAATAGTCAATATTTTTGAAAGACAATAGACAACTGATATAGTGCAGTGCATTTTGGATACCGTGCTGGATGTCAAGTCACTGAAAGTGATCAGTCCATGATAAGACGCTGTCACTTAAAAAAGGACAGATGGCAGAGATGCACAGCTGCTACACATGCTTATCATAAAACACAGAAACCAATGCTGTGCATACTACAGATGGTAAACCAAATGGTGTTGTGTTCAGTTTGCGGCAACGCTGCTTCTTGACCATCTCACGCCAGAAATCACACGCCTCTGTCAACCACACGTGCAGCCCTACAGCAAAGTATGCATGCACATACTGTACGCTGTCTGCACTCACACTGCTGGGGTTTTAAGTGCCAGCTCCGCCCTCCGGCAGTATTGCACCTGCAGTGGGTTGAGAGACTGGTCAGTTTGACTTTGCAGAAATGTGCAGTATTGCATTTTGAATCCCGGGCAGGGAGCTCGCTTTGATCGATGCACAAAGGCTTATAAGAGGCAGAGTGGAGCTGGCACCTGTGAGGCACATTGAGTTTGAATTGACAGCTGCTGAGCTCTGAGGTGTGTCTCCAGTGTAGGCAGGCGGCTGAGCCTCAGAGACCTTCTATATTCCCACATAATGTTGAAATACTCCAGTTCAATAGATGGCCTGTCTTAAATACAGCCAGTGTGACATCAATAGACTACAGCAGTGTAAAATAAAGTATTTGGTGCTGAGAGCTATATTAAATTAGCCTTACTGAGGCTAATGCAATAAAACTATTGAGTTTTTACAACAGCTGGCATATGGGATAAGTAGAAAAGAAGCCCATTCTCCTGTTTCACACTTAAGAGTCTGAATTATGTAAATTCATTTGTATTGAGTGCCACGGTAAGTCAGTAATCATTATTGTCCCAGTGACTGACTGAATGCCTTGTAACACGAAGGCATTTGACAACAAGATCCTTTGGGTACACTGATATTCCAAAAGTACATTTTTTAAGCGTCCGCTTTAAAGAAGATGTCCTCCCAGTCTTCAACTATTCCAAAAGCATCCTGAATGCAGAACGAACAGGGCTTTTAAAGAGTAAATATAGAGGCACTGTTTTATGTGCATGTAGAGTACCCGCAGGCCGTTTGTGAAGATGTACTGCTTGAGAATATGGCAATGCCCTGTAAAGTCTACTGGGAGAGTACGGCTTTTAGCATTCGCCTAAGCACAAACATCCAAGAACATTCAGTGATGAAATTCCACTTGTGTAGCTACAAACCATCAGTGAGTGTCTCTCTGAACTCCTGATGTAATTGAAGTTCTTGTTGAGCAAATGTACAAAGCAAGCCTAAAATAACATGGGCTAAGTAGGCAGCATACTAATGGAATCTTTGCTTCTGTGTTTACATGGTCTCACTGCTGCAGCAAATTATGCTTACAGTGGAAAACTGAATGAGCATCCACCAGCAGAAACATCAAACACTTGCCTAGTGCTTGACCCAAGTTGATTGGACATGGGCTGGAAAAGAGAAAATGGGAGAGGTGGAAGTAGACAGAGGCGAGCAGACATGAATTGACTGAGTGAAGGAAGGCAGGAAGGAAGGAGGGAGGGCAGGTAAGTGAAAGAGAGTGGTGGTAAATAATTGACGACGCCCAGCAATGAGAGAGCTCCAACTGACCTAGTGTAATACTGAGATATTTCCTACTGGCCACAGAGGGCCAAGAAATCAGTGAAACATTACCTTTAACTTGGACATACACTGGTTCCCCAGCTACTCGGATCGATGGCCACTGATCGTCCTCCTTGCTTGCCTGTTAAGGCCATTACCACCGTTGTCTCCATCGATCACTGGAGAACCATGTGTGTGCTGGTCCCAGCTGGCATCCAAGGTCTGCTGTCCCTCACCTTGTGTATCCCACCCATCTCTGGGAAAAATAGCACACACAGAAAACAATAATAATTAAAGACAGGAGGATTCATTAAGAAACAGAGCTGCACCAATCCTATTACATTCATATACACACTTTCTCTTTTTATGTTTAATACCACAGCCATTGCCTAACCTTGGCAAGCACTCCACATGATGAGTGTAGTGAGTACTGATGAGTCTATGTGTGTATGTTAATAAATTATTTTGTATTATTTTATTCAGTTTGTTCTAAGTTTACTTTCTGAACTTTAAAAAGCAAGACAAGCAAATAATATCCTGTTTCAGTAAACTGTGTAAACTGCAACTAATTTAATGTGTTGACAGCTCAGAAAAATCTAAATTAAGTCACTATATATAAATCATTATTCACAACTGGCTGCTGAACATTAAAGATGTCGCTGGTGTGATTTTCTAAGAAGGCTGAAGGGAAAACTCACTTTTGCCCACTCTAGTGCCTGAGACACAACAGAGCGTGGCATCATGGTCAATTTTCCATGAGTGAGTATGTCTATCCATTAACGCCAGTTGAGTTACTGTACAAACTGTAGTCAGAAAGTTTCAGTCTGAATCTGATGTAGTGCTTTAACAGGCAATATGCGTATATTCTCCCACAGATTTAGGTTTCAAAACTGTTCTAACTTTTCACTTGCTAACAGACAGATCTCTCTGAGGTTAGAAAAAAAAAAGACAGTTTGTGTGAGAAGTTCAGTCTTCTGAGAATAGAGGGCTTTATGTTGTGATTGATTTTGAAGTAGGTAGACTGGATCCAGTGCTTCTGAAAGGTCCCTGCTGGCATCACGAACCTGCAGTTGCATCAGTGATATTTATATTTCAGAAGTGAATAATACCTGCTAATGCTTCACTGGAATCACTTAATTTCTTGAAGTATTAGTTATCAAAGACCGTTTTATAGCACAAACAAATGTGGATATTTCTCATAAAAGATGCAGAGCTTGAATTCAAGTAATGAAGAATTACACTGCAAAGTTGTGCATTTTTGTTCACACTAATGGGATTACATAACCACAAAATTTCACGTACTCATGTACTTTCTGCTTTAGCCTAATTTAGGATTCAGTAAAGCATTTCATTGTAAACATGACCCAGACAGTATTTGATAATAAAACAAACTCCATCACCATCACATTAAGATGTTGTTCAATTAAACTGTGTGCTAATACAGCAGCCTTGTACAAATACGACCATAATCCTGCTGCCAAAACAAATTTGCACACCTCATTACACTGTGCCTGTGAAAATATGTTTGCATCATCTTAAGACAATAACCTCAGATGATTTATGAAGCTAAAACAATGAGAATTAATTCACTGTTTACTATTGTTTGAAGTTAATGTATCAGCGCAGAAAGCTAAAAAGACATGAATAATGAGTAAAGGAAGAGATAAAGCGTAACATTACTAAACACACAGAAGGAAAAGGCATTTGTCAATTTTAAAAAAAGAATAAAAGGAAATTAAAGGTGTCATTGAAATGATATCTTATGATTTCCATCCTGAAATATTATAAATTTTGTTTCCAGCAGTTTCCACAACTTTTTACATGCTGTTATGAAGACAAATGCTGCTTATCAAATAGGAACTTGCAGAGATGAAGTGATGTATATTACAAATGAAGCCAGTGACTGGTACAGCAGGGCAGAATCCAGCATCAGCACTATCTGCCCATCAACAGGTACAGTACCTATGAGCCCCTTTAGGACACATTATATAACAAACATTAAGCAGCAGAGCGTTCCTCGCCTCCTTCCCTTCAGCGCTTCTGAAAAGTCAGAAGTCTTCAGCAGTCTGTACCACTACATCAGCCACGCGACTAAAAACACACACACACACGGCAGCCGGTAAAGTGCACTCAACCACCTTCTGAAATCGCTTCCCACGTGAGAGGAAGCTTGTATTTGCTCAGTGGGAAGGGAATTGTTTATGAGAAATAAGGAGATTGTTAAAATGTGTGATGCACAATTGACTGTGGTTTGAGCAAATACACTTGTCTCGACAGGCATCTCCGTTCTGCTCCAAACCATCTCTGCGATGATGGATTAAAGCTCACACACATTGATTATGGTAAATGCCTTCATGGTGTTTTAGAAAGTACTGTGTAATAGCAGAGAAGGCAAGGACACAACTTTTTTTGTACTTTTTTGACGTACAAACAAAGTGCTTTCTTTGTAAAAGTAACAATAAGTCAAACTCAAACAGGCCTGAGGCAAAGACAAAACAGTAGATTCTGTTTTTCTGACTGGAATCATGTATCATACAGAGATATTAAAATCCAGTAGCAGATCAAACTGAAGATCATGGTTAATTTAATGCAAATAAAATTAAAACTATTTGGTTTCTCTGCTTCATTATTTCCTTTTATTTCAACTTTTTCTTGAATTATTTATTTTTTGTTGTGAAACTATTTTAATATTTGTCTGTAACAAAATCCACTTTTCTGGTTTTTGGTTTCATATGGACAAAATAAGCTGGGACATAATAATGGGACAGTATCGGTTACAAAAATTACAATAAAAATCTAAGAGGATGCTGATGGTTGGTTACCAGAGATTTGATTTGATAGTTTAAGCCATCAATTGACAATAACTCTTCTGCTTAGGGCTTGCCTTTATCAGTCCTTTAAGAATAATACTTAAAAATGCTCTAAAGAAACAGCAAGGAGGAACAGGTTCTGTCCTGCTAAATAGAAAAATTCTATGACTAGTTTTATTCTCACATTTAAAAGTAAAAATGAATGATTTTTACTTTTAGAATTTACTTGGGTTCAATATTTAACTTTTAACAGTTTGATAAATACAGACCCTGGCCTATATTCATGATAAACAAAGTGAGGTGTGCTGTAAGGGCCTGAGAAGAGGTATGAGTTGGCTGTGGCGCAGACAGCGTTTTAAAGAAATAGGATTTGGGGGAGGACAGAACACTTGATGGGAAATAAGTGGGAAGTTGGAAGCGGAGACTCATCTGTTGACATCTTTTCTCATCACCTATTTAAAGACAATGAATAGAGAAGAAGAGAAAAAGAAAGAGATAGAGAGATAGAAGGGGCAAATTAAATATTAAACAAAAAAGGAGGTCTATTTTTAGAAGCAAGTGGTGGTGGTGGGTGGGGTGCTTCACTTTTATTATTGATGTTGCTGTGCAAGTGGGGCCTCTTTGGTTCTCGGCTGAGAGAAGCCTGGCAGAGGTGTGTGTGGCATGCGTGCGAGTGTGTGTGTACAGTGAGTAGTGGTTGTCTGTGGGGAGTGGTCACTGCATTAACAAGACAAAATGGGGAGATAAAAGAGAACGAGACCATTCTTAGAAGGAAAATATTATAATATCACATTTAAATCTGGACAGAGAGACCGCTAAACAGCGAAAGCATAAAAGACACAAGTAGGGGGAAAAAGAGAGAGACTGCTGCAGTTGTCTGATCTGTTTCCCCACAGAGAGCACCAGTGTACAGAAATATTTGCCTGCACTTTTTGACACAGTTTTATTATTCCACACAGATGAGAGGCTGGTTCTTTCTTTGGCAGAGGTTCAGGGAGGGAACCTTCATGTGGAGGCATTGATCCTGCTCTCTTTTTAACACACACACACACACACACACACATACACTTTTGCTGGGTTACAGGGTTCACAGAGTTAAGATGTGGGAGAATCTCCAAAGCACTGATTTATGCATCGTCTTGGGGATTGCAGCATTTATTAACAAGTTGGCGATCAGCATCATCTGCAAACACTGAGATGTGATTCATTTAATTTCTGACCTTTACAGGCTTATAAGTTTACAACAATTTTGTTTACTTGCCACCAGTAATCTTAGCTATTACAGGGACAACATCCTGTCGATTTTCTCTTATTTTTCATGGAGAAGTACAGTATCTCACTGTGTCTCACTATGACTGTACAGAGCATCGAAAGTACAGGAGTGAATACAAGTTTAAGCCGTGATATCTCCAGCTCAGCTATGCCAGAGTCAAGAAAGACATTTCGTCTCTGGTGTGTGTACCGTGCCATCTCTTCAGTTCGCCCCTCCACACACACACGTACGCACACACACCGAAAGAGGGAAAGACATGAAAAGAAGAAGTGACCTTGATGTACTGAAAAATCAATGCATCTTGCGTGGCCTCAGATTATCCTATCCCACATTACATCACTGTAATATCTCTGTGCTTCTACTGTAATTTGGTTCATGTCCGGAAACTTACATCCATGGTGTGCCTGCTGGACATCACATACAGCTGGAAGCCTTTAATGCTCACAATATATAGATTGATGAGGAGTCATCAAATCTGTCTGTTCTGTCCATGTCTGACCCCAAGCGAGGACATGAAGAGGATCTAATGGCTTAGTTTGGATAAACTGAATCTTTGAAGTATACTATCTAAATATGCTGTAGCTGTATTAGGTCATGTGATCTTATACTGCAATATTTTCTACTGCTTGGTAAATATTTTCAATGAACTGGTATCTCTGGTGATAACTGGAACATGACTAAATAATCAGGGTTAAACCAGTCAACAAAAATAACATTAAAAAAACGGAGGTTTCCGTCAGACCTTGCAGTATGTGACTGTGTACGTGTGGCTCTTCTTTCATAGCGTGCGAGCTTCTTGCAGTCAACCTTTCTCCACCATGGTGAAGCATATGGGGGCTATTTTTGTGCCAACTCAACCTGTTACATAGATAATGGAAGACTCAGTATGGAAGACAGGACTTTCCTCAGACAATGTCCTGAAATCAGAGGAACATTTTTTTTAATTTAACTAGCACTATACTTCACTTTAATATCACTATAACTCAGTTTACACATTTCTGAAAATGTCACCAAATACTGAACATTGCAAAGATGAAATTTATGACTGAGCTGTTGTATTGAATTGCATTAGATTGCACAGGTATGTCGAGTTCAGTGACCACTGCTTGTTATTGTCCTGAATCTGAAACAGACAACAGCTGCTTTTCACTGAATTTTAAAGAGTTCTTTTTACATTTATAATCATGTTAATTAGTAAAACAGGCAGGAATCTTCAATCTCCACTAACACAGTGTGGGAGGGTTTGAATTTTAAAAAGTTAGTAAGGCAGAACTTTTTCTTCTGCAACCTTTGCTGGGGTTTTTCTCTTGCTAGGCGTGATCCAGTATGATGTCTTCAGTCTCTGCTGCAGAGAGAAGGTGCCAGACAGAGGCCTTGAGCAAGTCAGTCACTTTCCTTTTGTGTTGCTCAGCAAGAGTACATCCCTTCATTAGACTGCATCTCTTGACAGCACTTCATGCTTCCACAGCTTCTTTGACAAGTGAGTGGTGCACAAGCATGAGGCTCCCGCCTACACACAGCTCATGCCTGGCTAGCTGCACAGCCATGGACACATACCACCAACATACAGAATACACATCAGCACAGACCATATATTGAGAGGATGCAGGAATGAGTTACAGTGAGTTACAGTATATGGTCTGAATTTACATTGTATTTTACTGCAATTACAAATAATTTGTACATTGTACTGAACCTTCACTTACATCTGCCACTTTGCATGCAAAACAGAAAACCAATTGTGGATTATCAGGATCTAAAAGAAAAACCTCTAAATCATGTGCAGGCAGTATGGTGGTTGGTGGAGTGTGTTTAATAATAATAATTCATGGTTATGGTTAGGCAGACCTCGTTTGTCAAATTGTTATAAAAATCACCACACGATTTGTTACTGGAAAGAAGAATTCCTGCAGGAGAGCAACAAGAACTGTTTGATTTAAAGCAATAAATGGGAGCAACATAGTGTTTGTGGAGTCTGCAGCCAGCTCTCAGCAGTGCTGAAGGAATCTGAACCGAGATTGAAATCAAATCCACAAGGCCGTTTGTGATGTGAACCTGAGAATGTCTGATGCCTAATTCATAATGTAACATCCCTTCAGGTACTGAAAGACTACTGTGCCGCCTGCATTCATCCCAAAACAACAGTCAAATACAATGGCAGCAGTGGCGATGAGAAGACAAAGAGAAATCAATGGGCTGTAAAAACCAAAATCTCCTAGTTACTGAGAGATAGAAATCTGTACCTTGTTTTCTAAAGGTTTATAACAACACAGACAGAATGAAAACATCCGTATAGAAAGGTCTTGCATATGGAGCTGAAGTATTCTCATAACAATTATAAACACTATGATTAAATGTAGGTGGCATTAGGGTGAACTAGCATCACTGGTGACACATGGGTCACAAATACTACAATAATTATCTAAAAAACATCAAAAGTCACAAACATTATGACATGCTCATATTAGAGAGGTAATTTAGTATTAGACTTTCATAAATTTTAGAGAAGACAGATCGAAAGCAGAATGGTTAAAATCAAAGAAGCAAAGGATGAGATAACCTGAATTTTATTACCTAATATACAGCAAGTCAAGTTCAAAAAATGCATTTCACTGATGTCTTTTCATTAGACCGTTCCTACTTGGTAAAATGCCAAAATCTTTGGATCTCTATGCCCTTACTTAACACAGGTTTCCTGTTAAAGTCTTCAAGCCCATGCTGAGATAACCCTGACATTTTCTCTTACAAATCTCTCCCAGAGCCACAAGAACATATTACATATACAACTAAGTTTACTGGCTAAGTAGCACTCCCCATGACAATTAATGTGAAAATTAGTGCAGTGTCCCTTTAATTTAGTGTTACTGTTATCTTAAGACCTTGGTGGTTGTTCCTAAGTGCTCGTAATCACAGGTTGGGTAGTTTTTTATGATATTGAAATTAATATTTCAAACAACCCAAGTCAAAAATTCCCATACATGATCAACTATGGTTGAGGGAGTAAAAGGCACTGAGGGGAAGTTACATTTATGAAGAAGCAAACACACAGACACCATAAACAGAGAAAAAAAGAGTATTAAAGTCATAAAACCTAAATCCAAAAATATGCACAAGAGAGCAAAGGTAATCAGCGATGGTATGAGTACATTACAAGAACCTACTTTGCTTAGTCACACACACAAATGGTAGATCATAAAATTTCCATGAATATGTGAGTGCTGTGCAGTTTGCATGCATTTGACAGCAGATTAGATCAGAAGAATTAAATGATGAATGAGTGAGTTGTAAAAGAATCCCACTGCCCATGCACAACAGTAAATTTAGATGCTGTATCCTATCATCAGAGTCTGGGCACTGAGATGAGAGGTGTAAAAAAAAAAAAAGACTTCCATGTGCACATTGTTATATATTTCCTCATCTTCTTCTGCAAGAAGAACACTGTCACATCAGCACAGAAAATGATCCCAATGTCAGATGATGCATTGTATCAATTTCAGATGGTTGCTCAGCTCATGCAGAAGGAAAAATAATTAAATCACAACCTTTAATAAAACATAAGGAATGCAATCATACAGCATGAAAAACTGCATCTGCAGACCATGTGGGAAATAACTAAAAAAAAAAAGAAGTGATGAGTAAAAATGTCTTTGTCTTAATTAGCCTCTCTGGGCTATTTTTTTTTTTTTTTACACTGTGCTGGCAACTGCCTGACATTTTCTTCGCTCTAACCAGCCACTGCATACTAAAGTTCCAGTGACCCCAAAATGGCAGCTGTTTTCTTCCTCTGGAATGTTGAGAATGGCTGTGGCCTGCTACTCAAAAAGGAAGCTTAATTAGGCCTCTGTTGATAAAAATGATGAAATACCTTCTCCTGTTCATGAGAGACAGTTTCACCCAGTAGTTACACTGGAATGGAAAACACCAGATTTCAGTGTTTAATTACACTGAACGACTGTTGCAACGTGACAAAAACCTGCTACTCTATGATTTTCTTGAGTCAAAATCATGTAAATATTCAGCTGCTTCTGTGTAAAGAGTATTGTATTCATGTTCATCTTATACATGAAAAACTGAGTCAACTAAAGCGTTAATGTCAACTAGTGCTGGATATTATTCAGAATTTTTAGATGGCAGTGATTTCCCACTGATACTTCATACTGAGGAACAGAAAATACTTGTCTATCTATTAATTTCTATTAATAAAAAAAAAAAGCCAATAATCAAAATGGAAATGGAACGATCCATATCAAAGGATAATAAATGAGAAATCTGACCAACCACTTTTGGTCTGCAGCAGTTTTAATATTTTAGTGTTAGTTTACTTTTTGTTAATGTGCTGTGTTTCAAATTTCTGTGTTGTTTTAATATATTTGTTCTGTATGTTCCAGGGTCTTGTGAGGTTTATACGTTTTGGAGAGGTAAAGACGATTGTCCACCCTGATGGACAATAAAGTGTCTCAATGCTGCAGATACATTTCAGTCGATACCCCAAAAAAAGTTAGCCACCCAGCCCTACTGTGAAAATGCTCTTTGGTATAGAAAATGTAAAATCATTTAAAACACAAATAAAAAATAAAAAACACTAGATGTTTTCCCCCCTAATGGTCTTTTCAACACTGCAACAGAAGGTGGGAAAGAAATCAGGGAGAGAAAGTGAGTCGAGGCAGGATGCCAACATGTGAAATTACAACTATTGATCTCTGGTGCTGGAGAATGCATTTCGACTGTGTTTGAATGCATTATTAAGGAGATACTGCTCGCCACAGCAGGTGGACGGCGGCCCGGCAGCACAGCTCTAACAGAACCAAGGCGATACTGAGAGTAGGATTGTGATAAGAGCTACTGGCAGTCATTTGTATGAGATTAGTATCTCCAGTGTCACAGATTGTTGTGCTGTCATGTCTATCACAACAAATTCAAGAGCAAATAATCATTTCATCCAAACCCTATTATTATTTCATGCACACCACGGCTAACAACATTATAAATTCAACAGCTGTTACATTGCCTTTTTTTTTTTTAAATCGCAGCATAACGCAATATGCTTACAGGCTGAACTTGTGGCATCTAGAGGAAAATGTTAATTTGACAGACTACAAAACAACAATGTGCTTTGAGTGTCTACTTGAGCAGGGTTTTGTATGCCTGTAGGAGGAAGGTAGGGGGGAGGAGGAATAGAGGGAGTAGTAGAGGTGATGGGAAGAGGTACAGTTTGTTTCTGAGGAGCAGAGCAGTGAAGGTTTTTCTACTTTAAGTATATAGCTCTGAGACTTGTTTGTGTGGGAGCACTGCATAATGAATTCATAATGAGAGCTAGACTATGGACATTTTGCAGTGCTCCTTTGGTCCCACAGGGTAAAAAATGTCTGGCTCTCCTGCCTGATTTTACAGCACATACAGTAGGAACAACTCAATACAAACAAAACTAAAAATATTCAAATTACTAAACTGTACTTAAAATACTTCAGTTGCCTGTTATTAATTATAAAATTAGAGCAAAAGTTATTCCTATACTTTTTTAGAAGGGAATATGCATATAATGAATGCCCTTTGCAAAAAAAATTGAAAGCACTGCAACCTATCAAGTGTAATTACATAACCAGCACAAATTTACCAGATGGTTGATATGGTGGAGAGAAGTTGTTTACTCACATTTCTTGCTCTGCAAGTCAGGGTGCTATGAGAGAGCCAGGGTGCATGGCTTCATGTTGCATAACATCTAATAAAGTTTAATTTTTTTCCTCTGCTGTTTATATTTCACCACAGGGCAATGCACCTAAAAGCTTTACTCTGACTCTGTGCTTTTCACGCTCACTGCTTGTGTTCCTGTGAATGCTTCTGCTGGATTTTCACAAAAAATGTTTGGCTGATTTCTGCTTGGTCTCTGATGGAGTATATGGCTTCTTGGTGTTGACCCTTGACCTGTATATTCCTGCACTGTTTTCCTAAAAGCCTTAGGATAATCAGATCCTCCAGAAGCACCTGTTACACAAACTGTGGACAGTTACATCACCTAAATCCACTTTTTCTTATGACCTTCATTCCACACTAAACAAATTGTTTTCTCTCACACCTGTAAGCGTTTTGGTTTTTCATAATATCAAAAAACACTCCATCAACTTTAGATTAAGAACACAGGGTAAAATCACTAAACCCCTCTCCCTTTTCATTCCTCTTGGATGTTGTTGCATCACTTAAATGACTGATAATCCACACAAAAGGTTCAGGGGACAACAAATAATAAAATACTGTTAAATTATGTCACATGTTCTAACACTGTATACTTTGCCTAAAGCACTTTAAGGTGCACTTTAGGGACATTACATCAATGTACTGCCTTTAAATCAAAAAGCTGTTACGTGGTGATAAAATATATTAAAGACAATAAGAAGATATGTGTTGTAACAGGAAATATTTGAGAGCATGATTTAGTTTAAAGCTCTCAAATGCACCATTTAGTTGCCTATAATGATTCCACTCACTGATGAAATTTGTACAGTAATACATCATCCTGCACCAGTTCTTAAATGATGCTCTTGGTACACTGAAATGAGATTCTTCCTCCTGACAACAATTGAATCCTTCAGTGTTAATATCTAGCCTGTGAAAAGGCTCCTGCAGCTATAAACCATTAAAGCTTTAGAGACCTGGTATAGATGACAGTGATTATGCCATGACCTATCTAACCTCCTCTACCTAATACCTTTGCAGGCATTTGTATCTCACACTGTGTACTTCATCTTTCCAAAGAAATCAATTTTAATCTGAGAGCCGATATGTTTTCATTACTTATTCAGAATGTTTTCATTTTATTTTCAACATTGACTGAATAAATAAGAGCAGAGTGGGCAATGACAAAAATAATAGTAATAAAATTGGCCTTCCTGTATAATAAGGTAAATTGCTTGGGGCAGATTATCATTTAGAAACTACATTATTGATATGGTTATAGGAGTGACATGGAGAGCAGGGCAGATTGCCACAGCAAGAGACCTGATCTCCACATCAACCTGAAAAAAAAATCAATGCTCTTGAAACTGAATTTACAGTTCATCATCAGATAAGCATGTCTGATGTAAGAAGCAGAGAAAAATAGAGTGAAAGTAAAACATGAAATGAAGTTTTTCATGTTCAAACAAACTGGATCTACACACTAGTAGCAGCTGAGCTGAACAGAGAGAAAAGGCACCAACAACTAAGAGAACTAAGCAGCATCTGCATCTACAGACGCTCCTCTGCTCTCTGAAATAACGTGGTGTGGTCAGAGCTGTCCTTGGTGCTGAATCAGCGGGGACCACTAACTGCTGCAACTTCTGATCTGCATCCCCTTACAATGAGTGTGTGTGTGTGAGAGAGTTTTCACTGTGCGCAAAAACAAAACAAACACAGCTGGCTCTCTTGGCACCCCGCCACGCAAGCAAACCCCCCTCTTCACCGCCTACAAATCCGCATTTTCCAGATGAATAATACACGGCGAGAAATGACAAATAGTCCAAGTGATGAAAGATTTAACATGTGGGAGCCTGAAAGCAAAATGGGTTTCATCTCTTGAATGTGACGCTGCTTCTGGAGCCGATTAAACAGGGACAGCGCGCGATTCCCTCCCCTCCCGCGGTGATGCAGTGAACCTGCTCTGCGCAGAACCAGGCTCGCTGTATAAAAGCGGCTGCACTTCCATAGACGGAGTAAAACAACAAGGGGACACGCGAGCGCAAAGTCACTGCGGCTCATCAGCCACAATAAAAAAAAGAAAGAAACCACAAACCAGCACAGACGCCGACATGCAGGCCACGAAGAGGAAGGCAATCTGTTGGAGACTTTTTCTATGTTCCTGCCTGTTTTTGGAGAGTTCTTCTCAAGACTTTGGCGGACAGACGCAGTTCATTTGCACGTCCGTACCCAAGGATATGGACATTTGCGCGGCCACCTTGCAGAACAGCGTGCCGGGGGAGGACTTGAAGACCACTGTCATGCAGCTCCGGGAGACGGTCTTGCAGCAGAAAGAGACGATCATGAACCAAAAAGAGACCATCAGAGAACTCACCTCAAAGTTGGCTCGGTGCGAAAGCCAGAGCGGCGTCGAGTCTGGGGACGCGCGGCCCGGGGGCAGGAGGAAAGAAGCGGGGACCAAAAACACAATGGGGGATGTATCGAGGGGGCCCGCTGACACTTTGACGCAACTATCACAGACTTTACAGTCGCTGAAGCAGAGACTAGAAAATCTGGAGGTAGGGCTGCTGCTGCTCTTTCTGAGGACATTTTCAACATTTTGGGTTGGGGTGGCTGTGCGCAAAGCCCCGTCGAGCGAAATACAAGCACTTGTGTTCACCAGTGTACTATAATAATAATTAATAATGATAATGATAGTAATAGGTGGTTTGACTCTTTGGTTGCCAATACTAAATGAAAATTTGGGCACACAAACGAAAAACAAACCTTGACATACGAACAAATTAAGTTGCTTGTCCAGCTTTACTGCAATAATCTTTCAAAATAAAAGTTAATCTAGAATTATACCAACTCAAAGTCATTCCTTAACTTGAACTAAATGGTTTTCTTTTCTCCTCCTGGCAGCAATTCAGCAGAAGTAACAACTCGGTGCAGGCGAACAGCCTCAAAGACCTGCTCCAAAGTAAAATCGACGACTTGGAAAAGCAGGTGTTGTCCCGGGTGAACAGCATCGAGGAAGGCAAGCCCGGTCTCCGGAACGAGACTGAGCAGCGTGGGAGAGTGGAGTCCACACTCACGTCTCTACACCAGAGGATCACCGACCTGGAGAAAGGTGGGTCTGCGGAGATTATTGGGCTTCCGCGCGAAAAAGTAAAGGAGATCTGGGAGGGTTTAGGTGAGGATGGGTGTAGTGATGAAGAGATAGAGGCCAGGCTGAGGAAGGATTGCCATCAGCAAGACAGTAATTCAAGAGGAGATATCAGATCGCCAACAGTGTAGCAAACGATTATATGTGGGGGCTGAAAACGAAAAAAAGGAACCTCGGTGTGCATATCCAATTTGGCATTATAGGCTTTAATGACTTCATCCGTCGATTTAATGTTTACTTATCTGCACAGAGCTGGAAGAACAGCTCAGTATATCAGGCAGTTTCCTGCTCTAATTCATTCAGATTAAACCATTTCAAACATGCAGTGAACGACACATCCCTCCATTTGCGCCGTGAGCAATTTGAGAACTTGAACCACGGTGCGCTCTCGGTCTGGGACGGCTCTGATAACATGCAGCAAACACCTCGTGTGGTACTAAAATTATATAGTTAAAATAATAAGAGGTGTGGATAGAGAAGGAAACAAGAGATGAAGGTTAAAAACGTCACTATTACTCCTGTGATGGATTTATCATGGGAGATTAAAGCAAATCTGGAGCGTCACGATTGTGGATTTGTTGTGTAACGTATAATTCCTATGTAAATCCCCCAGGGTGTGTGCGTTGGGAATGAGATATGTGTGTTTAACAAAATGAAAAAGCACACACATGCTGCATTCTGAAAAGTGTCTGAAGCCCACTGTTTTCTATTTTCTTCTCCGCAGGTCAAAGAGAAAACAGGCCCCTGGATAAATTCCAGCTCACGTTCCCACTGAGAACCAACTACATGTACGCAAAAGTGAAGAAGAGTTTGCCGGAGATGTACGCCCTCACCGTGTGCATGTGGCTCAAGTCCAATGCGTCTCCTGGAGTGGGCACACCTTTCTCCTACGCAGTTCCCGGTCAAGCCAACGAGCTGGTCCTCATAGAGTGGGGAAACAACCCAATGGAGATACTAATAAATGACAAGGTCAGGCTGAAACGCCGTCGAAATGTTCCCATGCATTGATTTTAAACTGTAAGTTATTTTTTGGTTTACTGCAGCAAATATTCACCTCGTGCCTCTTTGTGTTTCAAACCCTTCAAGGTTGCAAAGCTGCCATTTCTTATCAATGACGGAAAGTGGCATCACATCTGCGTGACCTGGACAACTCGCGATGGTGTTTGGGAAGCTTTCCAAGATGGTGTCAAGAGAGGGAGCGGAGAGAATCTGGCTCCTTATCATCCTATCAAACCACAGGGCCTGCTGATCCTGGGCCAAGAGCAGGTACACACACAGCACACATCTGTTTCAAATACTCTCTTCTCCAAGGAACTGGGCTTTCAGCACCATGAAGGCAACAAATTCTGCCGTAAACCACAAATAAAGTGCATTTTCACATTCTATTCCCTGATGAAACAGGGTGTTGGGGCAGGAGATAGCCATAAGATACGAGTGTTAAATATGAGAGATTTATATCATGGAACAGAAAATTAGCTAACAAGCTGTAGTAATGACATAGAAAAAAAAAAATGAGAATTCAATTTTCTAATCCTTCCTTTGCTGTAATTCAGATAATAGGTTTAATAAGGTGATTAGATCTTTAACTGGAACTCATCAGGAATCCCTGTGGATTGAAGATGCATATTCCTCATTCAATTTAATCAGTCAAAAAAGAATCCAGATAATCCAAGAGGCAATTCTGTTCTTTCCACGAAGAGCCCTAAAGGGGAAAAAAATCACATCATCCTTGATTAAATCCATTTGTCTTTACCACAGGACACGCTCGGAGGAGGATTTGACGCCACACAAGCTTTTGTTGGAGACCTGGCAAATTTTCATATCTGGGATCGGAAACTATCCGTCGGAGAGATTTATAACCTGGCGACTTGCAGTAGCAAAGCACAAGTGGGCAACGTTTTTGCATGGATGGAAACGAGCCTTGATATTTACGGAGGTGCCTCAAAGTGGACATTTGAAGCTTGTCGCCAGCTCAACTAAGCTTGCAGGGAGGAGAGGATCAGTGCAGTTGTCAAAGCCACTGTTGTCGCAGCATCGGTACACTAATTTAAAAGATCAGGGGGCCAGTGTGAATGAATAGCATCTGGATTTGTTTTAGATATTTGAAAACGTCATTTGTGGACACCTTGATAGATTTTTATCAGATTCTCATGAAGGACAGCTCAGTGGAGGTGGACACTCTGGCATCCTGTGGTGCTTGAATGCACATCAGGCCTATTTGTTGTTTCATTTGAAAAAACAGCTGATGCTCCTCCAGAGAGAAGAGGATGCTCGCAGAGACCAAAACGACGAGCCAGCATCAAAAGTACAGTAGAAGGTCATGTAGTTTTTAGTGAACAGGTGTCACGCTATTCAACAAAATGACTGAATCCTTCAAACGTCTCTTCTGTCTCGACTGCCAGGGATTTTCACTGTGAAAAAGGACAAGGTGGACTTTCTTTAAAAGGAATGTGTTCAAGAGGTTATGAAATAGACAACGTTGTTTCTCTCTCACTCTTCTTTCTCCACCACCACCTGCTTGACGTGATTTTGTGTAAAGAATGACATATTTATTGCCAACATTTGAGCCTGAGTGCCTTGGGCTGTTGAAAAAAATCTCAGCACATTCATTATGATTTGCAGAGTGTTTGTGTTTATTTTCTGTAAATTACTTTCAAAAGAGGTGTTTCTTGTAACACTTTGAGGTTGGATTAGATTGTTTAGTGTAAAATGCAATTCATTGATGACAATGGCGCATTTTGCAGATGTTTGTACTTCAGTGGGAATGTTCTCTGTACAGTAACAGCATGTCTTAACTTCTGTAAATGCTGCGTCAGCATCTATGATCTTTGCTTTTACCTTCCTACTTTTGGGTTGAGATTTTATACTGTATTGTTATATGCTTAAAGCATGGCAACACCAACAGATGAAAAAAAGTTCTAGTTTTTGTAATAAATTGTGATACTTGAATCATAAACATGTGTAAACATATATTTATTTATTCCAAAGAGGCGGTCTATTTAAGAGATTTGAAGTTTTGCACACTTATCCTGAATGGATCTGATGACCACTGAACACATGGGGGCGCTACGACTAAAGTTCTAAATCTTACCCACTGAAGAGATCACGCCATTTGGAATTTTAATTTACAAAACATAATTTACATGGAATGTTGTACAGTTGTTCTCCAGAGTGCACATTTTAATTTCCCCAACCAAACAACTAAATTTCGCCAAGATTTTTTATTTCTATAGCCAGAAGGCCTTAAGATAAACTTTGTAACCATTTAAGGGCAACTATTCACAATTATTCTCATGAACGACTAATCTGCAGATTATTTTATAAATTAAGTAGGCCATTGATTAAAAGTCAAAATTTGCAGAAGAATACATACACAAAAGCCCAAGATGGCACTTTCGATTTGTCTGAACATCAGAGTAAAGCAAGCTGGACGATACAAAGCGAATCTACTGTTCAGTCAACACAAAACAGAGCATTTCTTCTGGTGAGACTATGTTGTACAATCTTATCTCCACATTAACCAACAAGAGGCACCAGAAAGGCCAAAAAAAGTGTTTATCTTGAAAGTTTCCCTTGGAGACAGACGTGTCAGTTTCAGGCAATATAAACAATAATAATACTTCATTACCATGAAACAACTAAACTGAACAGTAACTCTAAGACTGGATGTGATCTAACACTTAGAAGGCTTTAACCATTGAACATTCATCTGTTTCTCACAAAGCCTGACTGAAATGTAAAAGGGACCACAAAACATATCTACAGTCCATTATTGTAAACTCTAACATGTTTCTCATTACAGTTTTTCAAAATGTGACACTGCTGTAATTCAATGAACATCATTTACTTTTGAAATCTCACAAATGTTTGCCATTAATACAAAGAGCCTGTGCATTGTAAATGTAACAGAAACATACAGTATCTGCATGTGGGACATGAACTTCGGAACAGAGAGAATGTAGAAATGAAGCAAACTCTGACAAAGAACCAATTTCAGGTGATTAAGTTCAAGAAAACTTCTGCAGGTGTCAAGTATAGACGTCAGTGTCTAAACCAAACAGAAATCACCTCTTCTAAGGAGCACAGACACACCAGTACATGAACACAGACTGTAATTACACACACTACATTGTAAACTCACGGCTATGCCTGTAAACAAAAGGTTGGCACTGGGGTCATACATCTCAATCCATACAGTTTCCCTGCAAATTAATCATAGCTGACACTGCTCGAATTAGAGGATACAAGGTCTGAAGGTCCTCCTTTTGTTGTTAGTGAGGTTGTTTGGGCCCACCACAGTTGGGTCATATGTCCCACAAATTGGTTTCCATTCTCTACCTCTCAGAGAGGGGGACGTCTTCCCATCAATAGGCTCGTCCCCAGATACCAGAGTAACTTCAGCTCATACCCAGTCGCACAGCCATTACAGACAGCTACTGTGACACATCTGGGGTTGGATTTCAGTGCATATCCTTTCTGTGGAGAACCAAAAGTCACTCACAAACACAGGAACACACCTATGTACCCTCCCACACACACACAAACAGACATGTACAGACAGACACATACACAGTATAATTTCCTCCTGAGTGGCCACTGGAGGCTTCGTTAGAAATCGACTTCCACTTCCTTCTCCACATCCACCCGACCCTGTTGACCTACAGACCACTTTTGTCCAAACCCTGGTCTTTTTTTCTTGACCTAAATCTTACCCCAGATCTTGTCAGGTATATTTTTGGCTCAGCCAGATAATAGCCTGCCTGTTGACCTCTTCCCAGCTTTCCTGAGCCCTAATTGGTTTGTGTCTGCATGGACCCTGATTCAAATTAGCTTAGAGGAAAGGTTATATATGACATGATTTTTTCCCCCACCACATCCGGCTGCTCTTATTGCATTCTGTTTGTATAGCACATGACATAAATTTATCACATCTGGCAGACTTTCTGAAATTATTCCATGGAAAATGTGTCTTCTTACTATCCTTGAAATGACATGGAGGCAATGCAGAGATAAGTGACATATTTTAATGAAGTGACAATGTGGATAACAAGCTTCATTCAGAAGACCATGTATTTGCTACATGGAACCAGTATACCAACATCCAATTTCAAGATCTGGAGCTCACAATTTCTAGGTAACATACCCTTTAGGTGGATGAAACCTATATTCCAGCTTTTTTCATACACTTTCCTTCCACTCACACAAATCAACAACCAATCCTGTTCACAGAAAAATTATGTTAACAAGCTCAGAACGAGATCCTAATTCCTAAGAAATATAAACCTAAACTGAGAGCCATGCTAGTCATGCAAGCAGCTCTATTAGACTTAGACACAGTGGTTCTTTTAGGTAAACTTAAGCAGCTAATATGCTGATATTTAGTAAGTATAAGGTTCACCATGTTTCCCATAGCAGACTGCCTGGCTACTATGCTAACATTTGCTAAGTAGAGAAAAGGGGATCAGGGAATCAAAGATACTGAAATTCATCCTCTGGGGACCATGAATGTGTGAATGAAATCTCACTGTAATCCGCAGTAAACAGATATTTCACTAAAACCCCAAAATGTCAACCTTATCATGGAGCTAAAGGAAAAGTCAGAAGGTCAGCAAAGTCACCGAGATTCATCATCTGGAAACAATGCACTGTACATCTGCAAACCATTTCATGTCAGTCCATCTAATGGCTGTTGAAATACTTCATTCTCCAACTACAGAAAACCATAAATTAGCTACAGTGAGAATAAAGGAAACTCTCTGATTTACACATCAAAGTTGTTTACAGCTATGAGAAGTATACTGAATATGTGAAAAAGTGTCAAGACTTTATGTTCTAAGCTGCACAAATATATATCACCTCAAATGATATCACTGAGTAAGGTCAGTGGACTGAAGACTACATGTTTGAAATATATGTGGTTGGAAAGAAGCGATTTTACCAGTCCACTGCAGCTCGTTCCTCATCTCTGCTTGAGGCTAGCAGTTCGAGGCTAAATTTTGATTTTGATTCTTATTTCAACTATCCATCATTAGCTCCTCAGTGTATGGAGTTCTCTTGCGAAAAGTGTCTACCAGCAAGTTTTATCCAGTTCATTTAAACTGCTCCAAATACTGACAGTCCTTTTCTGAGAAAGCAAACAAAGGTAAACAGATCATAAGTCACTAAGAGACCCTGCCTCATGTATTCAAATGCCAGTGTAGCACTGGGACACAGAGGGAAAATATCCCCTACCCCAAGACTGCTTACTGTGCTTTATAAGGCAAACACATGAAATGTCTCATCAAGTGGGTGATGAAAAATTCATGACAAGTGAATAGAAAAACAAACAAAAACTTTATGTGGGCGTGAGAGAAATTTAGCTGTCCCACTGATGCTGAATAAGAGCTGTTTTTGCAGAAAAAATATAATATCAGTGACATAGGCAATCTGTTGATAAATGTTGTTCAGAGAAATGCATTTTTAATGGCAAACAGACTATCTGCACAAATAGGAAAAACTGTGATAGTATCATTTGCGTAGTCCATGAGTATCCTTTTATTAGATCATAGTGTCGCTCACTGCAAAAATGCTGAGATGTTTTTATTTCTCAGGATTTTTCAGAGTGGAGAGGGAGGGGAATAAGATTTATAAGGTGCTGGTTTGGATATGCAATCCAACATCTTATGTCTCTCACAAATACAAGTATGTCAAGTATATTTTGTTTTATAATTTTAATGTTAATTTCTACCCGATTCTGATACAATTCTCATCTTACAGGTGCTATGAGTAATATCTTAATGCTCCACTTAAATCTCATTATACCAAAGCTTTGTCCTGCTGTACTGTTGCTGAACTCATCTAATTCATTTGCAGTTATTTAAGCAATTATAAATGCCATAATACAGCAGAGTAATTGTTTGAAATGTGTTTTAAAAGCTGCTGATAACAGGCTGCTGGTTGTTTGGCAGAGAGACAAGAGGAGTTTGGCTTGCATGATGAAACAGAATATACATGAGCTACACAACCATCCATACTCGTCCTTAATCTCAGAGCTACTTCTGCGTCTGTCAGGGTGGTGCTCAACTCTCCATGCCACAAAATGAATAATTGATTCCCTCCCAACATGGGAAATTCCCTTCCAGAGAATCACCCAACGAGCCTCAGTCCAAATATATGCAAAAAATGTCCTTCCTCTACGGAAATGCAAACACAAAAACTTATACTTTGTCTTTAATGCTTCCTTAAAGTGTTTGCCAGATAAGTAGGTGTCTAATTACTTCTCAAGGGGAGAGATTATTTTGGATTGTTCAAAGTGTAAAAGCTGTAGCCACTCAATTTTAAATCCACTTTACATACATATTATGAACTCTGCAGTGTACACTTGGGATGTGTACTGAGCAACACTGGCAGTGTGACAGGCGGCATTGTGTCTGATGGAAATTCAATGTTATTATCAACTCCACAAGTGCTAACCCTAAGTACTTAGGGTGTCTTATGACATAGTCACCAAAACCACAAAGAGAGAGAATTATATTAATCAATCTAGACACTGTATTTCTTCAACTCATTGAAAGGCCTGTGTGACAAATAATCTTAACTCCAGGCACAATTATTAGCTGTTTGGGAGTTTTAAACAAGTTTCCAGTTCCAATAGTCTTTATTAGGGAATGGAAGTGTCATCACCTCAGTGTGACCTTTTCAGCAGGCATAGAAAACCAAGGCCAAAAAGAACTTCTAGAATAAACATCATAACCTTATGTGAACTCAAATGGCACACTAAAATCAAAAGTAAAAAAAGAAAGAACCCAAGATAATAATCAAACCCAAGCTGAGGTGGTGGTTTCTCTTGGTTCCACAATGTCCTCACAGTGCTGTCTGACCACGTAACTTCAAACAGCCACACTAGAAAGCAGGGTGATGAGTCTGCTGTCATAGAAAGAGAGACACAATATCTTTCAAATATGGGGCACACTTTTTCAGACAGTCTCTCCTTAAAGACATTAAAAATCACCACTGCCCCTCTACTTCTGACATCTGAAACGATGCAAAGCTCTCTGTCCATCCAACAAGCATTTCTGTTGAAGTATACTGGCCAAGACTGAAGAGCTGATGCGCTTTTCTCCGACCAGCACAGACTCCATATCCAATACCCTGGCATAAGCTCAATCGCTGAGCAGCGTGGTATCCTTATAATTAGAACAAAATACGGGAACCACCAACATTGTCTCCATGTCCCTAACCACCATGTATAACGAAAAGCAAAACACCACAACGGAGCAAGAGCCCATTATTACTACTCAAAGGTAAAACTTTGAGAGTTTGAACTTGTGTGGTAAGTACATCTCCTGAGAGCACAGTTCCTCTTGTCTAAAGGATGGCAGAGCAGATTAATAGCGCAACACTTCCTGGCAGCCTTCCTTCCTTTGGCTCAGTGCCACCCTCTGCAGTTCATTGCTTGTTGCCTTTACACACTGAAGGATAAGGTTTGCATTATTCCTCTCCAATGATCCAATTAAAATTAGGATTAGAACATATTCATCAGTGCTCAATTAAAACTATGCATTTTAGACTGGATTATATCCTATCTATTGATTCAATTTGCTCCTCCTGAAATAACTAAACAATACAATGACAGAGACACTGTGCACAAGTGTACATTCAAACTGCTAGTCATTACATAAGTTACAGTAATTGGAATTGGTTGTACTGGTGTCAAAACAACAGGTTTTTACCACTGTGAACTGGTGGATTTTCTGCTTTGTTTGCCACCTTTGTTGATACACTTTCATAGTGTGTGCTACAAAGAAGGAAATATTGGAGCCTGCCAAAATCATCCCACATACCCTGACTGTAATTACCATTATGCTGACATCAATAATATTTACCATAAATCTGAGATGACATAAATGCTGCATAATTCTGTCTCCTCTTCATCATCTATCTCCCTTTATCCCTCTCCTTCCTACTTAAAAAAAATGCCCATCTCCATTCCTCTCTCTCTCCCTCTCACAATCTCCTTTTTGGCAGTCTGCCATGACTGGGCTTTATCCACAGGCGTCTAGTGACAGAAGCCGGCACAACAGGAATATTTTTCATGAAGATGCCACAATACTTGCATCCTCTGGGAGCGATGCCAGAGGCTGTTTTCCATAATCAGGTCAATCACAAACAGGCCACCGCAGAGCCCTCCGTCCCTCCTCCCCCTCACACACTCCAGGTAGAGAGGAGCATGGAGGTATGCTCTCCGTGTGTGAGAGTAATCAGTAAGTGCGCGGCAGTGGCGCTGAGATCAGCAGTGATGGAGGTAAAACAGGTGTCTTCACCTAAAATGACAGAGCAAGTGCACCATGAGACAGCAAACTCCAATTCTACTGTTTCTAAAAAAGATGGAAATCAACAGCAGATGTGCTCATAGCAGACCAGAAGAGTAAAGTGACGCAAGTTGAGTTGGAAGACACAACATAGATAGTTTTTTCTCAAGTGCAACAAAAGGTGGGTGTGAAGTTTAGTAAAAGGCGAGTGAGGGATGGCAATCCTCAGTTTGTAATTTACTGAACTGCTTGATAGGAAGCCTAACATTACACAATTACGGTTAGATGTGTGTGTTTGTGAGTGTGAAGATGTGATGTTGGGGTGTTTATGTTGGGGTGAATAGAATTGACGGAAGGCCAACGGCAATGGTGAACAAATGGCATTTCTGTCAAGGTAAACTGACTTCACACTTGATCGCTTCAGCACTCAAAGCATAAAAGAGCAGAGTCAGTCATCAGCTTGCAGTATGGGCGGCAAAAGCAAATGCTTAATCTCATCTGTCTTTCATTTTTGAAAGCACTGTGATGGCAATGTGTATTTACAAAGAGAAAGACTGTGGAGAGGGCTGCTAAAGCATGAGTATGTCAAGGTTTAATACATGACTCAAGAATTTTCACTTCAAAACAGTTTCAAAGGATTTAACATCAGCACAACAAGGCAAGGACGAGTGAATATACAAAAAAGGATTTATGCATTAAGTATTTAAAGCACACGTTTTTGAAATTGTGCAACACCTATTGCTGGCCCCCCAGGAAAACACCCACTGTTTTAGTCAGCTTCTTGGCTACTGTCCCTGACCTGTGCCCAGTACAGGAATTCAGCGTATTGGAAATTGCTCCATGCTCAGTGCTCTAGCTATTGGCAGTAATGTGAGGCACAGCAATAACAGACTTCAAGTTCAAGGTGACTAAAAGCGATTGCAAATAAAGGCAAAAATAAAGGGTTTGTTACTTGAAAATAGACTCAAGCAAAGACATGAGCATCCATGTAAGGACGGGACTGATTTTGAAACTAAAATGCGAGAGTGCAGTGAGGTAATGCTGCCCAACAATCCAATCCAAGCAACTATAGGCATCCTGCACAACTGCTTCCCAGTATAGATTTAAAAGAACAGAATAAGAACTCTTAGTCCAGCTGAAGAAGATGACCTGAGGCTGTTCTCAGGAACTGCTGCCCCAAAGGAACCAACTTTACCAAAAGGTACTTCAGTTTGGAGGAAGAAAAGACGAGACTGAATACTGGAACCAACACAAAATGTTGGGCAGAGAGTTTTTCAAAACCAAACTGGAGGTTAACAGGCATAGGAAAGTCTTAGAGCACAAACTTCAAGAAACGAAAACACCTCCGCTTTTGAAATGCTGCATGTTCTGAAAATGATAAAAGTTTATTTTGCTTTGAAAGATGTTTACACAGAGTACTAGAAAACAGAAAAAGAGATCTGGGCAGTTTTACATCAGTTTGTCCTCAAAAATTCAAACAAGGAAGAGAAAAATAAAGTAACCAGATCAGGTTGCCAAGAATGAAGACAATGCATGTTGAGAGTTTGATGGGTCAAGACACCAAGCTGAGGGAAGAAGAAAACAGGTGGCAAAAGAAAGTGAGCCAGAGAAAATGAAAAACAGGGAGAAGGACATCAGCAGAGAAATGATAAGGGAGTCTTACACAAAAGGCACTTCTACAGACCTTGGTCCAGCTCACTGTGAGGGAAGAAGAAGCTGAAGCTAAAAAAAAATCAATTTGAAAAAATCACATGTAATGCTGTTTGTTAGCGCCTCACTTAAGAAATGACTGAAGGAGAGCTGGAAGATTAGAGCACAGAAAAGGACAAATACTGCAAGCCTCCAATTCATCCTGTCACAATGTAAGATTGCACTGTCTCAAGGGTATTACAGATGGTGACATGATCATGTTATAAAGAACCTGGATGAGATGCTGGATGTCTGTCGGCGAGACATCAACAAAAGCGAAGGTCAAAAGAAAAACACCTGATGGAGTCCATCAAGTCTCTTCTGACCTGACAAAGGGGGAATATTAAAGTTGACCTTGGCAGGAAGCTTCTAGTGTCCCAGAAGATCAGCGTGACATTGCTCCACCAGACACAGTGGTGTGGTCAGTGACCACAAAGACCCTTTTCCTCATTAGAAGGACAGAGCTGGCAAGAGAGAGCAGACACAAATACAATGACAGTGGGAAAAAGCACTGTGGTGTGATCACTGCAGAAAAAGGAAGGAAGCTTCAATTTCTGTGGGTAATGACAAAATCTGAACACTACTCAAACACAAAGCAGTTGCCCAGTTTTAGCATAGACGATTTACTAATTGATAACTACAGCACAGTCACAAGTAAAGCAGTGATTTACATGGTGTAGATAACTGACAACTGTTTCTGCAGAATGTGGTTATAACTGTCTGAATCTGTTGATATCTGTTGATGTGATCTGTTGATCACAGTGATTAATCTAATTGTTGTGGCTTTCCAACTGAAAACTTCAGATTGGTACAGTTTTGGCGACAGCTTTATAATCAGGGTATAAATACCAAGGAGCCTCTTTTGATCCAAACAAAAGACCATTTCCAGGTGGTGTAATATTCATAGGTCATTTATGTTTAAGTCCAAACAGCAAGCAAAACACACACACTGAATATTACATAAATCAAAGTACCAAAGAACTTGGTTGATACAAGGAGCAAGTTGCTGATTTTAACTATGCAGCCTCTACAATAAAGGCTTTTACTTTTTTATACTGGTAGACAGATCTGAACTGTGGGGTATTTCCAGTGATGTCAGTACTTGTAATACTCGCCCACCAAAGGGCACCAGTATCTCTGTCCAGCTCCAAGCTGCACGCCCACATGTTTTTCTTATTAAAAAACAGCCAATATCTAAGGGCACACATAAAAGAGGCTGCTTTCGCTTTTATGATTCCCTTCTTATGACCCAAAATTGAATATCATATGCATGGAGATACTTGTCACTGCTAACTCCCACTGTTGGCCTAAGGAGGGTGCAGACAAGAACAAATCTCCAATACACAGGGAGTCACAAGCCACAGTTAAGTGTTTCCTGAAAATGTGTTGCCTGAAAATGTAAGACATTAATTAAGCAGTGGAGCACATGTAACAAGCTCTGCGATGAAAGTGTCTACACTCATCTGTTTTACCCATTCAGTAACCAGACCTGATGAGGGGGTTGTCAACCGTTATGACTCTCTTTGTAAACACTGACGGTGTTTGTGGTAATTGTTGGTTGATTAAAAAATGAGCCAGCTCAACCCTCCTCTTTTCAGACTGCCAGCAACCGATACAGACGTTACAGGATTATTTCATCATTTCAACGCACAGAAAATCCACTAACAAAATAAACACCTTTTTATTTGTGAAAAAAATGAGAGGGGTGCAATGGCTCTATTAAAATGCATGATAAAGGACACGTTTTCTATCCAGTCAAAGTAATACAATCAATGACGTATGAACAAACGACTCCATCACAAGAAGCTTACAGATCATTTCACTGTATTATTATTACTCACTAACGTCAATCACCAGCGATCACTCACTGTCATGAACCCCGGATGGCTTTTTTTTTTCCTGTTGACCTGATGCAACCGGTTCCGTCACGCTCACTGGGATATGAACCACACAATAGGACTGCGTCATCTTCCTCCATATCCCATGAATAATCCATGACCTCAGAGGCACCAGGAACAGCTCTGTGTACTCTGTGAGAGGCTTTCACTAAAACAAACTGTCAAAACAGGACACAGGTGTTTACATGCACTCGACAGAAGGTGAGAGAAACTGCACAAAACCAACAGCAACAGTAACACCCTGGCTGTTTTGCTCAACACCTGACAAGTGACTTTTTTGGGTTGGGGGGTAGTTTCATTTCTCCACTGTATTTGTTCTCTTAGATAAATGAGAGTCAGTGTGTTGTTCAAGGACATTTGAGAGGGATGAACACATAAGTTGCTGTAAATATTTCATGTTTCATTTCATAGGACAAAATTATGCTTGTGTGTTATGAAACATATTTCATGCCATAAAATCAAGAAAATGAATATGGACTTCTGTAACAACTGGCAAGTATTTTGTACACACAGTGTACTGTGTGACATACAGTATGGGGCATTAATCATTCATCATTGACACTTCTAAGACCTGGCACCCAAAAGTACATCTTAAGCACATAAGGCATTTATGTCATGAAACTTTCATTGCCTGTGATATTAGGCTGCAACTAACAATTATAGCTTTTCTGGCTATGAAACAGTTTTGCCAGTCACCAAATTGTGAAACTATATTTAAATCTCAGAACAGACATCCCTCTATCATGATTATCAGCAATTCAATGAAAGGAGGAAAACACACCTGTGAGCAAACACGAGGACAGTTGAAAATCCAAATCTAATTCACCTTACCCATATCAAACATGGGAGAAAGCCTGCAGAAAAATAAGAACATGCAAACAAGTACAGGTTAATGTTCAGAAGTCAAACCCACTCAGGTCTTGCTGTAAGGTGATAATCACTACAACACAGCGTCACCTACAGGTTAGCTACTGTACTGCTGCTTAGACAACAGTTGTCACAGACTCAGGAGGATAAAATTAAAAAGTTGCGTGTCTTCCCCAGCATAGTCTTTTCTGACAGGAAGACTATAATAGCACAGTCATCTGCTTCACCTGGTATAGAACATTCCTCTGGCAATAACTGTCCCATCTTCCCTCCACATTCTGCAGCACAGCACTGCAGCACCAGGCAGGTTCACATACCAACTCCCTATAGCACACTTAATGAGCAAGCTGCAGAGTGTGGAGAGTGTGCATATGTGTGTATATCACACAACTTCAACTTTTTACAACTTGCCTCCTCCTCCTACCCTTCAGCAGTATTTCCTGGCTGCTTGCCCACAGCCCACATTGTCATACTATGTGCTAAAATAGCCATTGTGCTTGGCTGTAATCATGACAGAGACGGCCACAGAGACAGAGACAGTAGTATGGTGTGTAATACTGTAAATGTATATTAAAAAAGTTTAGTCATAGAAGAATATTTTCTTGCTAGAGAAATACTTAATTCAGACATGCAGCAATCCAGTGTACAGTTCTTGTACCCTTGTATTGTACCTAAAAAAATCAAAACTACCAATTAAGTAAAAAAAAAAAAAGAAAAGAAAAAATATCATTTAAATAAATAAACAAATACAGGAAAAAAAATGCACTAAAACCTCATAAGTATGATATTCTTAGTAACAACTGCTCCACAACATAGGCAAATACCGTATCTGGATTCAGATGTGGAAGAGAACTGTCTTTTCCTAGTTTGTGCTGTGGTTTAAGAACATTATGACTGACTGATCTTCCTGTAAAAACACGTAATTCCTCTATTCCTCTCAATTACTGCTGGGTGTTAAGATGGAAAAGATCCATTCATGAGCAGATAGTCCAAGTAGATCATGTCAAGCTAATTGACACTGGAGACTACATGGAGGATCATCATTACACTAATGGAAAACAGCCATTACAGCGTCTGAGATATTATCTGTCTTCAATTAATCGCTACTACCAGAGAGGGCAGAAACCTCTTAAATGACCCTCGGTGTGCTTATGAATGAGGTGTTTCCCATTATGTAAAACTGGAGGTATTTGGTATTTTGCTACTGAATGCATCTACAAACACCAGCATACCACTCAAATAAATCATAAGATAAACATATGCACACTGTATGGTCAGTACAACATAAAAGAGAACCAATTGATTGTCTGGTTAGACTGTAACTGGGGGAAATAGAGAATAAGCACAACATATATGCTGCAATAAGGGACATTTGAC
This sequence comes from Lates calcarifer, assembly GCF_001640805.2. Classification (NCBI taxonomy): domain Eukaryota; kingdom Metazoa; phylum Chordata; class Actinopteri; family Centropomidae; genus Lates; species Lates calcarifer. The sequence continues at coordinate 14,288,671 of NC_066843.1, forward strand.
AGGAGGAGAGGAGAGGAGAGATTATAAAAGCTCTCTGTGGAATAAAGGAGACTGCATGAAATGGTGCCTTGGGACTGCAGGATAACAGTAGCCTGCCACCATTTACTTTGTCTAACCTTTAAGCACATTAAAAATTGGCAGCATCCTTTAATAAAACTCACACACTCAGTTTTGCCCTTTCCTGCTGTGACCTCTGTCTGGGTCCTCCTTCCAGGGCAAGTAGTGGCTTTGTCAAGAAAATGTTAATAAAGTTGGGTTTCGTTAGAATCTGGCCTCAGGTTCCCCTGTGTGTTCCTGTGTTGTGCTGAATATAGGATGTGGCTGTTGGATGGTACAGGTTTCAGCGCAATTAGGTTCCCTCTGTGACAGGAGTACAGGGGGGAAATACACACTGGACTAATGATCCAGAAAAAATCCTTTAGTGAGGATGTGAGGGAGTGTGTCTGTGTCTATCTGGGCACTGATCCTGTAGTAATACAGTACTATATGTAGATCATGCATAGCCAGCCATTTTTCATGGTATACTGTAGCTTTATGCTTGTACTATGTCTCCCTTTGCACAAGGTGACTTCTTTTAGCCAACTAACTGCATTGACAGCAGCACCCTGCAAAGAGTCAAACTTTATCAGGTCTCTCAGGAGGAACCACAGCCCTTTAGGAGCCAACAACCACACGTCAATCATACTGTAGCTGCAGCCTGGTGACGGTCTTTATCACCACTACACAAACTGAAGTCATTCTGTCTCATACCTATCCACTGGCAAGAGATGAACACTGGGTAATCTGACATAGTGCTGAGCAAAATACCAAACAACAAGCACAGACATTCTTGTTAAATAAAACTACTGTACAAAATTACAGCTGAAATAGTCAATTTGTTGATTAGTTTATTGACATAAAATTAATCAGTGACTATTTTATACTTATAAACTTATAAATCCCTGAAGTCACTGTTCACTGGTTCAAGCTTCTCAAAAAATATTTACAGTTCTGGGTTCTAGGAACATGTGATGAACATTTTTCACTATCATTATCATTTTTCCAGTTATTAATTACTTGATGAATCTAGAAAACAAACTGCAGATTGATCAATATCCAAGTAATTCTTAATATTGTTGCAGCCCTCTACATCATTTATAAAAACTGTACTTCATGAGACGTGTGATGGAGTGTCCAACAGTTGTATAATGGGTTCAGCTGGCATCTTATAGTTTTTCAATAGCATTGGCAATGATCTATTCATTTAAAAGACATCATAGATTTCAGCCATATTTTCTGCGTGTGCAATAGATATTTCATATGTTTTTTTTTTTGTTTGTTTGTTTGTTTTAAATTTAAACTTCATTTGGTAATATACGGTAATGCTGACCAATGCCTTTTCTATCAGTCCCAACAGGCTTTGTGTTTGTTTCAGCTGTTATGCAACAGAGTCTCTGTCTATATGGATGTCATTATGAAGTTTATGTCAAAATAACTGCATCATACTGACAGAAGTCATGGAGAACTCTCAACTTTCACACTAAAATGCAGAAGACACCAGCCACTGTTCAAAAAAGAAGTTGAAGAAATTAAAGTTTGCAGAGCTTAAGCTACATATTAGCTTTTTGCTTTTAAGTGGTGCTCTCTTTGGTCCTCTGTGTAACGTTCACCTCAGAGTTCAGTGGGAGTGTTAACTAGAATTATCCAAATCTCTCTTCTGGCACACAGTTTAGGACTTCAGGACAACAGGTAAAATCCAACCAGTCACATCAAAAAGCAGGCAGCTCTGCTGTTTTCACCTGCACTGCCTGCATTTAATCTGCACCGCATACTGAAATAAAAACAACAGCACAGCAGGTCAAAGACATCTCTGATTAAATCAAAATAACAGACCACTGAAAGCAACACTGGGGGTAACAAGTTTACTACAATATTACATATATTAACATTCAGCTCCTGGGTGTCTCAGACCTGACTTAGAGGTTGTTTTACTAAGTTTACAGACATATATTACTCCTCTAACTCCAAACCTGGGCACATGATCTTTTGTCAAGCCATGTGCTGGGTCATTTTTAATTCAGCATCAAAGTTGAATGAGTGAACAAGTCATGTTGTAAACCAAGCTTTCATCAACTCAAAATCTTTTAAAAACGCTCAACTACCTTGTGTGTCTTTCACCCTGACAAACTCATGCATACCTTTATTGTACCTGCCTCTTACTGTGACACTTCATACTGTATCTCCTGTGTTAAACTAGATACAAAGCAACACAGACTCTGGGTTTCCTTCACTGCCTCCCTTTCAGCAACAGACATGAGTTGCTGTGAGTGAGAAAGAGACAGGAGATCCACCAAAAGATGTAGCACTAAATGTTCAGACATTCCTCTCCTGTAACTGAAGCTTTTAATATTCAACTTAAAACACCCTTTGCCTTACTGTGTTTTATGTTTGATTTTTATGTTTGCTCCAAATTTCATATGCTGCATGCCATGCTGTATATATCTGTAGGTATTAGTTGTTTGCATATACATTTTTCATGGGAAGACAGCTGATGCATTTTGATGACAAAAAATCAAATTGTTTTTCTAATAAAATATGACAGTATGGTGATCAAATAAGTCTTCATCGAGAATGAGATTTCATGTGACTCATAACACTCACACCAGGAGAGGTGACAGTGTGGCTGCTCCACGCTCAGATGAGTCAGTGTTAGAAATTTAAATGTGTATTTTAGAGCATCTGATATGACAGCTGCTGAGGATATTGGATACATTAAATATTAAACAATGAGGTGCTTTGATATGCCTGTTATGTCTCTCTGATAAAAGTGATTAGTGGTGTTATTTAAAGTTAAATCCTGACAAAAACCAAATGCTCTGTAACCACTGAGACCAAATGTGATAAAAAAAAAATTCAATTCAAATAAACTGACTTGTCCTTGACTTTCTAAAATCTCCCAAACCGTAACTGTGTGTTGAATCCTGCAGGGATTTGTCTGTCCACAAAATGCAGTAGTAAATAATCCAGTGTGTGATATTGGCAGAGTGGTGATTTACCATAATCCCAGGACATTGGCTCTACCATCAAGTCAGTGTAGAGGGCCAGGTTCTAATCCAAGGTCACTTTATCAAGCATGTCTGTCCAAGCTCATCATTATGTTACATAATGTTCACTTTTTGGGGTAGTAGAAATGGGTGGAGAAGTGCTGTCAAGGGTCACATTACATTGGTCACTTAGTTTGGAAGTGCTCTTAAACATTACATCACCAACAGAAATGGTGTGCAGGGGAAGATAAATCCATTTATTGCAAAGCTGATGAATAAAAAATAGAAACAAATCTTTCTAGAGATTTTCTGTCTCAGTCAAACAGAGGGGAGCCTGAACAAAGATCAAAAGACTGTCGCAAAAAATAGACAAAGGAAACAAGCAACACAAACATAAACAGATTGGTAAAGTACCGTGCAGTGCCTCCACACTGCCTTTTATTCCTACAGGGAGAGTTAAGTACATTGAGGGAAGGCTGTACAGTGGACAAAGTATCATACTCAATGATAAAATTATCCTTATCCTTCACTACATTACTTCTTAACCTTTTTCAACCTGCAAATACACTAAACTGTACAATAACTGTGTTGTAAAATTTGTTTTGAGTGGAAATGATCATTTCCCACACTGGGAGCTCAATCAGAAGGATTCAAAGGAGGCATGATGTGTAAACCTTCCTTCTCCTCCTCATCATCCTTTTATTATCAGCAACACATTTCAACCAACAGTTTGCTGTTAACGAGAACATGCAACTGCTTATAGCCCATCTTTGATGTGTATAATACAAAATGCTAACAAGATTGTCCCAAGCTAACCCCTGCTTCCCCTCATCTTATTCAGAACTAAATTGCTTTGTGGCTGATTACATTTTTCAAAGTTCCACCAATCACATATTCATGAATAAACACATCATTGACAGCCATACACTGTAACCATAGCATACCAAGTGTATGGCAGAGGTTTGGAATTTGCCCATAGTGTGTGCAAGTTAAGCAGGCCATATGGGCAAGAATGACTGTACTGCCTACAGTAGTCACTGTTGCTGTGGACTGAGTAATGCTGTTTTAGTTCTGTGTCACCTCAAAAGACCTGGATTACCACACTGATTTTCTTTTCTTCATTTATGCCTACAGAGTCCCTCTCAGTACTTTATTTCCTGTTATTAAAGTTCTGACATGAAGGAACAGCTTATGAAAGAATATTTTCTATTGATGATGAGTGAATTACAAAAAGAAAAAGCATTTTTTTTCCACAAACAAATGCATTGATGTCTTTACAATAATAGGTTGCCTATATGGACAAAGTGGTCAGGCTAGGTCCCATCTCCCAAAAACCCTCAGCAACATGTAGGCCTCACAGTTCTATAAAACATAAAACACTCCACATTTAGACAAATGGTGGCACAGTTCTAGATAACACACATATAAAACAACTGTGTTAATAAACACTTCATTGGGCCCTTTATCAATTCAGACCATCTAAAGTTGTGTTCCTTTATGCTGCACTCTCTCACCAAATAACAAATGGTCACAGAGGTTTAACAAATTAATCTAGTCTGCAGATGAGAGGGAGTTGGTACATTCACAGTGCCACCCACAAAGCAGACTCACACAAAATGTGTGCACACAGACAAAAGATTTCAGAAACACACACACAGAAAAAGAGCAATGGGGTGTCCTTGGGGTGAGGGCCAACATGGCTGTTGTGGCTCTCATTCAATGAATGAATCAGTTCTCATGAAAAAATGGGAACAAATATTTATTTGTTTCCCAGCAACTAAACTGATTGTTATTATTAAACCCTTGAATAACAGGGTCCACCGGTGTTGTTCAAATGTTCAAAAGTAACATTGTCTCCACTGGGTTTTGTTAAGGATGCAGATAAATGAAATAGTGTTAGGTGGTTCGGGTCTACCTTCTGAGGATAATTTAGGTGTGTGCATTTGAGGGAGGGCTCACTGCTACTGGGGATAATGCATGTTCCTGATGATAACCTTTTAGCCTTGTGAGTGACAGACCTGATGATAGAAAAAAAATTCCAACCATCCAAAATCCCAAAGATATTCAATTTACTATCATATATGTCAAAGCAAAGCAGCAAATCCTTACATTTGAGATCCTGGGATCAATGATTTTTTGTCAGGTTTGTGTGCAAAATGATTCAAAATGATTCACCAGTTATGAAAATAGTTGATCATCGTAAATATCTGTCGATTGACTAATCATTTCATCTCCACGTGGCTCAAACACACTCTCTAAAAATGTCTAAGTCATGGTTCTTCTATAACATTTCAACCTCTGATGATTATGGGAACAGTTACAAAAACAAAGCTAACAGAATAGATGCTTTGTTCAGATTCACTGAATGTATTACCATGATTCACCTACACACCCACACTGATGGTCCACTTTCATGGTTAATGAACGCTAAGATGAGTCATTATCTTACATAAACTTTATGACTGTTGTCTAGGTAGAGCTGAAATTCACCTCCATTCCTTGTTTCCAGCTGTCACTTCATCTAAAGTCTGTTCAGACTCAGAGCCATTGTTCTTTTGTCACAAAAGGCTCTGATGCAATATTATTCTCAAGGCCCCCAGAATGGAGAGGGTGGTGCTGACAGCTTTCATCTTTAAATCACTCGGAGGCTCAGTTCTTCTTACATACAAGCGCTGAAGACATCAGTGCTTCACTCACTGGTTTGTGGTGGGAAACATCAAATATGCACAAATGGGAAAAAGAAAAAAAACATTACTGACAACACCCCATCTCATTTACGCTTTGATCAGGAGCAAACAGCGGCTTTGCTTCAGTCTCTTGCAAACACTATAGCACAAACATGTAAACTCAGTCAGGAAATGAAGTATGCACAGGATAAATCCACCACTGCCATCAACACATTCACTGTTTTCTATCAAATTATAAACACCAAGTGAATAACTTCTCATCCATTGGAGAATGTGTGTGTCAAATGTATGAAAAGATGACAATATTTCCCTCAGGTCTGCCTGATATTTAATTATTAATCACAGAAAACTGGGGGAAATTAATGCATTACTTTGGTTTAAATCCAAAAATGTGTACTATGTAGTACAAAACATTAACATTAAACATTTCACACATATCATATAATGGATAAGACTAGATATCAGAAATAGTGATCTAGCTCTACTTTTGATGCCTGTGTGATCATCATATCCACATGACTAAATGTATGCTCCTCATAATGTGTAGGTAGCCTGACCAAGAAAGCAAGAGTACTAACGCAGTGACAGTACTGCATTAAGAAGGAGACATGGTTATGAGAAATCAAACTTCATGTTTGTGGAGGTGGTTGAGAACATTTCCTCCTTATCACACCACTTTTTAGTTATTAAACCTAATACTAGCATTGACCAGTAATTTTGCAAAACATCACCTTTATGCAGGTTTCTTAAAATGCCAAGCAATTTTGTCTAATCACTTGTATTAAGTTTATTACATGACATTTTAGTCAACAGACCTTCCATTGAGAAAGCTTAAAACATGCCTAGAATTTATTAAATGTCCTATCAATAATACATTTTTTCTTATTTAAGCACCATCTGTTCATGCTGTCCATCTATCAACACAAACATCAACATTGCTAATTACATTGGCAGTGAGAACATCCAGACTTAAGGCTATTAGCACATCTGAGATCAAGCAGACAAAGGAGATGCCACATGAGAGCAGGATCAGTGGCTCAGTCAGAATCTGGGATTCAACAGAAACTCTCTTCCCTCCTTCTCTCGGCTTTAAATCTTTCCATTCCTCAAAACCTGTCACCCTCTACTGCATTCCTGCACCGCAGCTTCTTTTAATAACCATGCTCTTTATCTCTGTCGCATGTTTCTCCCTGCTGCCTCTATGCTGCACACATGACTCACCTCTAATGATACCTGCAATATAATGTAGAAATATACCAGTGTATTGTATCTGGATCCAATTATATGAGTTAGTAGGTGGATGAGAATGGGTCTCTCTGGTAAGAGGCTGGCTAGAGTCATTTCCCCGCATAGTTAGCGATGCTATTGATTAGTGGAATAGCACACTGGTGGAGAGGCCCAGCGCAGTGTGTGAGAAAAAGTAAGAGGGCCAGCAAGTCAATAAAACACATCTCACTACTGCACAACAGCATGGGAAGATTTTAAGCGTGGGGTCAGTGGTGACTGACGTTAATTGAGCTAATAATAGCTCAGTTTATGTCAGCTAACATCTTTCTTTGTGCCATATTTCATTGCTTATATTAACCTTGCTTATTATGCACTTCAAGTTATTTATGTACTGTGCAGTACCTTATCTACTACATCAACAACCTCATATGTGCAGGACCTTGTAGTCTTCAGTGCCTTATGTCTATGTACGGTGCAGTGACTTTGTACAGGCTGTTTTTAATGTGTGTGTTTTAATTGTGTGTTGTTTTAAACTGCTGGATGCCTCAATTTCCTTTGGGATCAATAAAGTATCTCTTTATCTACATTGTGATGAACAAGTCTATAGGAAATCGGTAGAGTAATGAAAATGTGGAGCTAAAACTGAGCTAAGCAATTAACTAACCAAACAAATAATAAACCAGGCTAGACAGAGCTTAGGCACATGGGAACCAGATAATGACATGGAAATTAAAAACAGCATCAAGGAGAAGAATATATGACAGGTCTGACTGACAGTTGTATTAAGGCAAATCCAATTCACAGCACACTTAACAGGTGAGGGTTGAGGTCTGGATGGTCAATCAATGTTACACCAACCTTTTCGTTCCTTTATGGCAGCTCTCATGTTCAGTGCCCTGCAGTGATAGACATCCACAGAGCTGTGCTTCCCTCTGCATCCTGTCCCAGCCTTGCCCTACTCACCCTCATTATAACAGTGCCCACGACCACCACTGTGCGTAATTGAACCCTGGTCCTGCTAATTTGTGCTGCTGGAGCGAAAACCCAAAAATCACCTTTGCTCTGTTCTTTGCAACTGACAAAGAAGTTTGAGAGTGAAGAATAAAGAGGGTAACACACTTGTGATTTGCAGTGTAATTTTTCTGTATGAATAACGTACCAGGAAGAAAACAAGACTATTGGGAACAAGGGAGAAACAACTGGGTAATTTAGAGCAAAGACATATTTCTCTAAATAACTACAACAAAACACAAGTTTGGGAATGGTGTTAACAACAATACCATATAGAACCTATATAGTAATTATGAGATATTGTATTTTACAGTTATGATTTGCTACCAAAATTGTGTGGGAACAGAAACCCAGATATTTTATATGTTCTTCAATAACTCCTCCATTTGAATCTCAAGAGGTTTTCTAAGTTTCATTACCTTACACCCACAATATATTATAACATAATTACTTTAAAAGGCCTGCAGAATATCAGTGTTATTGTACTGGTGCCTAATTCAAATAGCAAAGTTACACTCCATTACAAAGTGTTACCAAAACTGTAAAAACATCCATGAAAGCTTTTTCACTTGTTAAGTTGTATTATTAAATTGTCTAGGTGTTGCCAGTCTTCACAGCTTAAAGGAAAAAACTAACTGATCCAAAAGACTGTTTCATTAATGTTAGCTCATCACAGTACACCTACACAGGCAATAACAACTGCATTTTCCTTACTCACTGTTTTATGACATAGTTGGAATGGGAAAAGGTACCAAAGCAGAATCAGTCACTGGACAAACAAATTCAATTGTAGAACACAAACAAAAACACAAAATTAGCTTTCAGTTCGAATTAGAAATGGACCGAGCTGGAGGCCAAATTATCCAGGAAACTTAAATCAAAAGCAACATTTTGCCAAATTTGTTGTAGAAAATGGCAATCTGGTGTTGTTAACGCCTGAATAAGTAATGACTTATATAACAAATGCTCACATTGCCATTTTCCTACATTGTGCCCAGATGTGTCTGAATCACACAGCCTTAGAATCTCTTGTTGATGTCTTTTTCACAACAAAACATGACAGTGGCAGCATATATTGTAATTGATTCAGTAAGGAGTAGACATGTGTACTGCAGAAATCCTCTGTTCCTGTTAACAACAAACAAAAGTTATGAAAGTGGTATTTTTATTACAGACTGCAGCGATCTGAACAGGTTCAGTGTCACAGCAATATGTGGCTTGTGGTTATCAAACATGGCAGGTAAATAAAACTTTGCGGTACGACCCAACAGAACACAACCAAGAGATAATTGAGAAACACCGCCTGACTCGCATGTTACGTTAGAGTCGAATCTCTCAGCATAAGCCAAGACCTCACAAGCCTCTGGAAAACTATTCAAACTGAAATTATGTTTTAGTGGTGCAGCCCCGGGAGCGTGAGAGTGAAATTCTGCACATATCCAGCACTCACCTACGGCAAAAGACTGTAATAAATTTTTATTGCTGCACTGGCAATAAGTACTGAATTGAGAGGAGATACGAGCAGTTAAAAACCTAATGGATAATTTCCAAATGTGTCATAGAGATGGGAAAGGTGAAAAAGGGGTAGTCCAGCTTAAATGATCACAGGATGTTAGGATCATGGAAGGATCACAGCTATCAAATCACAGGTGAAACTGTGCTCCCTGTCAAGTGATGCAACTTGGCAAACAATTAAATGATCAGTAGGTGTCTTCTATATGGCATGACAGATATTCATTTAATAGGAAATCGCATTTTAACACTATAAAGTCCTGAGACAAATCAGTCTTAGATAGAAAATACCTGCCTTGGCTCAGGTTCAAGGCCTCAGACTCTTTAGTTACACCATCCCCTGCTGAATAATTCCATCTCAGCCTGGAACCTTTGATCCACAGGTAGGAAGGTAATCTAAATTCAGACGTAAGAAATTGCTTGATCCGGACGTGGTGACTTCTTGATTACAGCTGACACAACGATCTGTCTGATCGCATACAAGCACAGGGTGGAACAAAGGACCATCAGCTTATGACACTGTATGATAGCAGTCACTTTACAAGATGTCATACAAGTTGTGGCCTACCCAGGAGTGTTACAAAGACCTGAGAGCTTGATCTAAAATACAATTATAATTTTAATGGCACGTCATCACAGTTTACGGGGGTTGTGAACTACTCCATCAGCTCTACAAAGTGAACGGACAGGCTTAAGGTCATCCTCTCATCATGCTCTCAGTCCCTGTCTCAACCTCTTTCTCTCTCTTGCATGTGCTTTAAATAATACAGCATAGCATAATTTAATAGTTCAAATTAAGGTTATCTTCATACATTACATCAAAGAAATATTTTAAGCATGCAAAGTATTTTCTGACCTGTTAAGTAACTGACTCATTATCTATGCAAGACTCACCATCAGCTTGAATTACTGCTGAAACATCAATCTGTGATGTTTAGTAATTAGTCTTAATCTTAAAACTTACATGGCTGCATGGAAATGTACGCTGCCATTAGGAAATGGTGATCAGGTTGTCATATCGCACCTGTCTTGGTTGACGATGCCAGATGAGTAAGTGACTATAGTCACATTTAAATCTGTAACAAGGTGAGACAACTAATAAGTACACCATCTCCATCATCTTTGCAGTAATTCAAGGGTAATCAAATATAGATAGAGTTATGATCCAGACCTACAGCACTTTAAGAAGTGTAGATACAAAGTAGAATTCCCATGTCACTGATGCAAACCAGTCAAGTTGCAGAAAATATCACAATCTTCCCCTTCACTATTTGTGGTGTTGAGTAATGGCCTGAAAAGTGTCAAAACATTATGATATCAAGTGAAGTTGACCTTTGACCTATGGATATAAATTGTCATCACTGTATCTGTCACAGGTTCTTTTCTTAACCCTCCCAAAAATCCAAAAATGGTGGAGGTAAGAGGGAAAATCCCAGGAAAAACTCACAGGCGTAGTCAGAAGATAATCGGTTGTGCTGATTTCTTTATTTGTCGGCCTCCCAAAGTGCAAACAGTGCTAAATTTTTACAGTGTGAAAAAACTATGTTTGTTTTCCTCCTTTTCAAACAAACAATGCAAAAACTACAAGAAAAAAATTCAAACCCAATAGAGTTCTTCAGTAACTCATACTCATTAAACATACCTGCTACCTCCTCTGTAACAAAAGCAAGACTGCCTTCCCTGGACCACAGCAGCCCCTTATAAACCCATAGCCCCTCAAGAATAAATAGAAAAAAATAAAATTTTTCACCAACAATGCCTCTAAATGCTCCACAACACAAATATAAATTAGACAAAAATTAACTGTATTTTCATAAGTACAGTTCTTTGCATCCACAATGCATTGACAGGAAAATCTCACAGAAAATAAAAGAAGACCAAAAATATATATTTCAAATTGGTCACATGACCCCGCAAGTACATGGTATATAATAGTGGCAAATGCTATTCCCCCGTTTTGCTGCATTATGCTCCACACCCGGAACAACTGATATGCCACCAGTGAGTAACATGTTTAAATGTATGCTTAAAGAGACATAAAACTACCAGGTGTGCACTGCTCGTCGCTCTACTTCAACAGGAATGGGAACCTGACTGAATGACTGAAAAGTTTGTTAACCGGGGGAAACGGGATGAATCGGAAGTTTGTGTGTGCGCGTATATGTGTGTGCGCTCCCCACAGTCAGTGACAGAGCCACTCCATCACAGTATCCTTTAGACATTCATGTTAAATTTTGTCACAGAAGTGTTTTGACTGGTCACAGTGACCTTGTCCTTTGACCTCTGACCACCAAATTCAAAACACACTGAGTCAAAGTGGATGTTTGTGAAAAAGTTGAAAAAATTCCCTCAAGGTATTCTCGAGGTATTGCATTCACAAGAATGGGACAGATGGACAGATGCACAGCCTGAAAACATAATGCCTCCAGCCACAGCTGTCACTGGCGCAGAGGCAGAAAATAGTCTAGAAATCAACTTGTTTTCCTCCAAAATTCCCCCCACAATAAAAAACAGTGAGGTACTACATCTTTAAATGAACGTTCTAAATAGTGCTTGCTGATGAATAAAAAAATGTGGCAAAGGTATTAAAAATCTTACAAGGCAGAATTTACAGTACCTGATCTCTCGTCACAGCCTCCTATAATACTTACAGCACTGACACATTTGCAGGCCAAAAATCATTTAACAGTTATTGTCCTTATATATAATAAATGAGATGCATCCAAAGAGTTTAGCCATTTCCACTTCAAATAAACTTCCTAACATAATACATCTACTGCTGTTCAGACTGCACATACAGCACTGAAGGAGCCGTAAACAACAACAGATGCAAAACCCTGCAGGATTCATTGTTTTATCATGTGACATGGGTCCAACTATACAACAACAACGGCATCTCCTCCACATATGGTGACTGCCATATACACCCACACACACAAAACGGTGTCTGACACTATTTATACATGGAGTCAAGGTAGATTATATATACACAGGCAACAAGTAAACATTGGCTGCCCACTCTTTACACTGTCCAGCGTGTTATACTGTATTTACTGGAGGGGCTATAGAATATATTGTATGATTTCACTGTGTTTATTAATCTTTCCACTCATTTTCTTCTTGCTTGTTCATGTCTGTGTTGTCGTGGAAACTAAGCCTAAGTATGCTTTTTGACGACAACCTAGAGGCAAACAAAGTGGATGTGGCCGTGAGATATCCTTGTTGAATCTCTGAACTACCTCAACTGTTTGTAAAAAGCAATGGGGAGCATCTCTCCTGTTAGCCAATCCAAGGATACAGCTGTGACGTTCGAGAAATGTCATGACAGTCTGACAACACCCAGAGCCTTCAGAAAAACAGGACAACCACATCTAGAAAAGACAGATTTAGACACAGGTACTATACTGTCTCTTGTTCAAATAATACCCAACATCACAAAGTGTACCATGTCAGAACCTTTACTTGTATTTATTTTACAAGGTCACTGCTTACAACTCTTTGAAACATGGGATCTTTACAAGCCAGTTCAATGGATTTAATGCACTTTAATGCACTTGTAACCCCGCTAGCGCTCTCTAACATCATTTTATTGGGAAAAGAAGTTAAATTGATATACCTTTTATACCTACCTACATTTAACTGAATTGCCTTACACGAAGAGGCCATAAATCCTGTAGGTGTCAACGTGATAATGGGTTCCTTTAATGAACATCAGGTTTAGGATTTTTCAGTATGCTAATAACAGGTAGTTGTAATATATTCTGAATAGTGTCAGGATATCTTTATCTTGAGAGAGACATTGTTGAGTCACTGAATTTCATCTAAGCCCACAGGCATGTCAGTCATCAGAGAAGCTGTCCATGGTGAGATTTCTACCAAATTTCTGCCAGCAGGCTACTGTTCGAAACAGTCCAAATATACAGTATTTACCACCAGACTGCATCATTATGGATCAGTCATCAGGCTTGAGGTTTTTCTTTCCTACAAGGTCTGCTTCCAGAATCATATGATCTACATCTGTTGCTATCTGCTGGCCAGGGAGTAGATGCTGACAACACTGTTTGCAAACACATTTAACACAACTGTCACATTGCAGCTTATTCTTTTGTGATTTCATGAGAAGGCATTCAAGGAAATCTTTTATGTATTATGTACAAACGAGATCAAAATAAATGCTGCTAGTAAAAAGTCAAGATGTATACTCTGAGACAGCCAAATTTCCATCTAGATGGTTTAAGTTGTTTGACATAACCTGGCCAGTAAGACAGCAGCCACAACCAGGTGGTTCTGACAATCAAAGACCTCTGAATTCATTGCATTGTATTTTTTGTTCTGAAGTGCTAATAATCCACAGAACAAAAGACTTACACTGTATTTCAGCACAGACGGGATGTGGTGATGCCAAAGCAAGTGGCACAAATTGGCTCTCACACTCAGGCTTTCATCCACACAGGATTGTGTGTCTTCACTGCAACAAGTATGTAATAGGCTTAACAGATCACAGCTGAAAGATCCTTGGTCCAAAGCCTAAGCCAGTCTTGAAGGCAATTACATCCACAATGCTTCCACACCACATGGCAGGAGGACGGACAGAGACAGGATGAGCCAATGGGGATAGCGATTTTAAAAGCACTCATCACTGTCACACATTCCCTGTGACTCTCTGCGACTGCCGGCCCCCGTGTGACTGCAGTGAGCTGAGATTGTTCATTTCAATATCCTAACGAGGAACTGAAAGGCAACAAACATGGCTAACACATCAGCCTAAAGTCATTTTGGCCCCGACAGGTGATGACTTTCCCTCAGGCACATACAATAGGCAGACCTGTCAAGGTCCATATCTCATCTCTGCTGCCTGTCAGAGCCATTTTCCCCAACCACGAGCAGGAGCGTCAAAAACATTTTCTACATTTGCATCTGGCACAAACCTGTCCCTATAGTTTATAAATATAAAACTGACAAACTTGCAGCAGCACTATATACCAGCACACAGTAATAAAAAGTTGGGAGATTAACAGTTTGATATGTCACTTAAAGGAATAGTTCAACATTTTGAAAATAGGCTTGTTAAATTTCTGTCACATCTGTGTGATGAATATGTAGCTGGAGCCAGCATTCAATTATCCTAGCTTAGCATAAAGACCATTTCTTCGCTCTGGGCAGTTGCCAGGCAGATTTCAGGAAGACAGAGCACATAACCCTGGATAATGCAGCAAACTGTTAATTTTACACAATGGTTTTAGTATAGACTACACAAACAATAAATAACTTGTTGGTCAACATGCTTTAGAGGTGCTGGCTGGCACCTTTTGCTACTGTTACACAGAGCTGGAGTTAGGCTAGCTGTTTCCTGTTTCAAGTCTTTATGCTAAGATAAGCTAACCAACTGCTGGCTGTAGCTTCATATTTAATGTACAAAAAGTAGACTGGTCTCTCTGCCAGAAAGTGTACTTCCCAAAACTGTTGTTTTAACTCATGATTCACATTCTGGTGCGTCACTGAGCCCTATCAGATGTAAAACATTTGGAGCCACATGTATGGTGTTAATTTACTTCACCAGCCACACAGCATTCAAGCTACAGAAGTTTCCTGATTTTTTTAATAACTTGAGCCAGAGGGAATTACAGCCAGTATGGACAAATCAGCCGTTCTGTCTCCTCTAACAGCTTTAATGTTCAGCAATCAGACTCAGAATGATAATGAACTTATCGTCACCAAGGAATAGAGGTATCCCTTTATGGTGAGAATTGTTTATTTTAATTTACACAGCATCATGAAACAGGTAGTTCAAAGCAGGCAGGACAACTCAAGGGCTACAGAACAGACTGAGTGGTGCATTGCCAGCATGCATCTAGGGATCGCTTATGGGCCTGGCTTACAGTAACTACCTCATAATGTTAGAGAGAGAGACAGAAAGAGAGAGCAGTGGATGCCAGTGCCAGAAAGCATTTTTCACACACAACAGTTTGGCTGGGTTTCATTTGCTCTTGTTCTCTGCTTCACTGCATCTGCAAAAGATTGTCTAAAACAACAAGAGGGATGGAGCAGACTTGTTCCGGGTAGTGTGGATCATTGTGTCTATGTCACATTTAAGTGGAGGATACTTCTGAAGTTTAACACTCAAACACATAACACTGCCTTTGTGCAATTTAAATTTTAAGATTGCATTTTTGACATCAATTAAGCCCTGCACTAGAAATAAGGTGTGGTCTGTAAACTCAGAAATGTTGGGAATTTCCCAAAACTGAGGGTGGTATCTGTAACTGAAACAATTAGTCGATTAACTGATTAATAGGTTGACAACAAAAATAACTGTCAAGTATTTTGATAACTGATTGTTTGATTGACATTTGTATAGGAGATATGCCAAACAGTATCCAGTTCCATCTTCTCAATTACACAGATTTACTGTTTTTCATCTTATTTGATAATAAAAGTAGATTTTTAAAAATGGGCATTTTGTAAATTAATCCAGAATCTGCAGTTTCTTCTTCAATGAAAATAATTGCTAGTTGTGTTGTCTGTAAATGACTTGTTTTGTTTGACAAACATAAAGACATTCATTTCAGTATTGTATAAGACACATCTGTTGCTGTGGAACTACAGGATGTTTTTATTAACTGGTGTAGCCCTACTGATAAATCATCTGCAAAACACTGCATACTGATCATGATATGCGATGACAATACAATATGATATGATGATAAGGAAACATTTCAGCCTATTGTGAGACGTTAGAAAAACAATTTCTGAATCCATGCATTAAAGCTGAGAAACAGGAAAACAGAGGCCACTACAATCGGCAAGAGAAACAAAAGGTAGTGTGGTTAAATTTGGGTTTACAGTGGGGTCAGAAAGTCTGAGACCACTTTCACATTCATTTGAAATGACTGGACTTTGGACTGCACACAGCATGTGTAAGGGTGGTGACAGCCAGCTACACTTTAGCATCCTCACTTCTCTACAGACTTCGGATGAAAACAGACTGGCAGGCGAGATGGCAGCCAGTCCCATGAAAATCTACATTTGATTGTCCTGCTCCCTTTGCCCCTAATCCTACCTTCCTGCCTTCGTCTCACTCTCTCCATCTGTTCTGTCTCTGTCTTTGCTCTCTCACGCTCTCTGTGTTCTTTATTCAGCAGATCACATCACCCACATCACTCAAGTGTATAGGGGATTCCAGCCCCGCTGCCTGCCAATAAGGCAAACCTGAGTTCGGTGAGGAGTGGCGAAGCTTGGCAGCCCTTTGCTCTCTGCTAGCAGAAACACAGTAGTCCAGGTAATCAGTGCAGACTTCCTCCTATGTACTACCCATGATTACATTTAACCTGAATTAATGTAGAGGAACACCAACCAGACAGGAGGAAGGTTTTGTCTATCATTTGAGGAATACACAAACACCTAGTATGTCACTTATTTTGTGATACTGTCAGTATTTTGGCTCTTTTTATGGCAATGTGTAACATTTTTCAGGGCAGACATTTTGACTAGAAAAAGCACAGGTGCAATTAAAACCATTAAGGAGGGCTCTGCTCCATTAATCAGTCAGTCAGGGAGCCAAGGAGCACAACAGCAGGACACTGAACCCAGTCAAGCTAAATGGGAGTGCAGCCCTAATTAATGTTATTAATTACACCTGTGGTTTTCCTGCTTTGACGTGACAAGATGTCTGATATGGAAAAAGGTCTATTGGATTGGCTTAAAAACTCATACAATGGCCAACAAAAGAACAGAGCAAGCATGGGATAAAAAGTTAAACCAAACTAGAACTAACTAGCTTTCCTGGCTTTCAACAATTCAACAGAAACAACACATTTCATTACAAAAACACAACACTATCTAGGATGACGGGTTAGCAACTATAACTATTTTTATAATGATATATCAATTGACAATGTGAAAACAGTGTTAACAGGTCTCACATAGGATTGGATTTAAAGAGAATTATTACCTGAAGCTGCAACTTCCAGCTCGACATCTTCATGGAGCACTGTTCAATTGTCCGTCTCTCACAGCGTCGTTTTCAGCGAAGAAGCTCTAAAACCCCACTGTGTATCACCTCCTCAGCACCAAATAGCAGTAAGAAGAAAGTTAGCGACTATCTGGTGACCACAATGGAGCAGTAAACACTCAAAAATGTTCCCTCAGTAGCACCATAAAGCCTATCACTTAGCCAATCTCAATGGAGTGTCTTGAAATGTTTTTTTTAACGTGTGACAACATTTACCATTGTTTTGAAAGTTTTTCCAGACTTCCGCCCACCTGAGACATGAAAATATTCCGTTTCCTCCTCCAGCTTGTCTTGATTTTACTGCGGTTGGTAATTAAGACGTTTCCAAGGAAGCCGTGTTAACTGAGACTTTTTCAGCCACTTAAACGAAATTATGAAAACCATAAGTGACATTAATTTTTTGTTCTTAGTACACATCACTGAAAAACAATATTTATCTATCTTTATTTATTTTTCTTACCCATTAATTGAAACTGACTGACATCCCAGCTGAACAATGAACACTCTTGGATCTTATTGGCTTTTGCTGGCCTACAGGCTATGCATAAAGAATCTAATTTATCTGTGTAACCTTACTATATGTCACTGTTTATTTCTGCTGGCTTTCATAAGGTGTTGACTTACATGCAGAAAATATTTTACATTACAGGGTAAGCCCCTTTCTTCCAGTTTTCTCCTATCATATGTAGCATTAGAATTGTTAAAACAATCTAATGTAATGTCTTCTGTAATGTCTGATAGTATCATACTGCATAGTTTGTATCAGCTTGTCCCAGCTCTTCACTGAAGATACAGTCACTGAGACTTTTAATGGCTGAAATGTTCCAATGTTTGACTGTGCAACATGAGTTAATAATGACTCATGCACCGCAATCAGTTTTGTGTGCTGACTGCACAACAAGTTGGCAAAGTTTGGTATTCGGCAATTGGATAAATGTGTTCCCAGTGTAACATTTAAGGAGGGCAGGCTCACACTGACCTGCACAGTTCAGTGCCCATGTAGAGTGAGAGGAATGGAAATGTCAACGGCAGAAGTCAGTGAGCCAAGAAAACGCCAGAGAAATAAAAGCAGGTCCTGATGCTCGGAAACCGATGAGAACAACGTTTGACTTAAGCAGGGCCCTGACAGTTCACTGCAAATGAGGGCAGTGCTCAGAAATTGCCCTAAATTGAAGCTAGATTGATGGTCTCTCTTGTTGCGGAGAAAATCAATGTTTGAAGATACGAAAGATAGTATGACGCATCAGAGATAAATAGACGTGACTGTATCTATTTGTTTGTGGACATATTAATCAGGCCCAGTGCTACATCAAGTCAGAAAATGAATTCCAACCCAGCCAATATGAGATTAGTTAAATAGACAGGTCCACAACTCAGGTGGAGGAGCCATTAAACCTTTACTGTTTTTCAGGTTGCACACATCACGGTAAAACAAGACCTCGATTCAAGCCCCACGTTTGTACACACAAACAATCCCGCACAAAGTTTCTCTTCCAGTGTGTCAAGCCTCCTAAAAATAATTTAGTGCGCACTAATCCAGATCTCTCCTTTTCAATTAGTGGGAAGGTCAGGATTGTCAGAAGGAAGCAAATGAAACACAGGCTTAGGTTTTAATGAGGATCCACTCTACAGTGAGACTCCACAACCTTATGTCTGATGAGATTTTCTTACTGTGATCAAATTTGATGGGTTGAGAGAATAAATGGGGGAGACATAGTTTGGTTTTGACCCTTTTTTTATCATTCAACCTTGGCATCTGAAAAATGGTCCCCCGAGTCAGCTTTTTTCAAATAGATTCAAAGAACTATGCTGACATGGGGAAGTGGTGCGTGAATCATTATTTTTTAAAAGTACAACCTCTCTATCTTTTGCCATTTATGAGATGGTAATACAAAAAGAAACACCCAAAATCAGCCCCATGTTGACTATTCCCATGCCTGACTCTGGTATTTCTGAGAGAAGATGATTCATTATCATGTACATATTCCCAGTGAAGGCTGAGGATGTTTATATCTGTAACAAGAAGTCTGAGACTATTTCAGCAGCATATTAGCAATGCAGCCCTCCTCTCTGCCTGCTGTGCTCACCAAAGAATTAAGAGATCTAGTGTTCTTGGGTGCAGCATTATTCAAAATGTGATTTTAATTTGACTGCTTCTCCAGACTCGCATAACACCAGTGTGGTGGGAAAGCTTGGTCAGCCAGCAGCTTATGAGGCAGGTTAGAGGAAGAGCACGGATTCTCACAGAGATGTAGGAGAGATCGAATCTCCAGGCCTGTTTCTTTAGAGACAAATTCAACATAATCTTCTTGTTACAGTATCTGTGATTCTCAGTGCAACCACAGAATAACAGAGATGAGATGCTGAAATGTAGTCGATGTTGACATCTATCCTGATAAATTTGTTCCATCACCTTGTTTCATGCACAGCCATGTAAATTATTGACTTCAACATGTCTCCCACTGATCTACAGTATGTCAAATGATGTTTTATATTGGTAATATAAAACTCACTTCACAAAATATATGGTTCACCATGAAATTTTGCACAGATATTCATGGTCTCCAGAAGATGTCTCCTGATGACTTTGGTTGATCCTCTGACACTTCCTCGTGTGCCATCACCAGTTCCACGTGTGGATTTGAGTTAAATGTTTTGACAACTATCAGCTGGATTGCCATAAAACTTGTTGCAATTCTCCCTCAGAATGAATTGTACTAACTTTGATCATCCTGATCACTTTTTATCTAGCGCCATCATCTGGTCAAATTTTGGCCAATTTGTCCAATACTTTGGTTTATAACTTGTAATTCTTAAAAAAAACGGGTGACTTTCCCATCAGCGTCAGCTGTACTGTGTTTAGTGCTAATGAGAAAATATCAGTATGCTAAGAGGCTAAACTAATCAGTGAACATCAGCATGCTTCCTCACTGTAAGTATGTTAGCATGCTCAAAGCACTGCCTACAAAGTAAATCCTAGCTAGCCTGCTAACATGGCTATAGACTCTTAGTCCTCCCATAAAGACCAGTTTTTTAAACGTAACACTGTTTTTGTTGAGACCATGATTCATTTTTAGCCATTACTGTAACTATACCTATCACAGATATTTAACTTCACTTTCTGACCAATTCTCTGAAGCAGTTTGTTCATGTTTGGTGTTAATCACTTGAAATAAACTCATAAGATAACTATAAATCATCTTAACGCTTAGTGGCTGTGGGTCAGCTACCAGCCCTCCTTCACAAGGTTGTTTCAGGTCAATGAAATAGGTGAATAGATTTTAATACAATATACTCTATATTATTTAGAAGTATTCAATGTACTTACCAACCTTTTGTTACCTGTGTAATGGACCTTGTTTTTCAAGCCTGCGAAGGCCAGTAAAATAATTCAGCCTTAACTCACATGACTGCTCAAGAAGAAGAGGTTTTAATAGCAAATAAGGCATATTGGGAGAAAGAAGTGCTGGTATTTATGTGGACAATGTGTGTCTTGGGAGGTCATTAGACCAAGCTGAGTAATTCAGTAAATAAGCTCCTGGCAAAGTCAGTACACTTCCTCTTTCTAACAGCCCTGACATGCCAGCAGGAAGCCAGGCTCCCGTTCAATCAGCCCCTCAGAAAACTCAATCCACCTGGCTTTGTGTTGGGATAAAACACGACATAAGTTTGCAAACCAAGAAAAGAAGAAAAAAAAAAACATAACACAGGGAAATTCAATTAAGCTTTAGCTAGAAGCATCTGATAAGTTTATGGAAATTAAAGTTTTATGTAAATCAGTTGTCTGCCTGGCTCTGTGCCAGATCACAAGAGGCTGCACTATATTGCATTCAAATTAGCTGCCTCAGAAAACTCAGCAGCTATGCCTAACAAGCCCAAAAACAACATTACATGGAATCTAGAGTATACTGCATATTGTAATAGATTCTATATAATCTACTCACTCTTCACATCTCACCTATTGCTGAGGATTTGTTTAATAACCCATCTCTATGATTACTCGAAATTACTACTCCAATAAAGCAGCATTACTGCAGTCATTGT
Organism: Lates calcarifer; assembly: GCF_001640805.2. NCBI lineage: Eukaryota > Metazoa > Chordata > Actinopteri > Centropomidae > Lates > Lates calcarifer. The sequence goes on from NC_066843.1 coordinate 14,310,186, forward strand.
TTCCTCAGAGTTCAGTACAAAAACACATTCTGGGGGATACATCAATATTAATTTGTGTGATAAATGTTTTATTTAAAACAACACTCCTTTCAGTTCCTTAGAAGACCAAACAAAGTGTGTGAGTAAAAACCGTATGTGTTAAGTTCACTGCAGATCTGAGAGCAGTCCCAGGCACAGAGTGCACTGACATCTTGTGGACAAAGAAAGCAACTTCAGGGACAGACACACTGAGCATTTCACATTCTCTCATTGATTCTTATCTAAAAAGTGCTGTTTATGAGGCTTTTGAATTTATTTAGCAAATAGATGCACAGGAGATACTCCTCTGTAAAGTCATCTTTATGGACATGTATCTAACTACAAATCAGATACTTCACATTTGCACTGCACATTTGTGTTTGTTATACTGTACATGAATATAATACAATCAAAAACTAACAAGTCAGTCATCACAGGCACAGGAAAAACTGATACATCATTCGCTAGAAACAAAGAAGATCACTGAAACATTACTGACCCACTAAAATGACAAAAAATAAACATTTCTATTGTCTGATTAAATTCTAATTTAAGTTTATGAGTTAAAAAAAAACTATAAGACATAGTCAGATATCAGTAAGTTTTTGGTCATTGTTGCCTTGAGACACATGCTGTGCAGATGCTACCTTGAGATGGAACTGGCATGTGATTGGCTAGAGGAAGTAGTGGCAGCACTGAGCTGTGAGAAACCACTATGGCAAGACTCCAGGCTGGTCATGGATCCCCTAGAAATAACAGAAGTGACAGAGAATTAATTCTCAGATATGATTCTACCCAATTAATTTCTTAAAAAAGAAGGTGACATATGTACAGTATAGCAGGTATACAAAAGTACATATCTGGCAAAGTTGTCTGCAAAACATAAGGGCACAACATTTCCAGAAATATCACTAGACTGATTTTCAATAAACCCATACAAGAGAAGTGCAGCCAGTGTATTATACAAAGAAAACACAACACGACCAGAAAAAGAAAGCTCAGCGTAATAAATAAACTGACCTGAAGTCATGGGAGGCCAGCACCTCGGTGTAGTACATGATCTTACACTTGTGGGAGGAGACCTGGAGAGAGGCCAGTACATCATCCACGCGGGGCAGGCTAGAGGCGGTGCAGGCCGGAGAGCTGTGGAAACGCCACTGGAGGATGTAGAAGCCAGGCCAGCGTGTTATGTGGGAGCCCTGATTGAATAGAGGAAAGCAGCAGGATTCATTTGAGGCGACGATGATAGAGGATTAACTGCTCTGATGCAACAGAGGGACAATCAGAGTTTAGTTGAAAGCTATAAAAGAGAGAGAGCTGAGTCCACCATCTTCCCTCTCACCTGTACACTCTCTCCCTCCCTACAGGTGAGGGCTTTCTCCACCATGCTGTAGTCCTGGCCCAGCACCCAGTTCCTGTCTATCAGCTGGGCATTGACGGCCCCTAAGGATGTGATGCCGTGGGCTCCTAGTGTGTCTTTCTTTGGAGGCTGAGGGGCCCTCTTGGAATGGTAGATATTGAAGACCACATCTCCTTTAGACACGTCAAAGTCCCAGGTGATGACAGAGGAGGCCTCTGTGATCTCGATCAGCATCTGCAGGAAGGTGTAAACACAGAACAGCAGACAGCAGGTCATTAATCACACACTTCACTTTCACTACAAGCCTGCAGTGTAGATCTCTTCCAGGTGGTGGCACCAGAATCCACAGCATAAAAATCCAGCATACACAGAAACTGGAATTGAGAAGAAATATACCCAGACTGTACCTCATAAGGGGCTCCCTTGAAGATGCTGGCGCTCTTATAGATGGAGTCGGTCAACAGGCGATTCTCCTCACTCTCCAGCTCCTCTGCTGTCCTGTACAGAGATTTGGGGACCATGCCTCCCTCAGGGATGTCACACTAGAGAATGACAATTTTTAAAAGGACACACAACTCCTATTAATATATGTTAACATCTCTTAAATGTGTCTGACTGTTTGTAAATAAGAGTTTGTCTTATGTAATTGATGCACATCTTTGTTTTAATATTAGGCAGCCCTATGAGATTTTAAGTAAGGCACCTCTGAAGACATCTATTGTACCAAAGGTAGGTAGTAATTTGCTATACCTGCTGATGAGAAATGAAATGACACTTGTTGTGGGTCTTGTGGGTTAAAAACACTGCATTCTGAAACTGACACAATGAGCCACAATGTCCAACCAGGAGAAACAGCTATGGTACACAGGAGGATGTAGAAGGCCAGCCAGCATGTTTTCAAAATAAAATTTACAAGTAGAAGTTCACACACTGAGGAATAAATCTCACCATGCAGTCCCCTCCCAGGAAATCAGGGATGATCTCTCTGTCAATGTAGTCCACCAAGCCTCCTGGACCCTGGTAGTCATTTCCAGCATAAACAAGAAACTTCTTTCGGGTGTTCTCATCGATCAAAGGACTGATCTAGAAACGAGGCACCAACAGTCATCGGAGAAATTTATGAACTATAAAATTCAAACCATGAATATTTGAATTATTGATGTTTGAGAAACAAACAGATCAGCTAGTTTATTGCTTGTACTTATCATCATAATATGATAATATGTTATACTGTTATATTAATTTTCTATCCATCCAATAAATTGTTGCATCACCGTGGGAATATATTCCTGAAAGCTGGTTTAACAAAGTTGAAGCCCTTGGTTCCAGATCAGCTGATCAGAGTTAGTTCACTCATCTTTGAGTATGTTCACTTTGAGTTAGGACCTCAGCAATAGAGCTTTTGAGTCTCCATCAGTAGAGTAGAGCCACTAAGTTCACACTATTACATTTTATTCAGCAGAGTCCACCCATTCATTATTTAGCAGAACTGAATTACCTTAATGGGTGCTGGAGTCCTACTGTTTGTTAGATTAGATTTTTATATATATATCTGTTCAGCTGTAACCTGGTGAGGACAAAGTGCTGGTGGCAGCAGAGGATAAAACCAAACAAACAAGACATATATTTTTTCATAGACCTATTATTGTAACCTCATAGTGTCACTCATAGTCTTATCCTGACGATTTTGGATATTTACAGATGTGAGTATACATATTTAGATGTCTTCTGTTTTATATAGTATTTAATGACTATATTTCAACATAAAGCAAATTTAAACACAGTAACTGAAATGCTGTTAAAACAAGTTAAACTACACACAGCCATATTCAGAAACACACTTTTAAACTACCACACTACAATGTTTAAGTCAATCATCCTCACTCAGAAATATCAGGCAATCTCCTAGTATAATGTGATAGCTATGATAGGAATGTTCAATCAGTGTCTAAAGCTTCACACAGATTTTCTAAATATATTTTGATGACAGACATTGACATTGATGTTACATTAGGACCCTCAGGTAACAAACTAATATCCAACCAGGATTTTAATCTTCCTCTCCTGACATAAACTTCTGGAAATTAATGAGCTCTGATCTGCACCTCTGATATGGGCTGTATATACTGTATGAGGAAATGAAACAGCGTGTCAGACAGCTCCTTCAGGCTCAATGAGGGGGGAGGAGACAGAGAGAGAGGAAACCTGCCAGGGTGAAGGTTAAGCTCACAGAGCAGGTTACCACAGTAACTGACAGAAAACACTAAACATCCTTTCTGGAATGACCCCCACATAAACAAACCATTACAGCCCATTGTGAAAACACTTACATAATGATCAACTGTGCACTGTTTTCATTACTTTTATTACTGTTTAACTTTATTTTCAGATATCTCTCTGCTTATATTACTACTTATCTTTATTTCTTTGCTAAATGCTGTTTCTATCCTACAATCTATACTACTGCATATTGCTATGGCAATGATCAACTTTCTCATGGGGATAAGTTAAAATCTCTGCATACTGCTATAATTATCTTCAGTTGTTGGTTTTAGTGTTCTCTGGTCCTCCTCCTCATTTCCGTTGTTTAATTGCTCATATTCACAATGTGGTTGGATGGCACTCAACTATTCAGAATTCCTATTAAAGAAACTATCTGCAAAATGCAGCCTTGGTGCGGATACAGCATGTCCTTCATGCAATCATACATGATGGGATGATTAATCACAATCACATCCATGGCTGCACATCTATTGTAAGCACAGATTTATTCTCACCAGGGTCCAGAGCACTGGAAAAACTCTAGGCGCCCTCAGTATGAGGACACGGCCCAGAGTCTCGGGGTAGTTGGCCTCCACCACCTCGATGATTCTCAGCAGAGCCTTAACGCCTGGTCTCCACAGGTGACGCATGTTCAGACCCTCCAGATCTACCAGGCAAGTCCAACAGCTGAAAGCCGCCATGATAGCATAGACATAGCATGACTAGATATATACTGTATATATGTATACACAAGCATGTGTGTACCCAGTCAGCAGGTAGCTAGCTAACACTGACAGAAGACCGATGAATTAATATTCAGGCACCTGATAGGTCGTCCAAAGACTCTGGTGTTTTCCTCACAACGCCTCAGTCCCTCCTCATTGATGGACAGGACCTGGGTCACAGTTGTAAAGTCGCAGCATTAACATGACTGAAGATATGTTACATGAAAATGACTGTGTATATGTGCATGTAGAAGCATATCCTAATATTATATCACCTGTCTTAGAAGTACTTCCTCTCCCAAGGCTCGAACTAAACCCTTAGTGTCCATTTGACCCAGACGCAGGATATACAGAGGACGGCCATCTTAACACACATGCACACACACACAGAAATTAACAGACTGTACAATGATGTAACATTAATCTTCTGAATTAGCAGATTCTTTTGTAGAAATGACTCTTACTATGCTTAAGACCACTCGCTGCCTGTGTAAAGCTGGTATTTATCATTCTAGCAGGTATTAATTTAGCATGTGAATATTCAAAGGGCACTTCGCAGCTGCCTGCAATCAAGTCCCAGCTCTAACCAGGTATATCAGCTGAGCTGTTAAAAGCAATGACTCATTTTTAAACATGGGAGCTACAACAGATGGTGCTCAGACTTAACAGTCAATAATTAACAGCCTATTTTAACCTGTGTGGACTTTATAAATACAGACGACTAAATCTGTCTTTATCTTCTTTATCTGTACATTCACTGATAAGTGTGCACTTTCATTGTAGGCAAACCTCAGCACACTAAAAGTAGGCAGGGAAATAAAATGAAAATGGGATGACGTAAATATAAGATAGATAGACAGATAAAAACCTCTGTCGTGGTGGTGCCAGCCTCCAGTGTAATATTCCTGGAGCAGTTGTGGGCGCTCCCATGTGTCCAGCAGGAAATCCACCTGATGTTGTTTCCTCCAGGTAAGAGACTGGCACAGAAACTCCCTGGACTTGTCGAGGTTGAAATCCCTGGCCCGCAGGAAGCGCAACACATGCTGATCCTTTGGAATCTGTACACAGCAGGCGGGGGTCGAAACTTCAGTGCTGAGTTTTAAGTTGAAGTTCTTTGACCTCTCAGCCAATGGTTGCCAATTTTCTGTTTGTAATCTACAATATATCTGCGAACAGCAAAACTGAGTTGAGAGTGGAAGCAGGAGCTGAGCAGAAGTCTAGGTTATGTGAAAGTTTAGAAATAAGTGTGTATTTTACATAATTGCACAAACAGCTTCCAGTAAACTGTGTTTGTGTTTACGTGACCTTGCCCTTGTGGGTTTCCTGGAGCCACTGGCGCAGTCGAATGAGACAGCTCTCCTGCAGAGGCGTTAAATCACCTAGGTAACGTCTGATGTAGTCAGCATCCAATTTGTCTACGGGACAAAATTTACAGCGTAAAGTTAGCACATATTGCGCACATCAAATACAGACACCAGGAGCTATTCACTACAGTGCATTTTCAACACGAGTTATAATAATTTAAAAAGGCAGTGAACAACCAAAGAAAACACTGCTTTAAGGCACCTAGCAACTTAGCACCTTAGCATGTTTTTTACCAACTAACAATCAAGGTCTTTTTAATTCACAAGGACAAACATATATTCAGCTTTTAAAATATTACATTTTGTCCCATAAAACCAAGATTTTGTGTAGAGTTTAGTGTTGTCATTGTTAATATTTACAGACTCCCCAACATTGTAACTGACAACAGTGTTAAGATTTACTCAAGGACTTGGCTAGGAAAGCTGTACCTTGTTAGTTTCTACCCTCCGTAAACATCTTTGAGTAAACATAGGTAGTGTGAAGCAGTCATGTGATACAAAGGAACAGTATACATGACGCACAACTTTTACACTGCACTTTTGTCTAGTGTTGTGTTGTTGGCTGCTGTTCTGTACTTGATTGTACTTGGTGAGTAACCACTGACCATCAGGAGAGCCAGCCCCCGGCTCTGTGGGACAGGCTGGGTCTTTGCTGGGCTGCCCATCCTTGGCAGTGTTCACCGGGATGGCTCTGGCAGCAGAGGAGGGCGGCAGCTGGAGCCTGGCGCCAGCACTGCCAGAGACGGCAACCGGTCTCCAGCGAGGTATATAAGTCACTCCTTCTTCCTCCAGCTCTTTGAGGTAGTACTCAATGATTTCTTTCCCCTACAACAGAGGAGGGAGATGGAAACAAGCTGAAAAATACACAAATACTGAAAGAAAATGTGACAATGAATACTGTATATGCTATGTATCACAAACAATTCAAACCTTTTTAATGCTACTAGCATACTGTTTCATAGCTATCTTCTCTGCCGTGCTCTCAAAGCCAAAAAAGGACTTGATATCCAGACTAGCTGTCTGTTCAAAGCATGTCCACTCCTCATTCTCTGGATGAACCTGTGGAAGACAAACAACAATGCATTATGGATGCTGAAACTTCATCTTCAACAAAAGTGAAAGTAATTTAAGTTGCAGGCACAAAAAGACTAGGACACAAATTCATACTAAAGTTACTTCTAGGCTGACTGGTATATCATATCCAGCAGAAATGATTTTGCTGGTGAGGATTATGTTGTGGAAAGTCAGGAAGATTTTAATAGGGAGGATGATATTTGTGTGAGTCATACAAAACCACCTGTTGAAACAAGTGTTAAGTGCATTTGGCACACTATGGGAGGATCACTTAAAATTAATAATTCATGCACTGAATGTGGAAGCCAGATTTTCGCTGGTACACACCTGCAGAAGTGCCAATCATCTATACAACTGTGACTTCTATTTTACTGCCTGCCGTTTTCATCACATACAGTACTGGCTTGAGGACGGGCTCTGTGCCACCGACAGAGTCACGGGGCATTGTAAAAGCGTCACATGGAAACAATGAAACGAGAACAAAACCATAGAAATAAAATTCCCAGGGGCTCTCGCTTCCTGGACACTTTGTTATTATGTTCAACTGTGAGACTCACTGTGTATTTGCAGCACTCACGGACGATGACTCTGCTGGAAAAGGTCTCGTTGTGGACCTCGATGTGGAGCGTCCTGTCTCTGCGGTTCAGTTTGTTCTTTTGGATAAAGTACAGGTAGTCTACACCAGCAATCTACATACAGAAACAAACAAAAACATCCCTGATGAATATGTCTGATGCCATAGTTTGTGGTGACATTGTATTGCAATTTAATGAAACACTGCCACACAATAGTGCTTTCAAAATGACCATTCTCTTTGTTCCTCCAAAGGGATCATTATACCTTATTATAGCAATTCTAATGATTATTTCATGGCCTTTGCTCAGTAAAAAGTCAGAGGGCAGGTACCCTTTTGAGAAGTCGAGGAGCATCAATGTCGATCGTGCAGCGCCTCTCGGACACCAGCGTAGATCCATCCTCACTTTGGTTTTCACTGATGATCTCACTGTCCACAAACACTGGGATTAAAGGGCACTTTGGGAATCTCCTTACATAGGCCTGAGAATGAGAAATATATCACACAAGAAATAAAGTGAAAATCAGTGGAAGAAATCAGCAGATTCTCTAGTGTTGATTTTGTGGTGAACTTGGTGTATTGTTGAGTCCAACACTGGTATGAGTTCATTCTGTTCCACTGAGGGTTTTGCTTTTGTTCTGCCCACTGTGAGGCAGCTCTCTGATTGGCCAGGACGAGCTGCTTCGAAAAGACCCATTACAGCAAGGTCACTTTTATTTTCAATGAGAGTAAACTATAATGAAAGCGCTGCTGACTAAACAGAACAGGGTGAGATTTACAGCACATAATGGCTGTGTCAGGCTAGGCTGCATTTAATAGTTAGTACCTTTGACAGTTTATATAAATATATATTAACAGTTGATGTTTTGTGCACAGCGACAGCCTACAGCTGTGGCAGCTTTGTGTTTTACGGCCCACAGCATCCTGTAAGACCTTCTGTCCAATCCAGTTCCACCACAGCTCACTTGTCAATATTGATTGAGTCGCTGAACTGGTGTTTCAGGATGTGCAAAAATACCCCTCAGTCTGTGTAACTAGCAACAGCTTTTGTTGAGAAACTATTGACATGTAACCAGGGGCAGAGAGGGAACTAGACCATTAAAATATGAACAGCTGTCTGTTTAACATTCTGGAGTAACAACAAATTAGTTCACCATGGGGTAGAAAACTACTGCTAATACTCTGGAGGTATTCAGAGCCCTAGATGTGCAGTAAATCAGCCTGATTTCTTAAGACTTAAACTATTTTAAAGACTGAAGAGCTAAACTGACTGTTCTGGCTATAAAAACAGACCAAAGGCACAAGACAGCAGAATCTTCAGTAGTTTTTCTCTCCTAATGCACATTCAGTCTTTCAGCAACACACACACAAACACACACACCCCCTACTTGTATTGATACAACACAGCAAGTGAGCGATGCGATCAATAAGATGACATTATTCACTAAGAAAATTAATGGGAAAGGTTTCCTTGGTAATTAAGCAGCATTGACTGATGTTGGTGTAGCAGACACGCTGCACAAGAAAAACAATATGTTCCACAAATTGCAGGCAAATTTGAAATCATTGTCTTATCTTTTTCTTTTAAAACTAAGCATAGTGGGAGCAGAAAAAATAAAATAAGAGCAGGATGAGTTCAAGTGGAGCTGTCAGTGGCCCCAGAGGACAGATCAGAAACAGTCAGAACAGTTTCCACTATTTTACACCATTATATCTTATGTTAGGAAGCCACTGAGACTTTAACGACTGTAGCTGTGTAGCTGTGAAGGATAAGCAATGTTTTATTTCCTCAGGTGATGTTAAAATGAAATTCAAATCTACTAATGTCAGCCAATGTACAAGCAGGAGTAGTGTATCTGCAAGAAAAGAAAACTAATGCACTTCTATTACATAAAGACCCTGGAACATCATAAAAATGTGTCACAGAAGGGACAACAATGATGTCAATGATTTAACAGTAATATCCATGACACTGATTAGGACTGTTAGCTGCAGTAATAACCGTCAGTGGTGGGATCAGGAAAGGGACTAATGAGAAAGCTCAGAGATAAATGGGAGCGGAGGAGGTGATAGACTGTTCACTGGGGTCTGTCCTTTATGCTGCCGAGGCCTGGATCTTTTCACTGAAGCCGTTATTTACTTTGCACAAAAGGCTTATTTTGAGATCCTTTTCAGTAACCTGCAGCGGTGCAGAGAGAATTTTCAGGACATGAGATGTTTCATGGGAAATGAAGCCTGTGTAGGTGTTAACTTGGACTGTGCGGTGAAGAAGTTGCTGTCTCCAGCTGCAAATTGTCGCTGCAGCGTCACAGTCTTTGCCCCACTCTGAGGATGTTGCATAAGTCTTTAGCTTAATATATGACTGCAGAGAGCAAGAAACAGCAAGCACAGACTGTAAAAGTGGGTGAAACCTGGCTGCCTCTCTTGGAAATTTACATTCATTTTACTTGTGTCCTACTTTTGCCAGAGTTCCTGTTCTTATATAAATCTAAAGCATTTCCCACTCAAGGAAAACAAGTTTATCAAATGGTGAATAAATGTTTGGAAACTCGGATCTCCTGCCATTGATAATGACTCTTGAACACAACCGCATTACAATCGAAAATCTACAGATACAATTATACAAAATAAATCATATACTCCTTACCTCCTGATCTCTCCTAGCTTCAAAGATATAACTATATATATTCAACATCTAGGCCAGTTAAAGAAGCATATAAAATGGTCGGCCTAGTGTTGAATAAAAAGGAAATAGACTTTCTTCTGAGAGATGGAAAGTTTAATAAGCAGTTTTCTCACAGTTTGTACCCTGCAGATTACTTTATTTTCCACAGCACCAGGAGAGGAGAGAGGTGGGTTTACTGTAAATTCTGTCCAGTCAGTCATCATGAAGCATTTATCGCCAGTAAGAGTATATCAAGAAGGAGACAGATGGCCCTGGGAGGCAGACAAAGGTAGAGACACTTTGTAGTTTTCTTAAAGCGTCTGGTCGTCTGCACATTGCCACAGCTGGGCCCCTGGCATCCAGTGAAAACTCTGCACTTTGACTCAAATTTTTATGTTTCATTTCTATTTTCATTAAAGAAAAAGTAAAATGTTTAAGGTGAGTAAGAGTCAAAGCCACACAGGCTGGAAAAGATACAAGTAGAGTCTCCAGTTTGGTTATGTAAGATCCTCACATCTGCCTCTGTCTTATGTCACATTAGGTAAGAGATGACATGACCACTGCACTCACCGCCATTATTAACTCAAATGGATGTTTGTAGACCCGAACAGGGGACTGGTATTCCTGCACCATGGTGGAAGTTCACTCACAGGCAACCTTGAGTCAGATTAACTGCAGAGACAAAAAAACATTACACAGCAAAATAAAAACCACAGAGGCGTGACAGCAATCTCCATGGGTGATTGTACTGAGTTCCTGCCATAAAAAAAAGTTTGTATCAGCTGAGAAGAGAGAGAGAAAAAGAGCAGTGACATTCACATGACCCTATTTTGGGCTGAATCACCTCCATAGTAAAGCTGAACTGTAGTCTGCACAGTGCGAAGTGGCAGAGCTGGAGAGAAGTTTTAAAGCCTCCATTTGGCATAAATAATACATATGAATAACATCAAGTCCTCAGAGGCATAAAATCAGTTTGTTGCAGTGTAAAAACTTTACATTGTATTTAGTCCCAAACGGCCTGAACAGCGGGGAAAAAACGACTTACAGCAGATTTCAATCTCGGCCGGTGAATTAAACGTCACTGTAGCTGCCTACGTCTCTGTGTGTCCTTCATGCTGTCAGCTGAGTGGGCATTGTATAGATTCCCGCATTGTAAACTGCAAAATGAAAAGTAAAACACTGCCCGTATCCGCCCGTCAGTCTCACTGTGGCTCGGTGCGTAAACTCCGCCTCTGTCACACAAACAGGAAGTTACGCTTTTTCTTTCTTTCTTTTTTTTTTTTTTTGAAAGTTGGAAGTTCTAGTACGAGGCGTTTTTTTTTTTTTTTTAATTGTTAAAGGTCCAGACGCTACTTTGGCATTTAACATGTCTAACCAGCAACAAATCACAACTGGAGGGGTTTGCTTAAGAACATTATGATTATGATAGTTTGATTTTATAACTGACCGGCAGTTAAACCTTTTTATTAGTTTCCATGTTCTGTACAATAGTTAATTTGACAAGCAAAAGTACATGATGACCAGAAGTCATGTTAGTGCTATAGGATGATGATCATATGATATGTCTTATGACTACAGTTCGAACATGGGACATGACCTATATGTGTAAAACAATGTATCTTATGCTATTTGTGTGACTTCTTGGGCTATATATACTCTATATATACTCTATATATACTCTATATATACTCTAAGTTCTCTGTGTGTCGTCGTCAAATTTTCTGGTTGCATGAGCAGACTGTATTTGACCAATAATAAAGTGCCTTCATGAAGAATTGATCAACTACAGAGTATCTATACCTATTCTTCTCTATGCGTCTTCTCAAAGAAATCTGCCTTACACATTATAAGACTTTGATTTTACTCATTAAAACCAAAAAGTAATTCACCTTTGACCCAACTGTATTTCCAAGAGGCGACAAACCTCTGCCCTTTAGCTCCATGTTGCTTTCTGCTTTCCACAAAATACACAGATTTTTTTTCATTTTCATCCAGTTCTTGGCCTGACTCACTGTCACAGCTCTGTCACCGTTATTTTCTTGCAAACCAATCACAAATGATTTTGCAGTTCTGTCCTTCACACAACCACCTCCTATAGTGAATACTGACTGACAATGTTGCAATAATAGCTGTGACATTTTACCCATGAATATTATGTTGCAGAGGTATTCACTGTGTCGTTCTTGACTGCCTCACATTAGCTGTTCCAGGGAGATGCAGCTGGTCCCACATTGAAACTCCTGAAGCAGCATCTGGGGTGGAGGGAATTCAAAGCTTCTGGATCTGGCAGCCTACAAAAGGTACTGGAGTCCAGCGGGGGACATCCTGAGAGGGGGAAGTGGAGTTCAGATGAGCTTTTTACCCCCCCCCTTAATCAGCCTCAGGCAAAAGGAATAATATTAGCATAACGCAAGCTGCTGCTTTCAACAACTGTCTCCAAACAATTTTGGATAAAATTGTGTCACTTTTGTGCAATTGCACAGTTATTTTGATCCGTCAGAGAACAGAGCTGTGATATTAACGGTCAAACAAAGTCACAAATCAAATCACCTTGAGTGTTCAAAAAAGACTTGACAAACATGTTGTACAGAAAAATGAAACTACAGATCCTTCTCTGCAGCACTTCTTCCCTTTTCCTCCCAGTGGGTGTATTTGGTTGTTTTCACCGAGGGTATAAAAGTTGAGGTGTCTGTTCAATTTGATGCTCTAATTATGATCAAGAGCCATAAAAAGCATCCTTGACTCCATTATGACAAAAGTGATTACTTTGAAATTCATAACTTGTCCCTATCCCACCGCCTAATCTGATGATAAAGACTCATCTGTTCCTCCTATGTAAAACATACCCTCAGTTATTTGTGCTGACAGTAGTCCGGCAAAGGAAAGCGTGAACACTTAAGTTAACTGGTTGTCTCCTTTCAGCTCGGCTCATCACCTCCCTGAGCTCATCATCATCCTTTTTAGAAGCCTCTTAGCTCTCCTGTCTAATTAACTCTAATAATGACTAAAGCATCCTGGATGCATTTCACCCCTGAACAGTGCCCAGACTTCACAATGACTCCACACACCTCAGACACTGTTGCTCGGAGCTGAAACCTCTGGAAATGGATCTCATGGAGTTTATGCGGCTGCACAGCTTTTCATTCATGAATTGGTAATTCAGAGGATAAACAGACCTCTTTTCATCAGCTGTTAATGAGCAGAGAAAATGAATAAAACTATATGTTACCAACATCACAAGTAATGACTCATAAATAAAAAGACTCTTAGTGATCATTCTAAAGAAAATACACACAAATATTCAACAAACTCAAACAAAGGCCTTTTAGTGTAACTGAAAACTCTTATGCAAAATAACCTCAATTAAAATGGAGGTCATCTCAGAAAAAGAATAATAGACTGAGCTTTAGAGATTTGAAATGATTTTCACACAAACACAGAAATTATCCAGAGGCCTCAGAGTTTAGCACTGAGTATTAAATCCATTAAAATTGAATTAAAGCAACCCCACCTCACACATTCATATCCAACTTTAGACGCCCTGAAAAGTCTGACTTTCCCAAACAGGGACACTTGTACTCCTGCAGTTGCCATGCTATAAAAGATATTGTGTACTTATTTAGGAAGAAAACAACTAATCTCTTTGCATTCCTGGAGACAGCTCACCAGTATACTTCCACAGTAGTGCTACACTGCTGAATCTTAAGACAAGCTGTTCAAACCAAATATATAACAGCATAACATTAGCACTAGGTAAAATGTCTATGGCTGTGCTATTTCACAGGACAGCCTGTACACTCAGATCAAAAATTGTGCTTGAATTCACTGAAATGACTGAACTCACATAAATACTGTAGTCCACTTAATGTGATACATAATAGATGACTGAGTCTGTGTTCTGTTTTGTCCTTGAAGATTGTTGCAGAGTTCACAGGAGCCAGAGCAGGGTTTCTATCAGTCCTTGGAAACCATATTTCTTGGAATCTTAAAATCTAAAAAAGGCGATTGTTAGCAGGACCCTTGCAGAGATCTGCTGCCAGACTGAAAAGAGGGTTGGCATTTTCTTTTTCTCTCCTGTAAGAGCACCATTTTCCTTAGAAAATGCCTCTACTTAATTTGACTGTTTTTCCTGCCTGTTAAACCGACAGTATTGTATATGTATATGCAGACTTGAGTACTGCATATCTTGGCTGTTTTGAAGGTTCTACCCAGGGTATATGAGAGGTCTCCGCATGGACAATTCTCACCTTATCTTTACAACCTTCCTTCATGCCAGCAGGACTGCAGACTGTCATACCTGAAGACAGCCAGGAGCCACATGATTGCCCTGCACCTTAAACCACTGATTGAACAGGTTTGTTTTCATTGAATAAGTTCACATTTTGTTTAAACAAAAAGGAACGATGCTAACTCCTATTTGTTGTGCATACTTAATTTTTCTGCCAGGCAATTAGTTTCCTAAATTCTATTTTGTCTTCCTTAATTTAAGTTGCCAATACAAATAGAATAGACAACTAGAAGTGGTGAGGGAATATGGTTGGCAAAAAGCAAAGAAGAAATGATTCAAATACTCAGCTAAAAGCAATGTTTAAATGCTTGAAATAGTTAGTAGATAAGCAGTGGCAATAATGTGCTATAAGTACTGAAAAAAAAATTGAAATAGTTTAATAAAAGTAATGGATCAATTGTTGAAACTTCCAGCTGTAGCAGTACAAATAAAAACTAAACATTGACAATTTCATCAAATTATTCTAAATAATGGGTTTAAATAACATCCACTTCATAATCCATTCATCACACAGGCCTATTTGAAACATGACTGGTGGTGTTGATGAGGAAGCACTTGAGCTCATCTGACAGGGCTGTGGGGGTACATCAGATATAACTGTTGTAAGAGAAAGTAGCCCTGAGGCTAATCTGACTCAAGATGCTGGCGTGTTGATCTGTATTATCTGCTCATTATAGCAAAGTTTACTGAGCGAGAGAGACACAGGGGGAGGTGCTTTTTAAAATCAAAGATAAGAGATTGTCAGTATTTCATTTGGCAAGATTCTTGTTGGAGGAAAGTGTTTGACAAGAAAAGCTGACAAATATTTAACTGTTGATGTTTCAAGGTAAATCACACAAACTTAATTTGTCAAGAGATGATATTTAAACCAGGAGCTAATTTTACAAACAGTTGCAAAAGGTAAAAATCTGTGATGAGTGAGATTGAATGTAATGAATAACAACTCAAAGCTGCAGGCACATACGAACTCAATTTCATCGTGGTGACTCGTTGATTAGCTTTCAGTGAGGTTTAATGGGTGCACCACTCCATCAGGGCACTTTTCTTTTTTCACTTTTTTCTAGCTATTATGTAGCGTGTTATTATTAGAATGGATTTACTCATTCAAGAAGATTAACAAAAAAACGCATTAATCAATCTCCATGCAAATATCCAGGGTCAGAAACATACATTCCCTTAATGAAAACACTTTCATCTGCGGTAATGAACAGTTGATCTGTAGATCTGCCAGCCGGTCAGATGAGACACCACACACTTAGTGCAACGGCATAAAGGTCAGACTACAAGGAGCAAGCGTAGGTGGTTTATTAGTGATGCAACTCCTGTGAGCTCCTCCAAGGGATTTTTTTTCTTTTTTTGAGTGGGAAGGTTGTAGGTCAGTTAGGGTGGCAGTGGCAGTAATGTCAGCCTGGTTGAGCACCATGAATATGGTACATAATGACTGGTCTGTCAGATTCACTGTTCTTTCACTCGCACAAAGGAGGAGGTGTTGTTCATTAACTGTCCACTTGAGGTCCCCAGTCCATTACCAATAATTGGAGGATCAACAGGATATCAGATGTAATGTGTTATTTGTGAAAATAAGTTCACTTTCTCAAAATCAAGGGGATTAAAGAGGGGAAGTGAAAGATGATAATTCATATCGGTAAAAATAACATAAACATGATTTACCTCATGCTGGAGGACAGTTGACTCTCTGCATGTGGGAGTCAGTCAGTGCTGTAGGGCTGGGATCAAGCTGACACACCAGACTAAAACAGCCTCTCTTGGGCTTTATCCGTAAGAACAGCCTGCAGACTGCCCAGTGTCAGATTCATTTTAATATTCAGAGCACCTCCTGAATGCCTCTGAAGTGCCACGTAGCGTGAGACACTGTGATTTTAAGCTGAGGTGGAGACCTTATCCTGGACCCCAGCTGCCTGTCAGTAGAATGGAGGTCAAAATAAATACAACAAAAAACTATGTTTGAGCATCTGTGTGTGTTTGTCTGACAGATTTTTAATTGCGAAGTTGAACTCAAGGGCACACACACATTTACACGACAGTTCAGAAATAAGTGGAGGGAAGGAAAAGTTTTCTAAATCAGAACATTTTGAGCAGTGTTTTATCAGTAAAAAGTGTGAGTATGATTGCCTGCTGTTAGTTTTACATGCATCCTGAAGAACCACTTATATCACACATATCTGTGTGAGCTGGACTGAACCTCAAAGATTTTTTTGCTATTGGGTATTTTATTGAAGTGGGAAAAAAGCATGTAACTCTTTAATTCAACCGGTGCAATATAAATGCAGGGAGATATTCTGCTCATGTGAGTGTGTGTGTGTGTGTGTGCATGTGTGTATGTGTATTTTAACAGCAAAATGATTTCCTCCCCCGGTCTCCTCCACCCACACACACTAACCCTGTGTATTGGCACTGTGCTTTTTGCTCAGTACACCCATGAATCTCATCTTAAAGCATGCTGGTGAGGAAAACAGAGCGAGCAAAGAAAAACATGAGGTGAGTTTTTGGGCTTGGCTAAGACAGAGACTTAACATGCTGTAGTTTCATATCAGTTTTACATTAATGTCACATAGGACGCCCAGGAGGAGGAGCAGAAAGAAGTTCATATAGTCGTAATTGAGATAACAAATTTGCTTATGTGGACAAAGAAAAGGTGATTTTCTGTCTTGACATTGTTCAGAAATATCACTGTGGTACTGTGGTGATGTATTCTGTCAGGGGTTATACGCCAATCTTGCAGAAAGCAGTGTGACTGCCACCTCTTGTTGTCACCTTGAAGCTTTTTTTTTTTTTTTTCCCAGCACAGTGTCAGACATCCCAGCTCTCCAGACATCAGCATGGTCACACTTTGGAATTACCATGGTACTACAGCACACACATGCAAAGGCTAATGAAATACATCCCACCCCTCCACCTCCCCCAACCCTGTAAAACCCCACATCAAACCATGCCAGCTTCTAGCAGGATAGAATTTGAAACAGAGTGGTGAAATGAGGTGTGATTTATGAAATCCCATGCCTCTCATCTAAGAAGAAGAAGAAAAAAAAATCTGATTCTTGTACTGCATACTTGTTCAAAGAAACATCAAGCAGAGAAGGGAAATTTAAAATTAGCCGTCTAAAATCGCTGTAAGACGGAAAATCATGTTATGGCCCGGGAGCAGGGCTAAAGTAATTACATCTGAGAGCAATACATTCCAACATTGAATTAAAGAGGATATGGAGAACGAGAAGCAGACCCAACAGATGGGAGGGGAAACAAGGCGAGGAAGGCGACACACTCCACACACCAAGCACTGCCCTAAAAAAAACTACAGGAGATGCCATATTCAAGCAGCACCTGTGACATTTTTATGACCACAGAACATGCCAAAACTGTCAAGGTAGAAAATTGCTGAACAGTTTGTCCACATAAAGTTAATGCGTTGCAATATGTACATAGCTACCAGAGCAACACTAATAGGTCGGGTGCAGGTGGCTTCAATCAAATAGCTATGGCTGCCCAAGACCTTCAGGATCTATAGAGTTGATAGAGTTGGCAGCTGCAGTCACTTGTGTTTCAGGTGTAATGATGAGCTCAGAATTGCTAATTAGTAAATCTATAATGTTTTGGTCTTCTGATATCAAGATGGATTGCAACTCTCCAGACTCTGAGGCGCAACATGACAAACGACTTTTCCCACAATCTGCTCAGAATCAATCATCATGATGTATGCTTCCAGTGCCCTTTCATATTCAAATGAGGAAGACGTCAGAGCGAACAGAGTCCGGGCAGCTGTGGAAAGAAGAAGCCAATTTGGGGAGATTTAAAAGAGTGATCATTGTCTCGTATAAGTCATCTTGTCCTGGCTCTGTTGCTACATCCCAGAGGAGAGGCTGTATTCTTTAGTGTCTGTCAGTTTAATGGAGATTTTCAACTTGTTAAGTTGGGAAATACTGTGTTAACATGTTGTATTTAACAGGAGTTTGTGCTCAGGCGGTCATCAGTTGGTAAGTATGTCACATTAACTATTGCAAGGTGTAAATAATAGGAGTCATCATAACACTTTTTGTTCTTTCAGCAGCTTGGATGTGCTGTCTGTCGCATTACAGATAAATGATGATATATTTACCATTAACCTTAGATCAGACAACATTAGATAAGAAAATGAACCACTGGCATGTCAGTACACAAAGTATGACGCTACCACTAACAACTGGCTAGCTTAGTTTAGCATAAAAACTAGACACAGGGATAAACAACTAGCCACTTACCAGCAACTCTTAAGCTTGCTAATTAACAAAAACTGTGTTAAAATGACACATTGTGGTTTGAAGGGGGTTTTACACTGAACTATTTCTTGGACTGGTGTAGTGACATCCAGGACTCTCCTCTCTGGCAGCCTGAGGGTCACAATAAGACTCCAAGGAGTCAGACATATATATCTCTTTAATCTCTAATATGGAGGGAGAGACAGCTGCAGGTCTGGCTTTCAGGATACACCAAGGCTGAATCCTTCAAATGCTGCAGCCCTTTAACTGGGACAAAGCATACAGTACATCTTCACCACAGTAGTGGTGTCTGTGCTCAAGTAATACAGAGATAAGTACTTCTTGTAAGTGAAGGTTACAGACTGAAATGCTGGTTTACACTGCCAATATCCAATTATACATTCAGCAAGAGCAAATCAGTCCACTTGGTAAATGAGAAGATTGATACCAGTTTTAGACCAGAATGTATTCAGCAGTTGGTCAGCTTTAAACTGACCATTATTTATGATTATTATTATTATTTTTTTTACAAACTTTGCACTGCAAGTTGCACTGCTGCACAAAAATACTCCCTTTTACCCCATTGTCTTGTTTCCGTGCACTGTACTTACATTTAAGTACCAGTAGAAAGCAGTAAGTATTTTACTGGGACCTGATTCACATCAGTTAGTTTTATTGCTAGGAGCCAGTCCCAGCTGACACTGGGCAAGGGGTGGGGTACACCCTGGACAGGTCACAACTCACATTCACACCTACAGGCATTTTAGTCAACAGTTAACCTGCATGTGTTTGAACTGTGGGAGGAAGCTGGAGTACCTGGAGAGAATCCACACAGGCACAGGGATAAAAATGCAAACTCCACACAGAAAATCCCCGACAGAACCAGGACCCAGAACCTTGCTGCTGTGAGGCGACAGTGCTAAGCACTGCACCACCTATTATATCATAAATTGCAGGCTATATCATAACATCTTAACCATGACTGCTTATTAGAAACCTATTAGTGACTGTGAAGACTGTATCTGAATTGCCATAATTTTAGGTTGTCACACTCCTATTAAATGGTTGAATTCCAAATGCAGATTTTTGTAAAACTTAAACATAAATAATACATTTGTCCAGTACGATGTGAAATATCCTTATATGAAATTGAATTAAGGTTGAATTAACTCAAATAAACCTGAAGCTATAATTTCAAATTTGGTTTTCTTGCACAGTCTGTGTTATTCTTATTCAGCTTCCTGACACAAACCTCTGGGCATAAGTGTGTTTTTATTTCACTGTGTGGCAACTGGAAGGAGTTGCCTCCCCCACAGCTGCCGCTATAGCGGATGTTAACAGCCTCATTCACTTTTCATACTTTGGCATTTTCAATAAAGATATCACCATGCAGAATATTGCATAAGACATCCACATATATATTTGTGCTTTTCTGTATAGACAGACAGTGTGTAGGAGAGGATTCAGTGTGGCGTTCTGCTTTCAGCTACTGACTTTCTCAGCATACACTGAGCATCACAGCCTCCCTGGTCACAGCTGAAGCAAGAAAGACAAAAAAACAAACACCAGCACCTTAGCTGTGCAGAAATTCATTAGTTTTTTTGGTTTCCTGTGAGGAGGTGCCCTGTTGCCAGAGGTAACTTGGTGTCAGTAACAACAGTGGTGACATGTAATTAGTCAGATCTGACAAGCCAGGCAACAGCTGTGTCCGTCAGTGCAGGTGGGAGCCTTAACTGGCTCGATCAAAGTGGGAGATTATAGCGGGGAGATGTGACAGTAGCATGCCACTCTGATTTATTTGTTCACCCCGATGTCAGCTGAGCACTGAACACTGATAGCACTGCCTGTTATCACACACACAACCTCGCTCATACACACACCCCTGCTTCATTTTAGTGTCACTCTACATTCAATGAAGAATAATTATCAGGCCATTATGAAGATCTAACAGCTTAGGAAACAATTCTCTGTAATTACATTGTCAACCTGTATGAGATGACTTGCTTGTGCATGTGGCTTAAGTGATTGGAATAAGTAACTCCTGCAGCTACTTTTATTGGATTTCTCAAAATAGCTGCAACACCATACAGATCAACTCTGACATAACAGGCAAGACAATTATTTCCCTCTTAAAGAAATAATTGGAACTGACTGAAAATAAAGTAACTGTCTGGAGAGACTATGAGGAAGACCCAGTGTGGTCTGCTACCATTCTCTGTTTTTGCTGTTGTCTCGTTCAAGGAACATCGCTAACAGAGGTCAACTCAAGTGCCCCACAAGGACACACGCCAACAAACATGACACTTTCCATTATACAACCCTTAACTGAGTCATGGATTAAACCACAGCCATAACCGGGAAGCTGAGGGAATTGATTAGCCAAGTGTTGAATCATTTATCAAATATCTTCTTTTGCCTGCTAACTGCGAGCTGAGGTGCTCATCTGAAGCATTTCAGGGAGAAAGAACATCTTTAATCATGGGTAAACATCTTAATGATTTACCACACAGGATGTGAGTTTTGGCACAAGGCCATTTGCCACTTAGGTTGCAACCCATCTGTGTGCAATGCGCAAAAGAAGCTGGACAAAGCTGACAGAGAAAAGTCTTTAATTAAAGCATCATTAATGCTCCAGATGAACACAGATAGGCCTACAGGACTGTGCAGGAAAAGCCTGGGGCAGAACCTTGTACCCATGTATAGATTTACATTCATTACTGCTGAACTGAGAGCTAAAGCATTTCACTGTAGTTTAGACCTATGCATCACTTGAGTCAGAGGAGTGATTTTCCAACCATAGCTTAGCATCCATAACTTAGCATCCATAACTAGGTATGAAGTTCTGTCAAACGTTCTCCACATGAAGGTGCATGTGGGGCTCTAATAATAGCAATAGTCTGTTACTAAAGATTTGGTTTCTCTTTCTGGTTTTAACAAAACCAAAAACACAAGAGCAACCATTTAAGAAATAGATTAAAAGGTATGTCTATCCACTCTAAATTGATGTGAAAATGTAGCAATGCTGTCTAACTAGCTTACTACTTCCAAAGGTGCATTAGCTAATAACATAACTTTTCAGGGTTACAGGTAAAATTAGAAGCATAGTCTTCACCTGTGGAATCAATTTGGAGTTTACACCCCAGCGACTGCAGCTTTAACCTCATTCTTTTAGCTCAATATAATGCATGTCTCTATGATGTACGTATATACAAGACACCTTTGCTGACTTTTAGTTTAAAACAAATTGTTTGGAAACATCAAAAAGTCAGTCAGTGACAGCATTATAAACCAACTCACCAAGTTGTAGCATTAGCATATATACAGCTGATAAAATCTGCAAGCAACAGTTGTTATTTCAGTCAACAAAATCCAGACAGAAATGGCAAGCCTGCTGTTTTTAATGTCTGTTCGAAATTGCAGACACATTGTTTCAAAAATGACCCAGAATTTCAGAAAATGTTGTAAATTTGCTATCATTATTTACTGCATTAATGCAGTGCAAGAACTTTCTTCATTGATCCTCTTCTGTCTCAACTTTTTCAGTAGCTGCCTTGTGTGCCAGGTCTTGCAGTTTATTTGTTTGTACTTTATTTTCCACTTAAGCATTTTTGACCAATGTGACCTTTTAAGTACAAGCTTGACTATGCTGGTACAGCAATTTCTTAACTCTACCTCCCACTGAAGTTGATTACTAAGAACATATTCTACAGAAACCTATACAGCTACATTCAGTCTCTATCTTCCTCTCTTCCGCAACCCTCTAACCTCCCGCATCAATCCATAGTCCACTAAATAACTCATGAGAACATGCTGCATGCTGGCTGTAAAACTGCAAGATACCTTTGATCTCTCCAAAAACTTTTACATCAAGGTCCTAACAACACTGATCCAAGAAAACATGTTTTCTCTGATTCCCATTACTGTATATCCTTGGTATGGCGTTTGTAGAAGATCACTTTGAAGTTGCCAAGAGATGCCCTAATAAAAACTGTCATGTACACATGCTGCTTTTTCCCTTTCTGTCATCTCTCTCCCACTTCACTCTTTCTAGGCTCTTCTCAACCCAGCCCCTGGCCTCTAATCCTCCAGCCTTGATTCTTATCCCTACTTTTCAATCATTTGTCTTCTCATCTGTATCTTCTTTCCCTCCTGTTCATTTTCTCTGCAGGATGGTCAGTCTTTTTCCACTTCTCTCCCCCACCTCCAATTCCTTGCACACCTTCTCAATCACTTCTATTACAGCTTGACAGTCCACTCAGACAACAGGGTCACCAGGGCGCATGGACTGTCTATAAGGGATGAGGATCTCTCTCTCTCTCATTCACTTCCCTTCACTCTTGTATCCTGCCTTATTTGTCAGGACTGAAGGTATGCAGTCACCAAACCTCAGATCTACCTAAAAGATGCCACAGTCAGTCAGCCCTTCTCTACAGTCAAACGCTGCCACTTCTTATCCTTAGAAGAGTGTGGGGGGATTAGTTCCTATATGTTCAGCGAGCTTCACACTCAGCTCTATAGATTCAATAATGGAGTGGCCTTTGCAATCATACAGAGGCTGACAGTGAGACAGCTGTGACAGATGCAGCCTGGATGTCTGTGGCTGCAGCTGCCAGCTGGCTCTGTGAGCTGTGGATGGGGATGACTCAGTAACTGTGAATGACTGCAGAGTAGACTCTTGACTTCTCATTGTGCTCTACACTGCCACTCAGGACATGCATTACTGAAGAAATACATACAGACAGTTCTAATGTAAAACGTGTCCATTTACTGTAAGAGGGTGGAATATTGTGCAGAATGAGGCATTGCCTGGAGGACATAACTCAGTCAGCAGGAGACTGGAAATGTTGAAAATAAAGAAAATTTTGAACTCAAGTAGAACCATCACAGAATATATTCACACAAAAAAGCACCCTTGCCTGCTTTCCAGTCAAACCTTGTTACTGGTTCAATTCAAAGGAATAATTCAACATTTAGGGAAATTTGCTCATTCACTGTCTTGCCAAGGGTTGGATGAAAAGATCGATGCCACTCTCATAACTTTTGGCTACAATCAAAAGGCAGATTAGCTTAGTTTAGCCAGCACAATGACCGGAAACAAGGAGAACAGCTTGACTGGTTCTGTCTAAAGTCTGAATCTGCCTACTAGCACATCTAAAGCTGACAAATTAACATGTAGTATCTTGTTTAATCTGAACAAAAACAAAGTCAGTCCTCCCAGTCAAGAAAAAGTGTTGTACATTTGCCCTTGTTGCACTAACAAGATATAATGTGAGATCATGTTTCTAGTCTTAAGTTAACTGTCTTAGCTTAACACGTACAGTATATGAAGCTAAAGCCAACAGCCGCTAATAGCGCAGCTTAGAACAAGACTGGAAATGTGGGAACAGCTAGACTGACTGTTCAAAGGAAACAAAAATCCACCTATTAGTACCTCTAAACCTCAGCAATTACCATGCTACATCTTGTTGTTCTTGTTTCTCTGTACAAAAACCCAAGTTTAAATGCAAGTGATAGTTTTACGAAGAAGATACTCCAGAAAGTCACCACGCCTGGTCAAGAAACTGTCATTTCCTGTCTTTATGCAAAGCTAAACTAACTACAGCTGCTGATTGTAGCCCTTTACTTACCAGGCAAATATAAGAGTGATTTTGCTCTTATCATCTAACTCTCAGCCAGAAAGCAAATAAGCTTAAATCTCAAAATATCAAACTGTTCTTTTAAGGGTAACTATTTGCATTAATTATGTGTTCTCCAGCAAACTTTAGTATGAAACAGCTTTTAATAACATCTAGTTCTAATGCATGTATAAAATAGTGTGTGTGTGTGTGTGTGTGTGTGTGTGTGTGTGTGTATGTTTAACAGTTCTTCTCTGAGGGTATTAAGCTGAGAAATCAACCTGAACCTTTGTGATTCGATATTCGCTCTGTTTGCACTGCCCCCACACACCTACCTGCAATGCCTCTGGTTCAGTTGAAATGAAGCTGACTTCACTGTGGTAGACAGGAGAGCCTTATCATACAGCAGCAGAGCTCTCTGTAAGTGGTGAGCAATCTATTACCTTGGGTGCTACATGCAACATCCCACCCTGCAAAAAACAGGCACGCAGACCCCGAGCCAAGTTTCCTTTCAACTTATTCTCTTTGTTAAGTGCAATGGAAGTATTAGTAACACTGATTGCTATAGGTGAACTGGGTTGGTGAACTGCTATAACTCTTATCATTTTATCTTATAAAACTACAGCACATATCTTTAAAAGTCTGTCATGGATACCTGCTGGATAACCTACTGTACCACAGTATATTGATGTATATACGTAGAGTATACACTATGTTAAAAGGTTTCTCAGTTTGACAAATATTTCTTCCACTCTGCAGTTCTTTAGTCATAACAGGCACACTCCATTAAGGAGAGTCAATGAGAGTGTCAGTTCCTCAGACAACATCCTGTTATTATGGAGAAAGGCATCCACATACAGTATACACACACAAGGAGTAAAGCACAGAGTCATTATGTGTGATGCATTTATCTTTGTGGGAGGTAGCGTGAACAGAAGGCAGCTAGTCTCCACTCTGTCACCCATACTAAAGAGACACAAGCAAAGAAAAAAAGAGAACTGATTAGAAAGGAGTATCAAATATAATACAGCAGCAACAGAAAGGGTGGGTGACTAGATTACAGATCTGTTTTCAGTATTTCAGTTTCAATTAAAGGTGAGCAAACCATTCAGCCTATTCAGACTGAGGTTTAAAAACGGACAGGGGAGAAATAATGCGGATAAATTGAAAAGTGTTAGGAAAAAATTGAGACAAAAGAAGTAGAGGAGCTGAGGAGAATAAGGTAATGTAGAGGGCACTGTGAGGAGGTGAGTGTGAGGCTGGAGGAAATGAAGGTGCCTGCTGTGTGTGGAGAACAGCGATTAATCCTAGTCTGTGTGACCTCTCTCTTTGGAAAAGTTGGCCTGCCACACCATGAATCATACTGTGTCGTGGTCACTGTCTAATTCACTAGTGAGGAAAACACACTTTCATACCACTGGAGGAGTTGCAGGAGTTACTACTCAGCTAGCAGAGTTTTGTCCCATACATGGTCAAAAGCATAAATATACATAAAATGCATTTATTTATTTGAATGCAAATTATGATTTTGTTAAATTAAATGTAAGCACACAAATACTATAAGTATGTCCCTTCAAAGTTAAAGTTGGTCTGTAATCTGTGACCAATGTTTACAACAAACTGGGGCATAACTTTTCAAAGTGCCTTCCATTTCCTTTTCACTTACTTAAAATTTGGTTAACTTGCAGTGTTTCTTTCCCCATCAGGCTTATTTCAGGATCTCAGCATTTCTAAGTAATCTAATTAAAATATTTTGTCTGTGTCACATCTGTCACCACATAGAAAAAATGGCTTCTGGCATCACAGACTTACAG